>NC_047090.1:11427500-11749166 GCF_902459505.1 Geotrypetes seraphini | reverse complement strand
TTCAGTAATTAGAGCCCACCCACATCACTTTTCCTCTCTCCTGCATCACCCTATCCTACTGCAGTATATAGAGAATCCAATGCTCTCCTGATGAACCCCACTCCTGTCCCTGAATGCTCAGTGCAGAGGCCACAGCTGTGGCTTGTCCTAAAAGATGAAAAATATAAAAAAATACTTTGAAAGAGAACTTGCCAATCCCTCACTATTGAAAATGTAGGTGGAAGACATGCTCAGCTTAGAGGGAACGGTGCTAACCTCATGCACATTTATACACCTAAATATAGGAGCACTCTTAAGTTCTGAATATTCAGTTCCTAGTCAACGGAACAGAGTTCTAGCGCCACTTCACTTCCCCTACGGCCTGTCTCGGCCTGCTTTTCTCCCCTGCCCATGTAACCTTCTGCAGCGTGATAGGAGCTCGTTTTTTTTTTTTTTTTTTTTGCTGCTTCTCCTCTGCCCATCTTCAGCTGGTGCTTCAGGAAGCCAGAGATGGTTGAGGACAGGCAGATTGGTAGGAGTGAAAGAACAAGCTCCCTGCAGGTGGGAGAAGCTGATCCTGGGGCTAGTGCTGAGGTCAGGGTCTTATGCTGAGCTGGAGGCTAAAATGGGGCTAAGTATGGAGAAGAGCCAGATGTTAAGATCATAAGATTTGCCATATTGGGTCAGACCAAAGGTCCATCGAGCCCAGTATCCTGTTTCCAACAATGGCCAACCCAGGTCCCAAGTATCAGACAGAAACCCAAAGAGTAGCAACATTCCAGAGCTGAGATTGTGATGTCATAATGCCTCATTCCACCAATGCCTAAGAGCCAACCTCATCAGTGATGTCACAATGGCTCCATGGTCCTATACCTGGCTCACATAACAATTGCCATACTGGGACAGACTGAAGGTCCATCAAGCCCAGTAGCCTGTTTCCAAAAGTAGCCAACTCAGGTCCCAAGTACCTAGCTAGATCCCAAGTAGTAAAACGGATTTTGACGATGGTCTAGGCTGGCATTGTGCCTGATGCGGGCTTCGTGGGTCTGGGTACGCCCACAGTTTCTCTTTTGTTGGACACTGATCCCCTCCTACCCAGGCTCCCTCGTCTTGGGGCGGCCTATACCTGCTCGATATTACTGCTGCTTTTCTTGCTCCTCTTGTAATGTTCTTGTTATTTTGATGATTGTACTTGCCTGTCTGGGCTGTTTGCCATTCTCAATAAAAATATGTTTAAAAAACAAAACAAAACGGATTTTATACTGCTTATCCTAGGAATAAGCAGTGGATTTCCCCAAGTCATTTCAATAATGGCCTATGGACTTCTATTGTAGGAAATTAGCCAATCCTTTTTTAAACCCCGCTAAGCTAACTGATTTCACTACATTCTGTGGCAGCGAATTCCAGAGTTTAATTACACGTTGTGTGAAGAAATATTTTCTCCAGTTTGTTTTAAATCTGCTTCTTAGCAGCTTCATCGCATGTCCCCTAGTCCTAGTACTTTTGGAAAGAGTAAACCAGAGATTCACATCTAACCTTTCCACTCCACTCAGTATTTTATCAACCTCTTATCATATCACCCCTGGGCCGTCTCTTCTCCAAGTTGAAGAACCCTAGCCACTTTAGCCTTTCCTCAAAGGGAAGTTGTCCCATCCCTTTTATCATTTCCGTTGCCTTTCTCTGTACCTTTTCTAATTCTGCTATATCTTTTTAGATATAGTGACCAGAACTGCACACAGTATTCGAGGTATGGCCATACCACAGAGCGATACAAGAACATTATAACATTTTCATGTTTGTTTTCCTTCCTTTCCTTATAATTGAGAAGATAAGAATTGCCGTACTGGAACAGACCTAAGGTCCATCAAGCCCACTATCATTACATTACATTACATTACATTAGTGATTTCTATTCCGCCTGTGCCTTGCGGTTCTAGGCGGATTACAAATTATAAGAGATCTGGACATTACCGAGAGAATTGCGTAACAAAGATTATCTAGAGAAATTACATAACAGATTATCTAGAGAAATTACATAACAGTGATTCATGTACTTTACATGGTGTGGTAGAGGATTCAATTATAAGAATTACATATCAGAGAATCAAGTGATAACAGGATACAGTGGAGAATATCAGTATATACGGGTTACAGACGAGAAGTTACCTAACAATGACGTAAGAAGTTTGTTGGGTAGTGAATTAAATGCTTATTTAGGAATCTGAATATTTTTGGAAGGAAAGGTTCTAGGAGTTGACTAATGTGATATTCAAGAGAGGGAGAGCTTAGTGGCCATCCCAGGTGACAAGTATCTGGCAAGATGCCAAGGAGAAAACCCGATTTTATGCTGCTTATCCTAAGATTTCTTCAGGTCCATTGTACTAATGTACTTTTAGGAAGTTATCAAAACCATTTTTTACCCTGCTAAGTTAACTGCTTTCACCACATTCTATTTGCTTTTTATCCGCTGCTGCATATTGAGTCGAAGATTTCAACGTTTCCACAACGATGACACCTAGATCCTATTCTTGGGCGGTGATTCCTAATGTGGATCCCTGCATCACATAGCTATAGTTTGGGTTCCTCTTTTCCACATGCATCACTTTGCACTTGTTCACATTAACCGTCATCTGCCATTTTGACGCCCAGTTTCACAGGATCCTCTTGCAATTTTTCACAGTCCTCTTGGTATTTAACAACTTTGAACAACTTTGTGTCATCAGCAAATTTAATTATCTCACTAGTTATTCCCATGTCTAGATCACTTAAAAAAATATGTTAAGCAGTGGTCCCAGCACAGACTCTTGGGAAATCCCACTATTTAATACTCCAAACTCCTAGGGGATATATTCACTTGTTCCCTAATTAAAAGGGATTAACTTTCAATCTAGTGTAGCTATCATAATGTATTCAGCTCACAGGGAAAGGAGGAAAGAGCCTCCGACTCTCAGCCTGTCACTGCTCGTTAGCTTTCAAGCAGGCTTTATTCATGAGCTACCTCATTAGCTCAAAAACATCCTCCTCCTTATGTTTCTTTGTTAATTTTGTAACTCTCTATCAATTTTATAATTTCATAATTTTTAATTTAGTAATAAATCATTTTAGACTTTAAAAAAAACTTCCTCAGAGCTAAACCCTACATTCCAGCCTAACTTTCTTAAGCTGGAGGGGGCCTAACAGAGGTACTCGGGAGTGACCATAAAATCACTTAGAACTGCGATCGGATGAGTGCTAGCATAAAATATGCACAAAAGCCTCGGAGGGGCATAATAAAAAAAAACGTCTAAGTCCCCTTTCAGCCTAAGGCCTTAAACGTTGAAAGTAGAAGCAGGGAAAATGTCCATTATCCAAAACAAGTCCAAAAGGAGGTTTTTTTGATCATGGCCTGCCTCTACGTTCAGCTGTTTAAACGCCCAGACCACCACTACGTCTACACTGACAACATATCATCAACCTAAAAAAAAGCCTAAGTCCCAAACGCCCAACACAAGAGCTTTTAGGCGAAGGAGGAGCCAGTCCTTCGCCTAAAAGCTGGATTCTGTAACCGGTGTCTGTCAAAAACAACACCGGTTATAGAATCCACACACCCCCTCCCCCCCAAAAAAAAAAACATCGGGCCAGGAGAGAGCCCAAGCCCTCCTGGCCCCGCCGATCCGATCGGGGCAAGAGGGAGCCCAAGCCCTCTTGCCCCGCTACCCTCCCCGACGAAGATGCAGCGATAGTTGCAGTAGGCGGTAGGCAGGTTGCTGGGGGCCGCTAAGCTGCATCGATCAGCTCAGCGGACCCTTTTTCAGCACTTATACCTGTTTTGACTTGGTCTAAATCAAAACGTATAAGTGACGACTAGACAACCTGCCTAAACTTTTGGTTATACCTGCTGTACACCTATGTATAGGTCGGCCCACCTCCCGCTCTATCCCCTCCTCTAAAAATGCCTCTTTTCACTCTCTGCGTTTAGAGGCAGGGGAAAGGCCTAAGCTAGTTTTAGATACGTCTAAAACCAGCTTTGATTATGGGTACTTGGACGATCAGGCTTTTTGATCGTCCAAGTACCCATTTAGGTCACTTTTTAGATGTTTTTTTTTATTATTATTATGAGTCCTTTAAGCTACAACACTTATCTCTATCCTTTGCAGTTCAAGGTATCATCAGCACTGGCCTGCCAGCGTTTCACTATGCTGCGTCAGGGCAATAAGGCTGCATCTACAATACAATTAAAGCAGACACATTACAAAAGATCTATCTTATAAACATAAAACTGCATTCCCTTCAGTTAGTGAAACAAATGAATTAAACTTACATGGGCACTTAACTCTGTGCTCAAAAGGCTGCAAACATGGAAACCTTCAGGTCAGATTTTGAACTCCACTATTTACCCTTCTTCATTGAGAATATTGACCATTTAAACCCACTCTCTGTTTTCCGTCTTTTAACTAGTTGTTTGTTTGTTTTTTAAATAGGAAGACTTTATTGAGTTGTTCAGTAAACATACATTGAAAAAATGACATTCAACAATGTACAAAAGGTCCAAATATCAAGAGAACCTGATAAAGGTAAATGGATACAACTTCCAATTTGTCAAGTTTTAACTTTATTATCTCACCCACCCTAAAGAGAACCAAACTAACCTCCCCTCCCCCCTTTTTACAAAACCCTAGTGTGGGTTTTAACACCGGCCACAGTGGTAGAATTCCTATGAGCATCGGAGCTCTTACTGTCACGGCGGGCACTAAAAAAACCATGCTGCGGTTTTGTCAAAAGAGGATAAATGGGGGCTGTCAGATGGGAGGGAGAAACGGGACGATGAAAAGATCCCCAAAAGGCAAAACAAGAAAAGGAAGGTACTCAAAAAAAAAAGATTTCATTTTTCAAAGCCCGATCTTTTTCCGAGGAGGTTCGGCCTTTCGTCTGATCGCTATAAGTCGTTCTATATTATAAACTTGACATAATTTGCTTTTCCATCAACTCAGAGAAGGAATACCTTTATCTTTCCAATGAGAAGCCAAAGTCAATTTAGCTGCATTCAACAAGTATCTCACTAAAGCAGGCTGAGGTTGATGAAATATCCTATTCAGGCCTCAGATTCGGAGCATAAGCGTAGTCCTATCATGGACTGAACGGTCAGGGTAATGTTATAGCTCCATACTCCAGTCATAGGCCAAACAACTTAGACTTAATTTTTTTGAAACTTTTTCTTAAGTGAAGCTTAAATAATGTGATTTAAAAGTCCAATCCTATAAAATTTAAACTTTAAACATATTCACAGTGCATTTCTCCCTTGATAGGCAGCTGAGTTACTTATCTCAAGCAGTTTTCATTGTTGCTTGAGCATCCCATTCATTGTTTAGTATGATTGCCTGTTTAATGCCTGAACAATGAATGGGATGCTCAAGCAACAATGAAAACTGCTTGAGATAAGTAACTCAGCTGCCTATCAAGGGAGAAATGCACTGTGAATACGTTTAAAGTTTAAATTTTATAGGATTGGACTTTTAAATCACATTATTTAAGCTTCACTTAAGAAAAAGTTTCAAAAAAATTAAGTCTAAGTTGTTTGGCCTATGACTGGAGTATGGAGCTATAACATTACCCTGACCGTTCAGTCCATGATAGGACTACGCGTATGCTCCGAATTTGAGGCCTGAATAGGATTATGCTGCTTAGGTAGTGTATTTCCCATATTAAGTGGTATATGTTTTATATATGAGTATATGATATTCTGACCACTTGGGTTTATTATATTGAGGTTGATGAAAACCAGGGTTATCTCTTTTGAGTAAAAAGATCTAAATATTCTCTAAGAGTTTGTCTATATTTCCAGGGTAGTTTTGAATGTCCAAAATCTCAGGAGTAGGATCCCGTATGCAAGCTGAAAGAGTTCGGTTCCCAATCTAGTCCTGTGCAGTATTGCCTCCAAAGATATAACTGATACTTGGAGAGGAGAAAAAATTGTAATCTCATTGCTCTCTCTCCACACATCAAATAAGCCTAAATCATCCAGGTTAGGGCTCAAAGGAGTACAGCAGCAATCAGTGTTCCCCTAATTGTATTTTAATTATCCAAAAATTCAGCCCGACCAATATTTGGGGTACTGTGACCGACACAGGAGAAACAACCTTCTCACACCGGATAAGCAAAGAAAACAGTGAAGGTGACCACGAAGTGTTGTGATTCTTTATTCATCCAAATAGAGACTCGACATGTACATGTTTCGGCCTATCCGGCCTGCATCAGGAGTCTGAACAGAAGTTTGGGAACTATTTACTCAATTTTCTAGACCGTTCTCCCAGGAGAGCCCAGAAAGGTTTTATTCAAGCACTCTAGCATTTTCCCTGTCTGTCTCGGTGGGCTCACAATCTATCTAATGTACCAGGGGCAATGGGGAGGGATCAGATGACCTGTCCAGAGTCACAAGGAGCAGCATAGATTTGAACCTACAACCTCAGCTCTGACAAATATTTACCTGAACTTACCTGAAATTGAAATTAGTCTGACACTATAAGTAAAAGAAAAGGAAACACTTGGTTAGATAGGGATCTTTACTGATCATTTTAAATTAAAAACGAGGAACATTTATTTGAAAAACACATACCTGTAAGTTTCTGGAAATCATAAGGCTTAAAATTGAGATTAGCAATCCAGTTATTGATGTAATAACAAACACTAGATCTAGTTAGGTTTACTTCAAAATTATATTAGTACTTTATAGCTTCTTGGAAATTTTAAACTGGTTTTTAATGATTTTAATGTTTTAAAATCATATTTATTGGATAAGTGCAATAAATATTCATATATATGCACTTCAAAAGGGAGTTATTTATTAATTCAGCTCATTGAGTTTAATAACCAACACTCTATTATCATGTCCTTGTTATATGAGTCAAAAAAAATATACAAATTGTAAACCACTCTTCATCCTTTGATACGAGCTCATGTAAAATCAATGTTCCCTTAAGGAAACCACCCCATTGCATTTTAACATGGTCAGGAGCCAGGAGATATCTCCCCTGAGTCACATTGCACTTTCTGTGTGGTCAAAGAAAGATCTTTGTGGAATATCAGCAGAACATCCCTCTTTTTTAGTCGGTCAGAAGCAAACAAATACGAGGGTGATGAAGCATGCACACATATGATTTACAAAGATGGTATCAATTCCTGAAATAGCAAATTTTATTTGCCTGGAGAATTGAGGCCACTGACAGTCAGTGTAAGAACTCTGATATCAGATGTCATGACTTAATGGAAAGACATAGCTCTGTAGAGAATGAAGGATAATAGACCACAGGCAATAGGAAAACTGCTGCATGACTCATCTTCTACCAACCTCACTACACTCGTGTCACCCCTCTCCTTAAATCACTTCACTGGCTCCCTATCCGCCATCGCATACAGTTCAAGCTCCTATTTCTGAACTACAAGTGGGTTCATTCTGCTGCCCCTCAATATCTCTCCTCTCTTCTCTCTCTTTATCCACCTCCCAGAGAGCTCTGTTCCTCAGATAAGCCGCTCATAGCTGTACCCTTCTCCTCCACTGTCAATTCAAGATTTTGTTCCTTTCATCTAGCTGCCCCCTATGCCTGGAATAAATTACCCGAGTTTGTCCATCAGGCCCCTTCCCTTGTTTAAAAGCAGGCTGAAAACCCACCTTTTTGATATAGCCTTCAATCCTTAACCCTACTCCTCTGCCCTCCAAACCAGCCAGCTGATTAACTGTACGTCTGGTAGCGCTATACAAATTCATAGTAGTAGTAGTAGTGTGAAGAGTTTCGGTCTTTGGGAAGCAGAGCTGAGATTGTGATGTCATAATGCCTCATTCCACCAATAAGAACCAATCTCATCAGTGATGTCATAATGGCTCGATTGTCCTGTACTCCCCTCCGCCCTCCAATCCAGCTAGCAGATTAACCCTTCCCCTTAACTGTATTCATGACATTCTGTTTGTCTGTCTTATTTGCTTAGATTGTAAGCTCTTTGAGCAGGGACTGTCTTCTTTGTGACTCTGTACAGTTCTGCGTGAGTCTGGTAGCGCTATTTAAATAATTCATAGCAGTAGTAGAAAAACATTGAAAGTATAATGGTACCATAGCAAAAAAGTGAAAAGTTCAACATCCCCTCCCTTAACCCACCACCCCCCAGGTCTGCCCATCGAGAGAACAAACTCCAGAGCATAAACTCCCCACATTTGGGACCTATCCATGAGGGGAGAATCAGCAAGAGAAAGTGACCCACTCGTCATCCAGCATATCAAGTCTATCATCAATCAACAATCAGTCATCCAGTTCCACCATGTCTGTCTAGTTACAACCAAAGAAGTCATGGGCATGATGAACTGTAGGAAAATTGAGAATCCTGCAAGAAAACAGTGCTCCAAAACTGCAAAATCCAGGGTGCAGGGAAAGCAACATGACCAAGGTTCAATCAAGGTCACCAAGTAAATGTAGAGTCAAGTTGGTGAAATAGTCGTATTCCTGGTCAGCTGATCTTTCAGGGGAAGCCGCCTATCGGTCATGAAACAGGAAGAAAGGCTGTGTTGCAGGCCACACTTCAGGTCATGCCTGCTCTTCTCCCCCCATCCTTAATAGCCCCTGATTTCAATTTTTGGGCTATCATTCCACCAAACAACACTAGGGCATGAAGGCAGAGGTCAAAAAGTAGCAGATTCAACAAGATAATCTCTATTTTCTCGGGTCAGAGGCCGGAGCCCTGAAATCAGGTTGCCATCCCAGTGGGTAACGTCACTTCCTCTACTCCTTTTAACCAGTTCTTAATCCATAATAGGACATCACCTCCTAGCCCATGACTTTCTAATTTATCAAGCCAAAAAAAGAGAACACCTGCCCCTACTCCACCCACAATGCTCTGCCCCCCCCCTGCTTCCCACTAGCCTGGCCCCTAACCTGACCTACCTCCCAGCACAGCCTCTCTTTCTCCAGCCCCCACCTAGGCCATCCTGCAGTCGGGTATGGCTCTCTGAGTCTCCCCCTGTCCCCACATACCTCCAGCGCTGCAATTTCAAAACTTCCGGCAGCCAGCAGTCTGAGCCACATCATCCTGCTGCCATTGGCCTGCCCTGGAAACCTTCCCTCTGCAGCCCTTTCTGTTCCCTCGTAGGTGGGATGCCGCAGAGCGATGACATTCGGGGCAGTCCGACGGCAGCAGAATCATGTCGCTAACGCTGCTGGCTGCCTGAAGTTTTGAAATTGCAGTGCTGGGTGGAGGAGGTATGTGGGGAGAGGGGAGACTCCCGGGGTGGAGGTTGGACTGGAGAGAGTGAGTCCAAAACCTGGACAAACCCCCTTCAGCCTGGACAGTCCTCTAAAAAGAGGACATGATGTCTCGTAACCTTACTTGTGAAAGACTCCTGAGGAATTTTGGGGCGAGAGAAGGGGGCTGGCACTGTGCAGATGTTGATTCTGGGACTGGGAGAAGGGGCTAATGCTAATAAATTGTAGAGTGTAATGAGGGGGCAGATGGTGGGGAAGTGAGAGAGAACAGGAAAGATGCAGTGGTGGGGAGATACATAGAAAAATGAGGCAGATAGAGACCATATGGCCTAGTTAGTCTGCCTATCCACTAACCCCTCCTGGCCTTTAGAGATCTAATGGACTTGATGGAAGCAAAGGCATATAAGGAATTAATTATCATTTTTCTGTACCGCTTAAGAACTAAACGGTTCACATGGGTAAAATAATAATTATGACCAACTAAAATCAACAGGGGAGAATTATCTTTCCTTTTCCGAAGAATTGTTAAGTCATAAGAACCCAGTGTCAAACAGTTGGGTTTTTAGCTGTTTCTTGAACTGAAGCCACCAAACCATTCCACATCTGAACACCAGCTCTGCAATAGTAACCTTGTTTCTTTGAGATTAATACATTTTTATTTTCAGATCATAAAGATCTACCTGGTTTATAGTTTGCAATGATTTGTTGAAAATAGCACAGTGTTTGATGGATCCCAGAAAGGGGAGACTGAGGGAGGGGGGGGGAGCAGCCCTTGACTATGCAGAATA
This sequence comes from Geotrypetes seraphini, assembly GCF_902459505.1. Classification (NCBI taxonomy): domain Eukaryota; kingdom Metazoa; phylum Chordata; class Amphibia; order Gymnophiona; family Dermophiidae; genus Geotrypetes; species Geotrypetes seraphini. The sequence goes on along the minus strand of NC_047090.1, from coordinate 11,739,175 downwards.
ACTCCCCCATCGAAAGGGCTCCCAAACTCACACAATCTCCTGCTTTCGCCTCTCTGTGCCGGAGGGAAAAAGAAAATTTGCTGCTCCTATGTGATTGAGAAAGCAATAAAGCTGAATAAATAAAAGGCATAATGAGCTTCTAAGCTCATAAACCCTCATGTACTAAAGTGTGTTAACGTTTTCCCAGCTGGAAAGTCATGAAAAATTAATGACAGCAGGCAGGGTGATGACAGGGAGAAGGCTGGGCCATTAGATTAATATTTTTAGACAACCATTCCAATACAAAAAAGACCCTAGATGCTGACTACTTACCACAGAGCTGTGCAGGACCTAACTTAGCATAGCTACCTGCATTTCTGCTGTGTGGAATCTCTTTTCGAGGCAAGATTTGAATGTAGGAAAAATGAATAAGTGAGACCTGCGGGTCAGTTCAAAGAGAGAGGAAAGGTAAGTTGGAGCTCTGCAGTGTCAATCAAACCTCCTTCTCTGGGGCTAAAATTTCCTGCATCGCTGCCTCCCCAAAGCCTGATAGAGTTCTCTTCTTGCCGCTAAGGACAAGCAGCAGGTTCTGTTTTAGGGGCCCCTTTGTGCCAGTGCCTGGGGAGCTGTGGCTCTGTCCTCTTCCCTTCTTGTACCACCACCATCCAGTGTTCGAAGAGTTCTGAAAAGTGGGTTGAAGGGTAGTGGCGCATTTCCCACTGACAGATGGCAAATATGACTGAAGGTGGGGAGAATCTTGCTTTTGACCAGGGCAGATTAAAAAATCTTTGAAATGTGGCTCCACATAACAACATAAGAATAGCCTTACTGTGTCAGACCAATGGTTCTCACGGTGGCCAATCCAGGTCCCTAATACCTGGCCAAAACCCAAAGAGTAGCAACATTCCATACAGAATCCCAAGGAATAGCAAGATTCTGGAATCCCAAAGAGTAACAAGATTCCGGAATCTCAAAGAGTAACAAGATTCTAGAATCCCAAAGAGTAGCAACATTCCATACAGAATCCCAAGGAATAGCAAGATTATGGAATCCCAAAGTGCAACAAGATTCTGAAATCCCAAAGAGTAGCAACATTTCATACAGAATCCCAAGGAATAGCAAGATTCCGAAATCCCAAAGAGTAACAAGATTCTGGAATCCCAAAGAGTAACAACATTCCATACAGAATCTCAAGGAATAGCAAGATTCTGGAATCCCAAAGAGTAGCAACATTCCATACAGAATCCCAAGGAATAGCAAGATTCTGGAATCGCAAAGAGTAACAAGATTCCGGAATCCCAAAGATTAACAAGATTCTAGAATCCCAAAGAGTAGCAACATTCCATACAGAATCCCAAGGAATAGCAAGATTCCGGAATCCCAAAGAGTAACAAGATTCTAGAATCCCAAAGAGTAGCAACATTCCATACAGAATCACAAGGAATAGCAAAGATTCTGGAATCCCAAAGTGTAACAAGATTCTGGAATCCCAAAGAGTAGCAACATTTCATTGAGAATCCCAAGGAATAGCAAGATTCCAGAATCCCAAAGAGTAACAAGATTCTGGAATCCCAAAGAGTAGCAACATTCCATACAGAATCTCAAGGAATAGCAAGATTCCGGAATCCCAAAGAGTAACAAGATTCTGGAATCCCAAAGAGTAGCAGCATTCCATACAGAATCCCAAGGAATAGCAAGATTCTGGAATCCCAAAGAGTAACAAGATTCTGGAATCCCAAAGAGTAGCAGCATTCCATACAGAATCCCAAGGAATAGCAAGATTCCGGAATCCCATAGAGTAACAAGATTCTGGAATCCCAAAGAGTAGCAACATTTCATACAGAATCCCAAGGAATAGCAAGATTCCGGAATCCCAAAGAGTAACAAAATTCTGGAATCCCAAAGAGTAGCAACATTCCATACAGAATCTCAAGGAATAGCAAGATTCCGGAATCCCAAAGAGTAACAAGATTCTGGAATCCCAAAGAGTAGCAACATTCCATACAGAATCTCAAGGAATAGCAAGATTCCGGAATCCCAAAGAGTAACAAGATTCTGGAATCCCAAAGAGTAGCAACATTCCATACAGAATCTCAAGGAATAGCAAGATTCCGGAATCCCAAAGAGTAACAAAATTCTGGAATCCCAAAGAGTAGCAACATTCCATACAGAATCTCAAGGAATAGCAAGATTCCGGAATCCCAAAAAGTAACAAGATTCTGGAATCCCAAAGAGTAGCAACATTCCATGCTACTGATCTAGGACAAGCAGTGGCTTTCCCCATGTGTTTCTCAATAACAGACTATGGACTTTTCCTCCAGGAAATTGTCCAAACCTTTTTTTAAAACCAGCTACGCTATCTGATCTTACTACAACCTCTTGCAATGTGTTCCAGAGCATGTTTGCTCCTCATGTAAATATGTACTTACTGTAGCTAGTGAAATGCAGCCTGTGTGGAGCATTGAATTAACACAGTTACTAAATGTGTCTAGCAATCATTTAAATTCTTGTGCCTTAACTAACATCTTTAAAATTAGGTTCTCCTACTGTAAAACATAGTCAGTTGAAATTCATATTAGAATATTCATTTACTTATCAAGGTGCAAAAATTTAGAATAATATTCCATTGCAGATTAGACAGAGTCCCTCATATTTTCAGTTTTGGAAAGCTTTTCTCTACATTGGAGGGTGTATGATTTAAATTCACTTGTATCACGTTACAGGTTTATTATTGTTCTATTTCTTCATTAGAGCCCAACTAAAACCAGTGGTTTTGGTTCCAAAGTTGAAACTGAATCTGCGGTCTCATCCAGAACTGGAGTAAAAAATGAAAATGGCTTACCTTCCCCAGCCTCTCTCCTCCCTGCAGAAAGTTGTGTACTGCCATGCCCACACTTCACAGAAAACAGTTGCGCTGCCAACCCCCAGCTGAGATCTGTCCTCCCAGGCTGCCTGACGTCCCTGTAGGCCCTCCACGGTCTACCTTAACAAACATACCCTGTTTTGCCCCCAGCCCTGCCCCCTCAACCATTAGGAGGGAATTTTTTTTCACTCAAAGAATAGCTTGTGGTATTGCAGTATACAAAATAAAGTTGTTATTATTATTATTATCACAGTACTGAATCCCTCCTGACAGCCCTGCATAATGAAATCAGTTCTGCCCTACATGAACGCAAGGGCCCAGAAAACAGATGAGCAAGCAGTCCGCTAGTCCCGACAAAGAAGCAGACATGGTGAAGGGTTAATGAAAAGCCTTCATTGTAGAAAACATAAGAATAGCCTTACTGGGTCAGACCAATGGTCCATCTAGCCTGGTAGCCCGTCCTCATGGTGGCCAGTACCTGGCAAAACCCCAAATTGTAGCAAAACTCCATGCTACCGATCCAGGGCAAACAGATCAGATAAAATGCCCCAGGTTCATTAGATAGATTGGGAGCTCACCAGGACAGACAGGGAAAAATGCTGGAGTACCTGAATAAATTAATGTAAACCGTTCTGAGCTCCCCTAGGAAAACAGTATAGAAAATTGAATGAATAAATAAATAGCATCGCTATGTTTCTCCCAGCAAGGCTGCTTCAGGGACAATATGTATATCTTCGGATGTAACACTGTCACTTCGCCAGAGATAAAAGTGGAACCATTAAAAGAGCAAAGCAGAGCCTCCAGTCACATGAATCTCTGCTGGGTGAAACACGGCCGTGTCGGGTGCCTTCACCGTGTCTGCTTCTTCGTCAGCAATAATAGATGAATGCAGTTGAGTGATTCTTACGTCCCTTGTCTTTCTTCCTCCTTTGCTATTATTGGTCATGATCTTTTTTTTTTGTCGTCTCCATCCTCTTGGGCAGAGTCTCTCTCCTGGTCCTTTTTTATTCCCACTTTGTTTCTCCATTTATTCCCAGCTGTCGGGACTAGCTCTAAAATGACTGACTTCTCTTCTAGGGCACAGATTCCATGGAAGATCAGGATCTTTTGGAAATTGGAATACTGAACTCGGGCCACCGGCAGAAAATTCTACAGGCAATGCAACAGCTGCCAAAGGTAAATGTTTGAAGTTCCGCGGCTTCCTGCTTTCAAAAGCACGACCTGTGTATCCCCTATTTTGAGAGCTGAAACTGAGGGCATCACACAAGATGAGCTTTGATCGTACAAGAGGGTTATAGGCAGTGGTGTAATAAGGGGCTGGGTGCTCAGGGTGCTGGCATCCCCCCTGCCACACGCACGTCCCGTCCCCTATGCCTCCTACTTGCTGTCTGCGTGGGCTTTGACGCATTTTCTGATATCACTTGCGGGACCTGCACCTAGGAAGTGTTGTCAGAGAGAGCACCAAAGCTGACGTGGGCAGCCAGTTGGTGGTCTTTTCTGCATTTCACCTGCCTCCTCTCTTGTATTTGTAGCGTCTATATGTGACAATATAATCTCACTACACTTTTGACCTGGTTTACAGCACAGCACAACTACTCATGCAAGATCAGCAGAGTCCACAAAGAGAAGTACTAAACATTCCACAGGCATAGAGTTCCAGAACAAGGCAGAAAAACCCACAATTCGCACATCAGCAACTCTTCTTCTGTGAAAATTATTAAGAGGAGGAAAAAGCCTCAGATCCCCCCTCCACCAAACCGAGAAACTCAGGTTGAAAACAGGTGGAGTTTTACAGGGTGTAATAAAGTCACTGGCATAAAAAACCTCCTCAATAATATTTCAATAGAGAAAAGCCTTGTGCAATGCAAGTGGGATATACTCTGCCTTGCATCAGGACCCCTATGATCTGAAAATGATTTGAAAAGCCAAATTCTATTGAGTAAACAGAAAGACACTGCACATCGACGGTGTGACACCCAGATCTGGGTATGCTTTTGAGATGCACGCTCGACTTAAATGGCTAATGAGCAAGAACCGGATGCTAATTGGCGCCAAATGCATCTGGCTGCAGGTGTTCTGTGTCACTAGGCACCTAAATGCCATGGCGTGCAACCCAAAGGGGGTGTGTGGCCAGTGGGTGGAGCAGGGGCATCGCAAAATGTTGTGTGCAGGATTACATGTCGGGTTTCAGCAGAGTTGAGCCTGGAAACCTGCGCTAATTCTAATTCGTAAAGGTCCTAACATGCATTAGAATAGCACTTAATAGCAATTTTTTCCAGTGCTATTTCTAGAATTCACCCCTTAGCAACCCTTCCAAGCTACAGATGGAGAAAAGCAGGGTACCTCATTAGTAACTCTCCCCCTGTTGTGCAAAGACGCTGGGCTGCTACTTTTCACACTCAGAACAGCCAGCATATATCAAGCAGAAAGAGGAAAGAGAGAGAAGAACCTGCCCTGGGGATGTGAAGTTGACTTTACTGGGAAGAGAGAAGATGTGACCTGGATGGGAGAGGGAAGTTAGCAAAGGAGCATTCACTTGACTAATGCTCAGTGGAGGAAGGAAGCTCTTCATGGCAAAGAGGTCACCCTCCTAACAGAGACCTGGGCTGAAGCTAGAATTATAAGATTCCCTTAGAAATGCAAAACAAGTGTGCATGGGAGGGAAAGGGAACTGGGGTTGTGAATTCAAGTCCCACCTGAGTCAGCAAGAAAAATAAAGGGGTATACAGGAATCAGAGAAGAAAGCTAAAAATCCCTTTGTGCTGAGGGAGGTGAGTTCCTTGGGCACAGATGTGCTTGTGACTTGTATACCGCCAACAACACTCAAAGCAGTTTTACATACAGGTTCTTCAAGCATTTTCCCTGTCTTTCCCAGTGGGCTCATAATCTGTCTAATGTACTTGAGGCAATGGGGGGGGATTAAGTGACTTGCCCAGGGTCACAAGGAGATGCACAGGATTTGAACCCACAACCTCAGGGTGCTGAGGCTGTAGCTCTAACCACTGCGCCCCACACTCCTCCAGAAAGAGGAAAAAGAAAAGACTTTTATGTAAAGAGAGAGAATGAAAAGTTAAAGGGGCGGGGTGGGGCATGGGTCCCAGTTATCTCATTTGGGAATTGTGTTACTGAATGCCAAAATAATTTTCTAGTTTTCTTTCTTTGCCAAGTTTCCAGGTTTATTTAAAATTTGATATACCACTAATTGGTATTCACCATCATAGTGTGTACATTACATTTATTTATATATACAGAAAAGATATTCCATTGGTACAAATTACAGTATGTAAAGGAAAAAAGCTCACTAAAATTATAATTAAAAGGAAAAAAAAAGAGGTGGACCGTCAGTTTTCTTCAAGCCCCAAAGATCCAGCATCATTCTGTGATCTAAGGACTTAAAATAATTAGTTACATTCTTAAGTTTTCTTAAAGTAGTAAGTTTTTATGTGAAATCTGTTTTTATTATGCAAAAGAGAAATACAAACCACACAACATTACAGAACACTACATCCATTCTAATCCAGTCAGGAAGGTTCTCAACCCTTATAACCTTCCCCCTCCCCCCTGTAATGCCACATTAGCAAAGAAAATACCCCCTAGTTTCATCCCCCTCACCCCTATCCCTTCCCACCCCCCAGAGTTGTGGTATCCACTGAATAGGCTGCTTTCATATTAATGGACACTTTAGAAACAGTCACAAGTCCAAGTCGTTCAAAATCAAACTCCGAGCTCTATGAGGCAAGAATAAAGCTCCCAGGTCAACAGGAACTGTCTTTTGCGCTGTGGGGGTGAAACGAGTCTCCCAAGCCTCATATGTCAGCAGTAGATTAAATTGATTTCTCCAATGCCAGCAGCCAGGCGTGGAGTCCTTCTACCAATATTGTGAAACGCCTTGTTGAATAGAGAGCGTCTCCCCAGCTCCTCAGCTTGAGCAAAAATAACCCCCTGGGTGAGCTAAAAGTAGTAAGTTTTTAAACTAGACTTGAATTTTTGATAGGAAGGTTCAAGTCTTACCAGTATATCGAGTGGTAAAGAGTTCCAGTGTGTAGGCCCTACTGGCACACTAAAAATTGATGAGCAGATAGATTCAAAGCAGAGCTGATGATAAGGTATCATTAATACTTGTTGATGAGCTGAGCATAAGAATCGTATAGGCTGATAAGGGATTTACGCTGGGTTTCACTAAACGGCATTAGAGGTTTTTAGTGTGGACCAGCGAGAGAAACGGTTCAACACTCGTAGGAATTCTATGAGCATTTACCTCACAGGCTCACGCTAAAAATATCTAGTGCCATTAAGTAAAAAGAGCCCTAAATGATTTGAAATTTCAAAAGGCATTTGACAAAGCACCTCATGAGAGACTTCTGAGGAAATTATGGATTGAGAACTGGTTGAAAGACAGAAAACAGAGAGTGGGTATAAATGGTCAATATTCTCAATGAAGAAGGGTAAATAGTGGGGTTCCCTAGGAAACTGTGCTGGGACCACTGCTTTTTAACATATTTATAAATAATCTAGAGATGGAAATAACTAGTGAGATAATTACATTTCTGATGACGCAAAGTTGTTAAATCGCAAGAGGATTGTGAAAAATTGCAAGAGGACTGGGACATCAAAATGGCCGATGACGTTTAATGTGAGCAAGTGCAAAGTGATGCATGTGGGAAAGAGGAACCCGAACTATAGTTATGTGATGCTGGGTGTTAGGAGTCACTGCCCAGGAAAAGGACCTAAGTGTCATTGCTTTCTTCTCTCACACTACCTGCAGCCCAAAGAGTGCAGCACTAGAAAAAAATGGGTAATAAAGTGCTGAATCCCGCCGGGGGTTTGTGTGTAATTCTGAACAAGCTCTGTAGGCCACACAGAGGTCTCAGAAGGCCACCATCAACTCGTGGGCCTTGCAGTGACGACGACTGGTCTGGCAGGTCAAATGCCAAAGTTAGATCCAAGGTGATGGAAAGGGCCTGTTCTGCTCCTCTAATCAGACTCTTGCAAAATATTACTATTGACAGACACCAGATGAACATCTGCTTGGAAAGAGTCTAGTCTAGCCTCTCATTCCCTTCTAAGAAATATATTTCATGGATAGTTACAAGTTTCTCATTGAGCCTGGTAGCCTGGAACTTGCAGAGGCTTGAGATGTCTCACAGTTGAATTGCATAGGGGGAGGAAGTCAAGACCTTTTACTGCCTTCAAGGTTTGCATTTTCAAAATAGTTGGTTACTCAATTCAATCTAGACAGCTTAGGAGGGATGTTACTAAACTGTGGTAAAATATCTCTTTACTGCAGGAGTCACTAACCTGTGTAATTATTGAAGGTTAGTAGCTCCTTCAATAAATGAAGAATAATGCAACTATGATCAACCTTGAAAACTTCCTTACTCTTCTTGCTGGGATCATCGGGTCTCTAACTTCCTCTGCATCTCCAGCAAAGCCCCCATCTTGGGCTTATTGGGGAGTTTCCCTGTTGGCTAGTGGGCAGGGCAAGAGCAATCCTAGTTGTTCCTGCCCCATAAGGCTCTGGGTTCAAAATGTGCCAGCTGATCCCTAGCAGCAGCCTCACAGCAGCTTGATTCATAATTAGTATCTTAGACAACTGGTAAAGGTCAACCAATGGACACCAGGGAAAGGGGAAAGGGAGGGAGGGCTTTGAATGGAAGGACTGTTCATTGGTGGAGGGGAGGGAGGGCTATGAATGGGGGAGTATCTACTGGGAGGGGGGATTAATTTGAGTATGGTTCATTAAAGATTGACAGCCCCTTTAAAGCATTGACAGTCCTCAAAGCATCAGGCTATGTGTTAGTAGCCCAGGTGTTCCTTGGAGTAATTAAGCTGCATTAAAATGTGATATTTTATTACAGCTTAGAACTTCCTCCAGCTCTGCTGTTTTCTTTGTGAGCGAGTGAGTACATGTGGTACTTTCTAATGTTCAACATGTACTTGACCACCGTAACAAGGAGACACTTAAATTTGGTAATGTGCAACATTTGCAGACTGTCTGAGCTGGAATTCATTGTATGCTTCTTTTGTTTCTAGATGAGAACTGCTGGGATGGATGGCTACAACCCATCTTCAGTACCAGAGTGGCTGGACTCTATAGAGTTAGGCAATTATACCAAAAGTTTTCTCATGAACGGCTTTACATCGTTGGATCTTGTGAAAAAGCTCTGGGAGATTGAGCTAATCAGTGTAAGTAAAAGATTTATTAAGTACTTCCTTAATGCCAGCTCAAGTTTACTACTAGAGGCATCTTCAAAAAAACTAAGATGTCCAAAAAATGGCATTAATCGGCACTCGGACGTCCAAGTGCTGATTTTCCAAACCATCTTTCTGAAAGTCTTGCGAGGTGTTCTACCCATTGTGCATCCAAGACTAAAGGAGATCGTGTTGGAGGCGTGTTCTGGGTAGGCTTAGACTTGGATGTCTTTTGTCGATAATCAAACATTTCCCAAGGTGTCCTGGATGGAACTTAGATGTCTGAGGCTAGACCTGCCAAAAAGGTACCCAAACTGACCACATGACCACTGGATGGATTAAGTAAAGACCCCAACACTTTCCCAGTGATCCGACCCCTCAAAATCTGAATGAAACAGTACATACCTGTCTCTAGAACAGCAGTACCTGGTATGGGAAAGCCTAGCAGGTGTCTTAAGTAGCCTGGTCGGTGGCTAGTGTACCATAAAGAGGAGGAGCCAGACCCATAAAGCACTCGAACCACATCATCTATGGTGTTAAGTGTTATGCTGGATTTGCCAGGGCAGGATTAAGGCATAGGCAAACCAGGCATGTGCCTAGGGCTCATATGTTTAGAACGGGTCATGTCCAGAGTGAATTTGGGATTTTAGCATGATGTCACTTTGGTGCAGAGGACTTTCTGCAGAATTGCCAATTCTGAATGAATGACTACAGGCAGTCCTTGGGTTAAGAATGAGTTACATTTTTAAAGCTGTTCTTATGTTGGATTTGTATGCAACTCAGAACTTGTGGATTTTAAAATTCATGCTGCTTACCTCTGCTCCCAGCTGACAAAAGGACCAACTGTCCCTCCCAGTATTCCCTCTAAGCTACAGCACGCACAACCATACTCTGTTCTTAATGTGACCATTCATCATTCCTGAATCTGCTGCAGGAGAAGTGTAGGAGTCTGTGCCACTGGAAATCCTGCTCAGTGAAATCAAATGGCATCATGACTGCGTTCTTAAGTACAAGTCGTACTTAAGTCAGGTCCCTTTAACTCGGGGACTGCCTGTACTTTCAATGCTCGGTTCTTGTACTATGTGTGATCACTTTTTATGGCATTTTCATATATTTACAATTCCATGACCCTTGTTGCAGGCAAAGCACCAAATCACGGTTGTGTTGGGTCTTTTATAAGATTCATTTATTAATAAAGCTTTTATAGTAGACTCTCTGTCAACCGGAACTCAATTAACCAGAACTCTCAAACAAGCAGCAAAAGAAGTCTAAGAAATACTGTAACACTTTAAATAAAAATGAAAATAAAATCCATTTCTGGCAGAAATTTAAGTGTAAACTTGGCACGCCACACCTGAGTATGCCCACGCTTTGCCTATCACATGTCCGGTACTTTGTCTGGAACAGTTTATGGTATGGCATAGTTTGGGGTATACCATTAGTTAGGCCTATTTTTAATAGTAATTCCAAAGCAACCAGAAACTACATTTATCCGACATCTATCAATCCTCATGGGTGATGGTTAACTGAGAGCCTACTGTAATACAAGTCCCGTTGTTTATTTTTTTAAATGTATTATCTATTTCTTTTTGCCTTGTTTCTCAGTCCTGTCATGGCCACTTTGGTTTTTTTTTAACAAACGTGGAAATGTGTGTTGAATTGAGCACCCCTAATCATTTTGAAAAATTGGCCCTGATACTTATAGATAGGGTCTAGTGATCACTGCGTGTTTAGACTTGGGCCTAAACTGAACTAGACTAAGATTTCAGAAGTGCTCAAGATCTGAATAGGAGCTATGAGAAGGAAGAGGAGACCAGTGTGGTTCTAGAAGGAGGCAGCCAAAATGGAGTGAGCAAGAAACCATCACCAGCAGAATTATCAGGAAGAACCAAAGGGAGGCAAGTTAGAGCAGCAGGGGTGGACAATGTGGAGATGCCATGAATGTCATGTAAAAGAGCAGGATAATCTTCTAAGCTCATAAGCATCATTGTGATAGCGTTAAACAAGGGAGGTGCAAGGAGAGAGAAAGCTGAGAAGCTGAAGTTAGAGGGCTTTTGGACATCCTAGTGCCCTCCTGTCCTGGTGTCCAGACAGACAGTGGCATAGTAAGGGGTGTGTGGAGGCCCCGGATGCTGTCTTGATAAGGACACGGCACCTGTCCTCCTCTCCGCCCTCCCGTTCCTTCCCCACCCCCCACTGCTATCCCTTCCCTGTAACTCTGTAACATTCCTAGCAGCAACCCCTAAGCTGCGTCAGCTCTTCTGACATCACTTCCTGGATCTGCGCCTAGAAAGTGACATCTTAGAGAGAGCCCACACAGGTGTGACTGCAGGTTAGGGGTTGCGGCTTGCGCCAGGAACGTTACAGAGGTATAGGGGAAGGGAAGTGGCGGGGGCGGAGCATGTCGCAGGACTTGTTATGCCTCTGAATGCCGCTGTATGCCCAGAGCTGAAAGGGGTGTATCTGGAGGAGTGGTTGGGGCAGGATGGGGGGGCCGACCTAGACATAGTCGTCCTGCAGGGATAATCAAATGTTTTTTTACTAGACATCCTGGACGAAATTTAAATGTTGTGAGTTACACGATGTAAAAACAGGTCTAAGTGCCAAAAAGTTATCCAAAGTGACCAGATAACCCCTGCAGAGACAAAGTAAAGACCCCCACACACTCACCCAGTGTTCACTGACCCCAACAAAGATCAGAATAAAAAAGTACATACCTGTCTCCAGAACATCAACACCTGGTGTAGGAAAGCCTAGTAGAGCTGCATACATGTGTCTTAACTAGCTTGGGGTGTAGGCTAGTGAACAATAGAGAGGAGGACACAGGCCCATAAGCCACTCTAACCACTACATTTATGGTGGAACATGTGTGCCTACCAAATGGCACAGTAGTGTCATCTGTATAAGCAGTATAAAATCTGTTTTACTCTTGGGATCTTGCCAGGCACTTGTGACATGGGTTGGCCATTGTTGGAAATAGGATAGTGGCCTTGATTGACCGTAAGTCTGTCCCAGTATGTCAACTCTTATGTTTATATAATCAAATGGAAGTAAACTAAACTGAAATCTCTGAAGCTTGGAGCATTGAACGTGATGTTCCTCAAGGTCCATCCCTTCAAAACTGAACACAATACTACAAGTGCAGCCTCACCAATCACCCCTTTATAGGTCATTGGTGAGGCCGCACTTGGAGTATTGTATTCAGTTTTGAAGGCCATATCTGGTGAAGGATATAAAAAGACTTGAAGCGGTCCAGTGGAAGGCGACGAAAATGGTAAGGGGTTTGAACAAAAATAAGTATGAGAAGAGACTGGAAGACCTAAATATATATAAACAGGAGGGACAGGGGAGATATGATATAGACGTTTAAATACCAAATCTTTTCCAGTGAAGAGAAAATGGTAAAACTAGAAAACATAATTGAGGTTGCAAGGAGGAAGACTTAGGAGCAATGTTAGGAAATTCTTCTTCACGGAGATGCCTGGAATGCCCTTCTGAGGGAAGTAGTGGAGAAGAAAATGATGATGGAATTCAAAAAAGTGTGGGATAAAAATAGATGATCTCTAATTAGAAAACGAAGGATGTAAATTAAAGAACTAAGGCCAGTATTGGACAGACCTGAACGGTCTGTGTCTCATATATTTTGATTTCATGTAAGATGGGCTGGGGTGGGCATCAGTGTGAAAGCCACTAATATGGAGCATGAGGATGTTACTGGCCAGACTTTACAGTAGATATCCTGCAAACAATGGAATGGTTGGATAGGCTGGACCTAGGACAATACCACTCTGTGGGCTAGATCAGGGGTTCCCACACCTTTTGGGCTTGCGAGTTACTTTTAAAATGACCAAGTCAAAATGATCTACCAACAATAAAATTTAAAAAACACAAAGCACACTGTATGCAGAGAAAATGTTAATTCTCATTTGTATTCGGTTTTTTTTTTTCAGAGGTCAAGGCAGATGACTTTAAAATATGCACTGTCATCTCAGTAACAACTATACAAAAATAGACAAATATACCCCCTCCCTTTTTATTAAACCACGATAGCAGTTTTTAGCGTAGGGAGCTGCGCTGAATGCCCCCCGTGCTGCTCTTGCCGCTCATAGGCTCCCTGTGCTAAAAAACACTATTGCGGTTTAGTAAAAAGGGGCCATAGTGCAAAATATAGACAGCAGATATAAATTTTCAAAACGGACACATTTTGATCACTAAATTGAAAATAAAATCATTTTTCCTACCTTTGTTGTCTGGCGATTTCATGAGTCTCTGGTTGCACTTTCTTCTTCTGACTGTGCATCCAATATTTCTTCCCTTCTTTCAGCCTCCTGTATGCTTCCTCTCCTCCAGACCTCATTTCCTCTCTCAACTTTTTCTTCCTCTCTCCCTGCCCCCCTTTCTTCCTCTCTCCATGCCCCCTTTCTTTCTTTGTCTCCCTGTTCCCCTTTTTTTTCTTTCTGTCTCCCTGCCTGCCCCCTTTCTTTCTTTGTCTTTCTTTCTCCATGCCCTCCCCCAAGCCGCCGCCACCATCGGGGAACATGCTCCAAGCCACTGGCACCGAGTTCTGAGCTCTCCCTGCTTCCCAACACGGTAAACAGGACGCAGAAGCGCCGGACTGACTAGCTTTGCACTCCGACATCAATTCTGACGTCGGAGAGGAAGTTCCGGGCCAGCCAGGCAGCGATTGGCTGACCCGGATATTCCTCTCCAACGTCAGATTTGACGTCGGGGGAGAAGGCTGGGCTGCGTTGGGAAGCAAGTAGAACGCAAAGGCAACAGGAGTCTATCACCCTTGTTGCCTTCGCGATCGACTGGTCGATCGCGATCGACCTTTTGGGCACCCCTGGGCTAGATTCACTAAGCAAACCGATCGTGTACTGATCGGTTTGTGACCCCTTTGCGACCCAATTTCCCTCTGACCTGATTTACTAACCTGTGTCCTGATCATTCTCCGATCTGTGCATGCAAATGAGAGGGAATGGCATTGAAATGATGGCAGGCAGCAATTCACAAACAAAAACCCTGCAACACTGACTGGGCTGGCCGATCACAAACAAGCGACTGCTGGGGACCAGTCGTTCGTTCACAGCTTTCTGACTGCCATCTCCCACTCTGCCTGCTGTCTTTCCAGCTCTCTGCCCCCGACTCTCCTGCTCTCTCTGCCCCGACTCTCTGCTGCCCTGCTCTGCCCCAAATCTGCTCTCCTGCTCGACTCTCTGCCCCCGAATCTGCTCTCCTGCCTACCTGCCCCAAATCTCTCCTGCCACCCCGACTGGCCACCCTGCTCTCGCCCTGAATCTCTCCTGCCCTTCCCCGCACTACGAGCCCATGATTTTAACCCGCAGGTTTAAACCACAGCTCGTGAAGAGTAAAAAAAAAAAAAAGGTTGCTGCTCTTAAGCATGCGCAGACCATCGCTAGAGAACGATCCCGACAGTCGGATGGGGGCGTGATTTTGATTGCCCTCATTTGCATGATGATGATTCGTGATCAGCCCCCCCCCCCCCCCCGGACATGGATCGTATCTCTCACGGATTGGATCTGATCCATGCCCTTTGTGAATCTAGCCCTATGACTCAGAAATATCAAAGAGACAAGTTAATTTAATCATGTATTTTTAATGGGTATAACTAATAACCCTAGCTGCTCTCAACCCCATCCCTGCCGACAGATCCTGGACTGTCTTCGAACTCATATCTGATTCTCAGACCCTTAAACTCTGCCTCAAGTTAAAATCATGCAACTGCATCCTGGACCCATTTCCCTCCTACCTATTTGAGAAAATCCCTGCACAGGCCATCACATCTCTTACCAAACTCATAAATTCTGCCCTATTATCAGGCCTATTCTCCACTGAAATGGGACACATCGCATTGACCCCTTTACTGAAAAAAGCTGACCTAGACCCCTCCATACCATCCAACTACCGTCCAATAGCAAATATCCCTCTCCTCACCAAACTGCTCGAGTCTATCATATCTACCCAGCTCTCTTCCTACTTAGAAAGATTCTCCATCCTCTTACCTTACCAATATGGCTTCAGACCCAACTTCTGCACTGAATCCCTATTGGCCTCTCTAATCTCTAAGGTTCAGCAACTGCATTCTCGTAACAAGTTTGCTGTCCTTCTACAATTCGACCTCTCCGCAGCTTTTGACGTTGTCCACCACGACATTCTAATTTTCCAACTCTCCGAGATAGGCATTAGCTCCATAGTTCTTGATTGGTTCTCCAAATTCTTGCGCTCCCGTTCTTACATGGTTAACATGAGCGGCACCTCATCCTCCCCCTGGACCCCGACTTGTGGTGTCCCACAAGGCTCACCCCTCTCCCCAATCCTCTTTAACATTTACATGTCCTCCCTGAAACTACTCCAACTATCCCCCCTTGAAACTCTTTACACTTTCGCTGATGACATCCTCGTCCTCCTTGAGACCGACTCGAACCTCACTAACCTCTCCACGAACATATCCTCATGCATAAAGAACCTCCAATCCTGGGCATTCACAATGCATATGAAACTAAACGAGTCCAAAACAAAACTCCTTTGGCTCGGTCTAAAATTAGACCATCTACCTTCCTCCATCCCATTGTCTTCCGGCCCCCCATTATAGCTCGAGTTCTCAAGCAAAGTTCTGGGTGTCACCTTAGACTCTTCTCTATCCTTCAACGAACATCTCCAATCCCTGGTGAAGAAATGCTTCTTCAGCCTTCACATGCTAAGGAAAGTCAGACCCTATTTTCACCAAAAACACTTTGCAGTCCTAGTACAATCCATCATCCTCTCCAGATTGGATTATTGCAATTCTATCTCCCTCAGCCTAACCAAGAAAAGCCTCCACAGACTTCAGCGGATTCAGAACGCCGCAGCTAAGCTTGTTTTCGCGAAAAGCAAATTTGATCACGTCTCACCACTCCTGTCTAAGCTCCATTGGCTCCCAGTAATCCCCAGGATCCACTTCAAATGTGCGTGTCTGGCCTACAAGATCCTACATGGCATCCTTCCTGCCGTTATCCCTCTATCCTGGAACTCCCCAACCCCTACTTCCTCCAGATCCTCCCAAATTTTTAAACTATCCTTCCCTTCCATAAAAGGTATTTCCCATGCAGGCAAACTTGGGTCAACTCTCCCCTTTAGAATCACTGAGATCTGGAATAACCTCACCTCCCCACTCCGAACCTCAAGCTCCCTCCAACTCTTCCGCAAACACCTAAAAACCTGGCTATTCTCAAAACTGTAACACTTCCCCCCTCTTAGGCCTCTCACCTTCCCCCTTTACACCTAACTCTTTAATCTCTCCACTGTAGTTCCTCTCTCATCCTTCTTCCTGTAAACCGTGCCGAGCTCCGCATTCGTGGAGATGGTGCGGTATATAAACCCAAGGTTTAGTTTAGTTTAGTTTAATGTGCAGACTGGATGGACCATTTAGGTCTTTAACTGCCGTAATTTACTACATTACTATGTTTGTATCCAATTTTATTGAATATGTTCTGATGCCACTTTGGTACCAACGTATGGTATATGAGGTGAGCACGTCATGCTTTTCCTAAGCTGATGATATCTTCCTAGGATCAATTGCAAAATACTGTACTTATAACCAATCAGCATGTTACCTCTTGAATGGCTGCTCATTGCTTAAGACTGTTGGGAAAACAGATTTGCTTTGGACTGGCAATATTGCAAGTATGTTTCCACAGGACTTTCCAACTCCAGCTGGTAATGAAATTCTCTTAGTTAAAACTTGAAGAATATTAGGTATGGTGCTAGACTGAGCCTTGCCCATGGATGCCCAAATTGGGTAATGTGGTGAGGAAAATGTTTGTTAAAATTAAGGCTGTTGAGTCAGGTGAGGTCCATATCTGTCTGAAGACCAGTTAACACTACTGGAACAAGCATTGGCTATTTCACAGCTTGTAAAATCCTTTACTCTAAATCCTATTGCATTCTGGACTCATGCCCCCCAGAAATCATGAAAGCGGCACCTTTAGTATTTAAACTATTGTTGATGCAATATTTGGCTCATAACCTAAAAACTGGGAAGTTCCTCTCTAATAATGGTCACATAATAATAACCCCAATTCTAAAAAATCGAAAAGAATCTTCAGCTATAATATCCAACTACAGACCAGTAGCATCCATTCCGTTTATTGTAAAAATTATGGAGGGATTGGTACACACCCAACTGATGGATTATCTGGATCAGTTCTCTCTCCTACATGAAACTCAATCCGGTTTTAGACCGTTATTCAGTACTGAGACAGTAATTGTGGCTATTTTAGACAATCTGCGCCTACTGTTTAGTAAGGGCCTTAATGCCCTGGTTATGCAATTCGATATGAGTTCTGCCTTTGATCTAGTAGACCACGGGAAACTGCTGCAATGCCTAGATGCCATTGGTATCAGGGACGAGGTGCTGAATTGGTTCCGTGGCTTCCTTATGTCCTGCACTTATCAAGTACGTTTTAATTATGAACTTTCAGATACCTGGAGCAATCCATCCGGTGTGCCACAAGGGTCTCCGCTATCTCCATTGCTCTTCAACGTCTACATGTCCTCACTAGGCACGCAGCTAACCCAGTTGGGGATAAAACTATTTAGTTATGCAGATGATTTTATGATCATCATCCCATTCGTTAATTCTATCTCTGAAACTATTCCTAAAGCTTCAGAAGCCATAAACGTGATGGAGCACTGGATGACAACCTTTAGGCTCAAACTTAATTCAGAAAAGACAACTTTCTTCGTTGCTTCGCCACATCCGCTTGACACCAAATCACCACTATGTATCAATAATCTTAATTACCCTTTCCAACCTACCATAAAGACAATAGGTGTAACTTTGGATCAGTGCCTAACCATGAGAGACCAGGTGGACTCCTTGATCAGAAAGGGATTTTTCACTCTTTGGAAACTCAGATCCATTAAAGTTTATTTCGATACAGCGGCATTCAGAACCCTAGTCCAATCCCTCGTACTGAGTCTACTTGACTACTGTAACATCGCCTATTTAGCAATTTCCCAAAAGAACATGCAGCGTTTACAATTGATGCAAAATGCAGCGGTCAAACTGATCTTTGGGCTGAGGAAGTTTGACCACGTGACACCCTACTACCGGCAGCTGCATTGGCTGCCAATGGAGGCGCGCATGAAGTTTAAATTTGCCTGCTTCTGCTTCAAAGCACTACACGGACTTGCCCCTAAATATATAACTGACCTTTTCATCTTCTCAGCCAACAGACACAAGAGAGGCTCACATTCCAACTTCGTTTCCCCCCCAGTCAGAGGTTGTAAACTGAAAACACACCATGAACATCTTCTCTCGCACCAAGCAGCATCATGGGGTAAAGACCTAGAACAATTGCTTTCGCCCACTACTTATGAGGAATTTAGGAAACATCTGAAAACACACCTGATCCTAAAGTATCTAGACAACTGATCCTCTCTTCTTTCTCCCCTCTATAGCGATTAACTTGTTCTATTGATCACTCTCTCCTCAAAAATGGATTTCCTGTCCTATTAACCCTCTTTCTTCCTCCCCTCTTAAAGTCAATCAATTTGTACCTTTGCTTAATCTTTGTAAACCGCATAGAACTTCACGGTATTGCGGTATATAAGCTGTTATTATTATTATTATTATTTATTTGGGGACCCCACATAAATCTCTTATCTAAACTACAAATCTTGCAGAGTACTGATGCAAAGGTGATTTTTTTCTCAATTTATTCTTTATGAATTTTTTTCAAAATATATAGGCAACCTCCAAAATCATCATAACAAAGTGTCTTGCCTTCAGAAACATACGAGGGGGTGCTAAAAAGTTCTCAGCTCAAGCAACCAACTTCCTAAATTCTGAGCATGATTTTGCCACTGGAGCTGAAAACATAAGAACATAAGCCGTGCCTCTGCTGGGTCAGACCTGAGGTCCATCATGCCCAGCAGTCCGCTCACGCGGCGGCCCATCAGGTCCAGAACCTGTATACTAGCCCTCTATCTATAGCCTTCTATCCCCTTTTCCTTCAGAAAATTGTCCAATCCCGTGTTGAACTCCAGTACCATACCCTGTCCTATCACTCCCTCTGGAAGTGCATTCCAGGTGTCCACCACCCGTTGGGTGAAGAAGAACTTCCTAGCATTGGTTCTGAATCTGTCCCCTTTCAATTTTTCCGAATGCGCTCTCGTTCTTGTAGTTGTTGAAAGTTTGAAGAATCTGTCCCTCTCCACTTTCTCTGTGCCCTTCGTGATCTTGTAAGTCTCTATCATATCCCCTCTAAGTCTCCGCTTCTCCAGCGAAAAAAGCCCCTTCAATCTTTCAGCATATGAAAGGTTTTCCATACCTTTTATCAAACGTGTCGCTCTCTTCTGAACCCTCTCGAGTATCGCCATATCCTTCTTTAGGTACGGTGACCAATATTGGACGCAGTACTCCAGATGTGGACGCACCATCACAGGATAACTTATTTCGTTCTGCTTGTAATACCCTTCTTCTTCTTCTTGATTATTCCTAGCATTCTATTCGCTTTCTAATTTCATTAAGTGCCAATTTGCAGAAAGGAAATTCTCTGTTTTGACATTGTTTCAGATCATTGATTGAACCATATCCACGTCATTCTCTTCTTTGCTGGGCTGAGAACTTTTCAGCACGCAGTTATAGTCCTTCCGTACTGCAATACCTTCACAAGACAGCATTACAAAAACCCTTGAGCCTATCAGCTACAAACCAACCACCAGTGAAGCCACCTTTTCACCCTATCCCACCCTTCCTTTCACTTGTTGTTGCCATTTATCAAATGGACGTCAGAGCTTCTCAGATTTGCCCATGGTGTGGTGATGTATCATGGTTAACTTGCAGGAGAATTGACAACAAAAGAGACTCTACTGCAACCAGAATGATAAAACCACTCTTCCGTTATTCTGTGGCTGCCGTACTTGTAATGCGAGTATTTAATCATGATGGCGTGTAACCTGCGTAGAGTGGGAGGTGTGGCTCTGGTTACCTTATTGGGCAGGCGAGATGGAGTATGTGGGTCGTGATCTGCTATCATATATTATGCTACTATGTTACATTTGCTGAAATTCCCCATGTGCTGATGCCACGTATTTAACATTGCGATTCTGATTTACACATCTGGCTGTCAGGCACCCCCACAGTATAAACCTTATTTTTGTAGCACTCTTCCTTCTGTTGATCCAAATTCTGGTGAAAGAGATACTAACTTTTTTAGCATAGCTTTGAGATTCTTATTAGAGAATGACACGGTGACAAAATCATCACCATCCCCGTCCCCGCGGATAACCGCGGGAAACCATCTTCATGTCATTCTTTAAGGAGAGAGGCAAGAATCAGAGTATGAATGGCCACAACCATTTGCTTTGAAGAATGCTGGTGTAGAAGGACTGAGGTTGAAATAGACACTAGAAAATGACATGGGATTATTTCCCACGGTTATCTGCGGGGACGGGAACGGTGATGAATTTTGTCACCATGTCATTCTCTAATTCTTATGCACCTCTTTCCAAAATGCTGCAGTAATTCGACACTCTCAGCACGGTGGTAGAAATAACCAACCTCTCTCATCACCCTTCTGAGACCAGCAAAGAGCAGGGTAGGCAAAATATGATTTCTATATAATACTGCATATAGCCCCCTTCCAATAAGTAAGTGAAGTTTGATAGAAAACTATCAAGACAATTGATCTCCTCAGATCAATTTCCCATGAAGCCTCAAAAGTGACCCTTTAGTTCAAGGTTTCTTTACGATCTCCCCCAAAAGGATCAGCTTCACATTGAAGGCCCCTTTTATAAAGCCGTGGTAGCAATGCGGCCGCAGTTAATGCACCAAAACCCATAGGAATTGAACGGGCTTTGGTGTATTTATCATGACAGCATTGCTGCCATGGCTTTGCAAAAAAAAAAAAAGAACAAACCCTCATAAGATCACTCTGTATCTATGATGCAAAATATATTGCCTGACCTGCATATAATATAGAAGAAAATCCCTTTTACTTAACTAACTTTTCCTTTAGTTCAATAAATCTAACCATCTGTCCCACCAGGCTGGCCCACAGAGCAGCTGGTGCAAAGCCTTGAGCTAATGCATGCTTGAGTGATGTGGCAGGCCATGTTCTAGGCCTGTTCTGATGATGATTGCAGAGCCAGTGCTGTGCCTGGATTGTGCTCCCCTAAGCGGATATCTGCTTCACCTAGTGGCAGAGCAAGCCCTAAGTGCTTCGTTTTTAAGCAGGTACACTGGTTCCATATTTGAGCCAGATTTGATTTTAAATGTTGATGTTTTGTGCGTAAAATCACGTATGGCCTTCTGCTAGGTTATATGATGAAAGTGGTGGAATTTGGGTTCAGCTGTTAGTAGCAAAGTGGCCAACCTGACTTCTAAGAATTATTGCTTTGAGCACGTTGGAGATTTTACACATTTCCAGTCAGCCCCAACTAATGTAAGAAAAGAGAGGCAGTATATGAAATTTGAGAACATTTTTATTCTCGGTTTTATCTGACATAGATTTATGTAATTTCAGGAATTTAAAACTATTACTCACTGTTATATTTGCAGTCTATTTGATGCTGCTTTAGAAGAACAATTATATTCCTTCTAATACCCGCCTTGAACCGCAAGGTAATGGCAGAATAAAAATCACTAATGTAATGTAATGTAATATTTGTTATCCACTTTGAACTATGTATGATAAAAGGTGGGCTTCAAATGCCTAAAGGAAATAAAATTAATGAAGTGTCTTTGATTTCTGACTCTAAAGTGGGTGGAATAAAGGTCCTCAAAGGCTGCGCCCAATGTTTCTTCATTAACTGACCTCAGTGAAGATGGAAATTGTTGTGAGTCCACAATAACATTTTGAGCTCCAGGCAGCTTTCCTCATCATTCCTCAAATAGAAATAATCCATTTAATTTAATGCAGTCAAATTTGTTAATCCATTTATGATGTTTCCGACTTCAATCAATGCATTAAGCTACACGCTTTCACTAGATTTCCATGTCTTAGCCTGTGTTAGATATTTCTAGAATGGTAAAACTGTTAGCATGCATGCACTGGGGGATAAATTGAAAACATGTTACTTATTCCTAGGACACCTTCCTTATGTGGGAAGAGCGCCAGTGTTTCCACCTGCATTTCTGAGTTTCATCCTGATGATGTGGCTTACTCTCATTGCTTCTCTGAAGATATTTAAACCTGAGAACTTCTATCTGACCTTGCCCTTTGATAAATCTCACTTGTGCATTTCTGTGTGCACCACGTCTTCTGTTACCGACTTCTGCTTCTCTATGTTTTTCAAAACTCTTCCGTCAGCCCTGAGTGGTGTCGGAGACCCAACCATGATTTATACCTGATGTTCTGTGCTGTTCCTCATTTGTTGGTTCCAAGTTTTATTATAATTTGTTATATGCGTATAACAACTTCTAGGCAATTTACAATAATAAAATTATAAAAATTGGAAAACGAACATTAGGACTTACAGGATGGACTACAGGCAGAACATTGCTTGTCATATACATTTGATTACAAGGGGTTGAATTCTGAATAAGATAGCAAGACATTTAAGGTTAATACACTAGGGAAAGGGAAGATTACGTTTGTGTTGATAAAATGTTGCTTATAAATTGAATGCATCCTTGAATAAGAACATAAGCAGTGCCTCTGCTGGATCAGACCAGAGGTCCATCATGCCCAGCAGGCCACTCACACAGGGGCCCATCAGGTCCAGGACCTGTATAGTAATCCTCTATCTATACCCTTCTATCCCCTTGTCCTTCAGGAAATCATCTAATCCCTTCTTGAACCCCAAAACCGTACTCTGTCCTATCACACCCTCTGGAAGCTCATTCCAGGTGTCCACCACCCTTTGGGTGAAGAACTTCCTAGCATTGGATCTAAATCTGTCCCCTCTTAATTTTTCCGAATGCCCTCTTGTTCTTGTAGTTTTCGAAAGTTTGAAGAATCTGTCCCTCTCCACTTTCTCTATGCCCTTCATGATCTTGTAAGTCTCTATCATGTCCCCTCTAAGTCTCCGCTTCTCCAGGGAAAAGAGCCTCAGTTTCTCCAATCTTTCAGCATATGAAAGGTTTTCCATACCTTTTATCAATTGTGTCGCTCTTTTCTGGACCCTCTCGAGTATCGCCATATTCTTCTTAAGGTACGGTGACCAATATTGGACGCAGTACTCCAGATGTGGGCGCACCATCACCCGATACAATGGTAGGATAACTTCTTTTGTTCTGGTTGTAATACCTTTCTTGATAATGCCTAGCATTCTATTTGCCTTCTTAGAGGCCGCTGCGCACTGTGCCGATGGCTTCATTGTCTTGTCTACTATTACCCCCAAGTCCTTTTCTAGGGTACTTTCACCCATTACCAGCCCTCCCATCATGTAGCTGTACTTCAGGTTTCGGTTTCCTACATGCAAGACTTTACATTTCTCTACATTAAACTTCATCTGCCATCTCATCGCCCACTTTTCTAGCTTGTTCAGGTCCTTTTGTAATTCCTCATAGTCCTATTTAGTCCCAACTCCACTAAACAGTTTGGTGTCGTCTGCGAATTTTATTACTTCACACTTTGTCCCTATTTCTAGATCAGGGGTGTCCAACTTGTGGCCTAAGGGCCACATGCAGCCCGTGAAGTATTCTGTGCGGCTCCGGTCGAGGGCAATGCTTTTTTTTCCTCTGCTGCCCCGGTTTTCCTCTGCTGCCCCGGTTGTTTACCGTCTTGCCGGCTCCCTCCTCTGTCTTGCTGCAGCATTTGTGCGGCCCCAGAAACATTTTTCAGCCAATGCGGCCCAGGGAAGCCAAAAGGTTGGACACCCCTGTTCTAGATCATTTATAAATACATTGAGCAGCAGCGGTCCGAGTACCGACCCCTGCGGAACACCACTCGTGACCCTCCTCCAGTCCGAGGAATAGAAAGGTCTTCAGATTCTATTTAAATCTGTCCATAGATGGTTCTTCATGGAGATAGGAAGGCATGGAGTTCCATAATTGTGGGGCTGTGTCTGAAAATATGGAGGAATGTGTGGTATCATAAATTATTTGTTGTGGTGAAGGTGTTGACTTTGCAACCTAAGTGTTCTGGAAGGTATATATGGGACTAGCAATCTGTTAATGAATTCTGGCTGTTTGGAGATCTTTGATTATTCCTGCCATTCTGTGCTGTTCTAGTCCAACAATATTACCATAAACATCCCCAAGTTATTCATAGTGAAGATGCGGGAGGATTGCAAAGACCTGCAACGTGACATAAACACTCTCGAGAAATGGGCCACGACATGGCAAATGAAGTTTAACGTGGATAAGTGTAAGGTGATGCATGTCAGTAACAAAAATCTTATACACAAATACAGGATGTCCAATGCGGTACTTGGAGAGACCCCTCAGGAAAGAGACTTGGGAGTACTAGTCAACAAGTCAATGAAGCCGTCCGTGCAATGCGTGGTGGCAGCAAAAAGGGCAAACAGAATGCTAGGAATGATTAAGAAAGGGCACGATGGACCACTGGTCTGACCCAGCAGCGGCAATTCTTATCACAAACAGATCAGAGAGGGTTATCATGCCGCTGTACCGGGCCATGGTACGCCTTCACCTGGAATACTGCATCCAGCACTGGTCGCCGTCCGTGAAGGACACAGTGCTACTCGAAAGGGTCCAGAGAAGAGCGACCAAAATGATTAAGGGGCTGGAGGAGTTGCCGTACAGTGAAAGGTTAGAGAAACTGGGCCTCGTCTCCCTTGAAAAGAGGAGACTGAGAGGGGACATGATAGAAACGTTCAAGATAATGAAGGAAATAGATTTAGTAGATAAAGACAGGTTGTTCACCCTTTCCAAGGTAGGGAGAAAGAGAGGGCACTCTCTAAAGTTAAAAGGGGATAGATTCCGTACAAACGTAAGGAAGTTCTTCTTCACCCAGAGAGTGCTGGAAAACTGGAACGCTCTTCCGGAGGCTGTTATAGGGGAAAACACCCTCTAGGGATTCAAGACAAAGTTAGACACGTTCCTGCTGAACCAGAACGTACGCAGGTAAGGCTAGTCTCAGGTCCTTGACCTAGGGGCCACTGCTGGGCATGATGGACCACTGGTTTGACCCAGCAGCAGCAATTCTTATGTTTTTTACAGCAGCCACTTCCTGATACTTCCGTTCCACCATGCATGTTCAAATAAAACAGAACTATTCTTCCATTGAGTTAAACTATGCTGCATTGTTAAACCCATTAATATATCAAACAACTTTGCTACAGCCTTATGAAAATATAGACTGCAAAACTATAAGCTTATAAGTAACTGGCATCCAAAAATATAGTTTTGATTCTTTCCCACACAAACCTCCAAAACTATTGCACATTTATACAAGCATTTAGCATGTTCTGTGCTCCTCCTGATTTGTTGCTCTTGACCGGGGTTATTTTTGCTGTTTCTGATTTCTTAATGTTGTCTTGGCTTCTCTGGCAACATTTCTGGCCTTTCCTGTACCTCTTCAGCCTCCTATCATCTGAAAATTGGCAACTAATGCCAGACTCTGAAAGGAACATCTTGGGCCACTGTTTCAAGTCTTGTAAACTTCTGAATACCAGAAGGCTGTTATGGTTGAGGATGCACAACCTAGGCAAAGGGCTTCCTCAGAAAATGAAATGTTTTTCTAAGCACACCTCTGATGAGCAGAAATAAGTCAATAGGTAGTATGGTGATGCTAAATATATGTTTATTATTAATGGTCATTCCCACAGTCTACTCAAGTAGGGAAAGAACACAGAAGCATGGCTTCAGGAAGGCATGTTCCAAAAATGATTTATAGATGGGAGTGCGTGTGTGTTTTTGCATGGGTACAGAAGTGGTGGAGGGTGTACATAAGAACTGCCGCTGTTGGGTCAGACCAGTGGTCCATTGTGCCCAGCAGTCCGCTCATGCGGCGGCCCTTGGTCAAAGACCAGCGCACTAACTGAGACTAGCCCTACCTGCGTACATTCTGGTTCAGCAGGAACTTGTCTAACTTTATCTTGAATGCCTGGAGGGTGTTTTCCCCTACGACAGACTCCGGAAGAGCGTTCCAGTTTTCTACCACTCTTTGAGTGTACGTGATGGGTGAAAAGGTATGTAGTAAGATTTATGGTCCACTAATCAGTTACATAAAGAAACAAGTACCTGTTAGTTTCTAGGGAAGACCATAATATCTCATCCAGGTTCAGCTTGCTTAGCCTACTTACACGACCAGACCCAGGCTAATGAGAAATACTTTTATTATGAAAATAGAAAAATATAATTCAAAATCCAGCAGCAATAACTAAATATTGTTCACAAAATATACGATTACATATATGAAACTCAGTACACAATTATCACAACACACTTGCTAGATAAATAAGTAAAACTAATTCTTACACTCTATAATTCCTTATAATAATAATTATTCCTAATTAGCAGCAATCTATTACAGTTCTATCACCAAGAGTAGCTTCACTTCTCCTTATCCTGAACCACAATAGGATTCACTTATCTAACCCCAGCTGATAAGATAATAGAATTCCGTATTCTCATCATTCAATTAGGCCTTGGCACAAAATCAGGTGAAAAGGAAGTCGTCCTCTACTCAGCACTGAAGATAAGAATTCTTTTGGTACCAGAACAAGAGTTCGTCAGCCATTGGAATAGCTGTAACTTAAGTTGGCAGCAAAGGTTTCCTTGATGTGATGGAATCCAGATCTGTTTAAAGTCCGATTCACTTTCTCAGACAGAGAAACACACGAGGTAATTTTTCAGGTCTTATTATATAAAGTATGCGTGTAGAGAGCACAGCGCTAAGATCTGAGCTTCCCCATATCCTAGCACTGACTAAATTATAATTAGCACATTTCACTTGGATCTCGTCAGATGACCTCTTCGGACCAATCCAGAGATAGAACTTAGATGAATAGCCTTTCTGTATAAAGTCTTGCACAGGCTGTCGAACAGAGGCGCCTTCGATAGATAAGCACAGCATAGGAGTATGCCTCCCCAAAGATTCACATGGGAAGATCATTTAGGCATAGCTGGATGTCCTTGACTAGAACACAATTCTGGTACATACCCAGAATGCATCAGGTAGAAACAGCAAAGATGTGTTCTTCTTTCTCTTCTTGCTAGGTTCAGGCTGGAATGATTTCTTGCAAATAATGGTTCAGGCTTGATGATGTCATAGAGGCCTAACCTTCAGGTGCAAATAAGGAAACACCCCTACAGGTAGAAGCATATGGATTATGAGTAGAAATGTATGAGTAAAGTGGAACAGAACAAGTCGTTTCTATACCGCATAACCGATATTTTCGATACGGTTTACAAAATTTAACAAATAATACAATCTAAAGAAAATTGATGAATTTGCAAACAAATGTGGATAGACAGGTGTGGTCTATTTGGGGGTTCAGAAGCATGTGAGTGTGGGGTGGGTGGGCTGGAGGAATGTCCTTGAAATCACTCTTTGGTACTATGTCTCGTCAGCTATTTTTGCCTGTCTTTTTCTGCTTCTGTTGCTCTGACCCTAACTGCACCAGTGACAGAAGCAGCTTTTCCAACAAAGCAATGGTTAACATTCTAAAAGTGGAAATTATTGTCTTTCAAAGGCCTTTTTTTCCTTCAAAATACTGTCCCAATCTGGCCGATATTCAAAGTGAGTTAACTGGCTGGGAACAACAACTGTCTAGTTAACTCACTTGTTCAGTCATCTCCAAAATCCAAGCCGGAGTCCGGTTATGTCCTACTATTCAGATGTTACTAGCAGATTTAGTGGATAAGTAAGATTGATCGTATATGTCCTATGTTTATCTGCTAACTCATGGCTGATTAAGTCTGAATATTAACTTAACCAATCATATGCTGAATGGCTTTAAAAATGGATATTTAGTGTCAAAGCCCATTCAAGGCCTAGCATTGAAATTCCGTTTTTAGTGCTGGCAACAGACAAAAAAATGCTGTCCGTAACCAGCTGAATATTGGGAGGAATTTTGGGGTTTTTGAACTGTTGAGATAGTCACTTTTTTGCTGCATGCCAAATTTGAAGAATTTGTATTCAAGTTTTGGTGCATGACTGTGCTCTAGAAATAGACAATGATTCCTTTTTTTTGTAAATGTTTCCAACAAAATAGCACCTTACAGAATTATTTCTTTATTGACTTTCACTTTGTATCCTTAAAAAAAAACCAGAAACCTATAGACTGTTGTACAGTAACTGAACTGCCTCAGAGAAATCATAACTGATCCATAGATCCTGTGTTGTGATCTGATCAAATCTGTTTCTTGATACAGCACCCATAAAATCTAGCCGAGCAGTTTACAATTTCCACCTTTCAAAAAGGGGGAGAGAAGAGAAGACAGTGAAATGCAGAATAGAGTTGATATAAAGGGGAAAACGGGGAGAATTACAATGTTTGAAAGAAAAGAAAAGGTAAAATAGGGATGGAGAGAGGGTTAGGCTGTTATAGGGGAAAACACCCTCCAAGGATTCAAGACAAAGTTAGACAAGTTTCTGTTGAACAAGAACGTGCGCTGGTAGGGCTAGTCTCAGTTAGGGTGCTGGTCTTAGACCAGAGGGCCGACGCATGAGCGGACTGCTGGGCATGATGGACCACTGGTCTGACTCAGCAGTGGCAATTCTTATGTTCTTATATAACTCCAAAGCACCAACCTTTTGGAATATTCATCTTATTTGAAAGGCATGTGGGCCTAATCAGAAAAGCATTGATAAAGAAAGCTAAGAAAGATTATAAAGAGAAACTTGCAAAAGAGGCAAAAACTCATAATTTTTTTTAAGTACATCACAAGCAGAAAATCTGTGAGGGAATTCATGGCACCGTTGGATGATGAAGGAGCAAAAGGGGCGCTCAGAGAGGATAAGGCCATAGCGGAGAGACTGAATGAATTCTTTGCTTCGGTCTTTACGGAAGAAGATGTAAGAGATCTACCAGAACTGGAAATGGTATTCAAGGATACGGAGGAACTGAAAGAAATCCATGTGAATCTGGAAGATGTACTAAGCCAAATCAACAAGTTAAAAAGTGATAAATCGCCAGGACTGGATGGTATACATCCCAGGGTACTAAAAGAACTCAAACATGAAATTGCTGACCTGCTGTTAGTGATCTGTAACCTGTCGCTAAAATCGTCTGTAGTACCTGAAGTTTGGAGGGTGGCCACTGTTACGCCGATTTTTAAAAAGGGCTCCAGGGGAAATCTGGTAAATTACAGACCGGTAAGCCTGACTTCGGTGCCGGGCAAAATGGTGGAAACAATTATAAAAATTAAAATTGTGGAACAAGTAGACAAACATGATTTAATGAGACAGCATGGGTTCAACTGAGGGAGATCTTGAATCACCAATTTGCTTGACTTCTTTGAAGGTGTGAATAAACGTGGATAAAGGTGAGCCGGTTGATGTAGAATATCTAGAGTTTTGACAAAGCTCCTCCTGAGAGGCTCCTGATAAAATTAAAGAGTCATGGGATATGTGGCAAAGTTCAGTTGTGGATTAGGAATTGGTTATTGGATAGAAAACAGAAGGTAGGGTTAAATGGTCATTTTTCTCAATGGAGGTGAGTAAACAGTGGAGTGCCACAGGGATCTGTACCGGGACCGGTGCTATTTATTTTTAAATGATCTGGAAATTGGAACGACGAGTGAGGTGATTAAATTTGAAGATGACACTAAACTGTTCAAAGTTGTTAAAACGCATGCAGATTGTGAAAAATTACAGGCAGACCGTAGGAAATTGGAAACTGGGTGTCCAAGTGGCAGATGAAATTTAATGTGGTCAAATGCAAAGTGATGTACATTGGGAAGAATAAACCAAATCACAGTTAACGGATGCTAGGGTCCACCTTGGGGGTTAGCGCCCAAGAAAAGGATGTGGGTGTCATTGTAGACAATACAATGAAACTTTCTGCTCAATGTGTGGCGGTGGCCAAAAAAGCAAACTAGATGCTACGAATTATTTAAAAAAGGGATGGTTAACAAGAATTAGAATGTTATAATGCCTCACCTAGAGTATTGCGTTCAATTCTGGTCTCCTTATCTCAAGAAAGATATAGTGGCACTAGAAAAGATTCAAAGAAGAATGACTAAGATGATAAAGGGGATGGAACTTCTTTTGTATGAGGAAAGACTAAAAAGGTTAGGGTTCTTCAGCTTGGAAAAAAGATGGCTGAAGGGAGATATGATTGAAGTCTACAAAGTCCTGACTGGAGTAGAAGGGGTACAAATGGATCGATTTTTCACTTTACAAACTACCCAAACATCACCGGAGCACCAGCTGACTTCATAATCATAATATCAGACCTAGGCTTCTACCAGATCATCTCTTCAACCACCCACACAGCAGGCCATACCCTTGACCTAAGCCTTCACAGAAGACCAACCCACACATCCAACACTACACCTCCGAACCACTACCCTGGTCAGATCACCACTTTATCACATTCAATCTCATGAACTCAGCTACAGAACCCTAGACCAATGACACCACCACCTCACTCAAGATATTCAACCCTAACTCGGTCGACCTAGAAAAACTATCATTTGGCATCTTGGAAATAGCCCAAACAATAGGTCCTGAACCAATACCCATTGAAGAAGCTGCATCAAACTAGCACCCTGAATGTCAAGACCCTGAATGAAAACCTAGCAGAAACCAAAGTTATAAAACCTAGCACTTGCAGATTCTTCTCCCCCTGGTTCACAGATGACCTCAGGAAAAAGAAAAGAGAACTAAGACAATCCGAAAGAAACTGGTGCAAATCCAAAGACAAAAAGGACAAAGCCTACTGGAAAAAACTGCTAGAGGAATACAAACTATCCATCCATGATGCAAAAAACCCCCAAAAAACCAACCAACCCAACACCTTACTATACCAATCTCCTACAGTAAACTCCAAATAGATCAAAGAACTTCTTCACACTGACAAAAAACTTACTCACAGCTTTGCAAAGAAACCAAAAAAATCAGCAAACCAACCTGGACAGTGAAACCTTCTCCATCTACTTCCAAGAAAAAAAATTGATCATATACATGCCAATTTTGATTCATTACCTCAAAATCCAGCAAATGTCCAGAACAACCTCCCCTCCACAAGAGAATCTAGAACTGAAAACCTCAATCACTTTGAACCAGCATCTCATGATGAGCTAGCAAAAATAATCACCACACTATGACCCTGTGGATACATCCTCTACTCATGCTCACCGAATCTCCTGACAGCCACAAAGGACACCTTTGTCAAATCAATCCTACCTCTAACAATTTCCTCTCTGCAATCTGGAGTGGTATCGCAAAGCTGGGAATCAACAATTGTCAGGCCAATCTTAAAACAACCCTGGATCCAAACGAACCCAGCAACTACAGACCGGTCTCCAACTTTCCCTTCATCTCCAAAATCCT
Organism: Geotrypetes seraphini; assembly: GCF_902459505.1. Classification (NCBI taxonomy): domain Eukaryota; kingdom Metazoa; phylum Chordata; class Amphibia; order Gymnophiona; family Dermophiidae; genus Geotrypetes; species Geotrypetes seraphini. The sequence goes on along the minus strand of NC_047090.1, from coordinate 11,707,726 downwards.
TGAAAAGACTGTACTATCATAACTCCAAGCCTTCGACAAATGGAATGCCCTCTCCCTGTACCAATCTGACATCAGAAAATTCCGTAGCACGGAAACAGCCCTAGCGGACATTATCGATGACTGCTGGAACATACTAGACAAAGGAAACGATGGATTAATTACTGGTCCTTCTAGACCTCAGTGCCACCTTCGATACCGTCGATCACCCCTGCCTCCTTGCCATAAACGCAAATATTAGAATCGGCGATCAAGCATTCTGGTGGTTCTTGTCATTCTTGACCCATAGGACCCAAAGCGTCCTACTAAGATCTACTCTGTCGCAACACAAACTGATAAAATACAGAGTACAACAAGGTGCTCTCTTCAACCTCTATATCAGACCGTTGCCTTAAAACACCACATAAACATCCTATGCCTGCTGTGCTATGTTCTACCATCCTACGCTCACCGTATCATGTTTTGCCATTTTATGTATCACCGTACTTTGTTAACGATAGGGTCCTTTTATTAAGACGCACTAACTGATTTAGTGTATGCTAAATGCTAAAGGCATCCATTATATTCTATGGGCGTCTTAGCATTTAGTGTGCACTAAATCACCTTAATAAAAGGACCCCTATGTTTGCCATCTCTAACAGACAATGGTTGCCTTGCTTTTTTATACCATACAGTGGTGCAGAGATTATACTATTGCCTCAGCATCCTGCGATTGTGGTTCAGGCCTACATTGACCCTGTGATCCTGAACAGGCCCCAGGTCCATAAAATGCTTGAGTACCTGAATAAATTCATGTAAACTGTTCTGAGCTCCGCTGCGAGAAGGGTATAGAAATTTGAATTAATAGCCAGGTGGCAAAACAATATGACAAGGTGGTGGCCACAGCCAGAGACAAGCCAGGCTGCATTGAGGAAGGAGATGTTAATACTCCATACACACCATTGGAGAGGCCAGCTAGAATATTTTGTTTAGTTTTGGACATAAGACGTCAAGTGTCGTTCAGAGAAGTGACAAAAATGGTATGTGGTTGGTGCCATAAGACACGTGAAAAGAAACTTGTTGACTTGAATACGATACGGACATTTAAATATTTCAAAGGCGTGTTAGGTGCCATCGACATGTGTTTGAGTCCTAGAGATTTGATGAATTGCAAATCCAGCGTCATCCCCAGGGCTTCAAAGGTATTAATATCCCCAAAATCTTTTCCAGAGATGCCAGTGGGAGGATGTGGTGGTGTGTAGTGTAATGGCATGGGTGTCCATTTGGGATAAACGCCATTTTAAGGGCTGGTCTTTGACCGCAGGGCCGCCGCGTGAGCGTGCAATACTTATGTTCTTAAGGAAGAACATTGGCTTCTCCTAACTCATAGCCTTTCATGCTAGTTCTTCCCTCTTTGGAGTTCTCTGGCAAGAGAAGGGAAGGACAGCAAAACGGTGCTTCTTGGGCCAGGAAGGCCCTTGAGCCCTTTCATCTGCCATCATCTACTCTGCTCGGTGGGGCCAGGGTCAGACATTTGAGCCATCCGAGCCCAACAGCGTCCCAAGGTCGCTTAAGCGCCAGGCAGCTGCCATTCGCCCACGGATGGGGGAGGGGGCGCGTGGCGGTGCGCGCGCATGGGGGGGGAGCGCTCGCCGCAGCGGCCGAGCCCGCGTCTACGCAGTTGTCGCCGAGGGTCGGGGGCGCGCGCCGCTGTTTCCTGCGCTCCGAGGAAGACAAGATGCGGCGAGGACGGGGCTGCGAGAAGAAGGGCAACGCCGGTGAGTCCGCGGCAGCGCTCGCGTCCTCCCTCCCCCCCCGCCCCTTGTGCGCAAGAGAGCCCCCGGTCCCGAGCTCGGCATCGGCCCCGCACGCGCTGCGCTCGCGCTCTGCAAAATGCCCTCGAGAGATGCTGCAGCAAAGCCCTGACGGCACGTGAGGCGCGTGCGGGAAACAGCTGCAGCTGCCCTGTGGGCTTCAGCGCGAGACCCCTGCTCTCCCCACCCCCACCAAAGGTCCCACGGGGAGCGTTTCCTCGCCCTCCCCCCCCCCCGCAGGGCCACGTGCTTGCACTGCCCAGCATTTTGCATAGTGTAACGAGGGATGTTGTAGCTGTTGCTAGGAAACTGTATCTGAACTTAGTGCCTTTGGAGGCTGCTGGTGCTTCACATCTGCAGCTGCAAGAAATAGGCCTCTTGGAGGGGGGGGGGGCACGATTCATTTAGCCCCGAATATACATAGGCACTCCCTGTGATGTGCCCTAGCATAAAACCTCACCCTTTGCCCTCTAGCACTCCCTGTGATGTCCCCTAGGATAAAACCTCATCCTTTGCCCTCTGGCACTTCCTCTGATGTCCCCTAGGATAAAACCTCACCCTTTGCCCTCTGGCACTCCCTGTGATGTCTCCTAGGATAAAACCTCAACCTTTGCCCTCTGGCACTCCCTGTGATGTCCCCTAGGATAAAACCTCACCCTTTGCCCTCTGGCACTTCCTCTGATGTCCCCTAGGATAAAACCTCGCTCTTTGCCCTCTGGCACTCCCTGTGATGTCTCCTAGGATAAAACCTCACTCTTTGCCCTCTGGCACTCCCTGTGATGTCCCCTAGGATAAAACCTCGCTCTTTGCTCTCTGGCACTCCCTGTGATGTCCCCTAGGATAAAACCTCACCCTTTGCCCTCTAGCACTCCCTGTGATGTCCCCTAGGATAAAACCTCATCCTTTGCCCTCTGGCACTCCCTGTGATGTCCCCTAGGATAAAACCTCGCTCTTTGCCCTCTGGCACTTCCTCTGATGTCCCCTAGGATAAAACCTCACCCTTTGCCCTCTGGCACTCCCTGTGATGTCCCCTAGGATAAAACCTCACCCTTTGCCCTCTGGAACTCCCTGTGATGTCCCCTAGGCTAAAACCTCACCCTTTGCCCTCTGGCACTCCCTGTGATGTCCCTAGAATAAAACCTCACCCTTTGCCCTCTGGCACTCCCTGTGATGTCCGCTAGGTTAAAACCTCACACATTGTCCTCGGGTCCTTCCTGTGACTTTTCTTCAGATATACTGTATATACTCGAATATAAGTTGATCTGAATATACCCCCCCCCCCCCAAAGGAGGGAAAAAAAAAAAAAGGTTGACTCAAATATAAGTAAATGTCCTGCCCTGTTAGGCTCTGCACCCTGTACCCTTCCTTCCTCCCTCCCCTCCCTTGTCAGGCTCTGCATCTTGCATCTCTCGCAAGAAGTCACAGGAGCCAGTAAGGAAGCCGCTGAGCGCCGAGAAGCAGCGCCAAATTGTGCTGCTGCTCGTGCCGCTCAGATGAGGAAATTGGATTGCGCTGCTGGTTAGCAGCAGGGCAGGAGTTTGAAAAGCTTACTTCTGCCTGCTGCACCTCCAGAACGGATCGGCAGAGGTATGATAGGGCAGGGAGGAGAAGGAGGGCAGAGCCTTGCGTCAGCCTTAAAAAAAAAATTCTGGGAGGGGGCATTGACCCGAATATAAACCGGAACCCCCATTTTTGGGCCAATTTTTTGGCCCCCAAATCCCGGTTTATATTCGAGTATATACTGTATCTCCCCCATTAGGAATAAGACCATTTATGATCTCATTCTTTCCTGTCATTCTTTAAACATTTTTCCAATTCTATAAATGGCTCTCAAAATTGCATGCATCAATTTGGGTGTGCAATTTAATTGAGTAATGAGCCAATTAGCACCAGTAATTGGGCCCTAACAATCAATTATTGGCGTCAGTTGGTAACCATTTGAATTTACATGCGTATCTTCCTAGCTGTTATTCTATAAAGATATGTGAGTAAATAAACAGGAGGTATTAATGAAATACTTGATTCATATTTTCCAATGACATATATGGCACTTTGTTACATATCAAACCCCCAATGGATCGTTATAAATGTCGGCTGTTTTTAATTATGACAGATGATAACACGAAATTGGAAGAACGCTGATCATCTCAACTTCTCTTTCTGGTGGGCTAATCTATGCTCTAGTTACAAATATGAAAAAATGAATGCGGAATTGTTAGGGAATAATAAGGTGTTTAAGTTAGTTTGGGGCCCATTGGCAGATTTTACTGCATCTATATAATTGATATCTCTTTTTAATATAGGTTTGTTTATTATACACATGCATAGCCAGGAGGGTGGGGAAGGGGTATGTTATTGTATTATGAATAATTTTGTTTACATCATTGATTAGTAATAGGGTTGGGGGGAAAATGGTGACTCTAAACATTCTTCATTCTTCGACCTCTAACCCTTTATTGTAGTTCCTTCCTACTACATCTCCTGTAAACCGTGCCGAGCTCCGCAAACGTGGAGAAGATGCGGTATACAAACCTAAGGATTAGATTAGATTAGACTTTAAATTCTGTAAATTAAAGGTGCTTCTTTCTGTTATTACTATGTATTCATATATATAGATATATATAGATAGCACTGTTCATATTTGAAAATTAATAAAGATATATAAATAGAACAGGAGGTGTGGCCATGGGAGGGGCTTGGGCAGGCCAGAGGCAGATCTGAGCCTATTTTAGGTCGGGTGCAGATCCTACTGCAACTCAGGGCAACGTTCTTGGTGCTGATTTCCTGATCCAGCCCTATAAATGTTACTCTTCGTAAGCAATGTTGTTCCTTGGTCTTTGGTTGAGATTGGGTCTGTAGGGTACTAAGACAGGGGATGGAGTCTCGAGTACGTAAGATGACGTAGATGGTGCAGATGGAATAGTTTGAGGTACGTAATTCTTCTCTACTTTGTGGGTTATCTTTAGATATAGAGTTCTGCATTTCTTTGATTTAGTCATCAATTTGACTATCAATTTTACTCAATGATACGTTATTTATAGTTTATTAAAATTTACTATACTGTTTGCTTATTCAGATTCTTGGTGATTTTAAATATTCCTTTGTAACCCATGTAAGAATAGGATTGTATTTTGTTTGATGTTCTTTCTGCTTTAGATCGTGTACGAATTGATAACTATAGCTGGACATATGTTAGATTTGCTTTTTGTTCAATTCCATATGATATTGGATGTTTTTTAGGGATTACAGTCTGTATCACCTATGTCAATATTGATTTATTGATTGAAAATTGGATTTTGTTGTTTGATGATGTTCCATTGACAGATGTAAATTCAGTGGTGGCCCATCAGAATTCGTTCTTAGAAATGATTCTGGACTCTTGTTCTGAAAAAGAGATTTGCTATCTCTAATGACGGACTTTATTGTCCATGGTTTAGGGGCAGGCTACATCATTTGTGACATGAACTTAGCAGTACTGAATGGAAGTAGATGGAGGTCCAGGATGAGGATAGTAAAATCTCATATGATCTAAAGCTGTGGGATATGAATGAAAGAAGTGTCTTTTATAAAGAAAAGATTGACAATTCTTTGACTGGGCCTTTGCACGCATTCTCTGCAGTCCACTCATTGATTCAGGTTGATAAATCTAAACCAAACCTTAAGTTTATATACCACATCCTCTCCATAATTATAGAGCTCGGCACGATTTACAAGAGCTTAATGTAAGGAAAGTACAACATAATGGGGTTGGAGGTTAAATATAGGGGGGAAGAGAGCATTACATTTTTGTGAATAGTCTAGTTTTCAAATGCTTTCGGAACAGTTGGAAGGAGCTTAGATTCCATAGCGGGATAGTAAGGTTGTTCCAAAGCTCAGTGATTCTGAATAAGAGAGATTTCCCTAATTTTCCCGTATAGAGGAAACCTTTTAGCGAGGGAAAGGATAGTTTAAGTTTGTGGGTGGATCTTTGGATTATCCAGTTGATTTGACTCCTGATCTTTTAGTGATTTTATTTTGGTTTGTTGCAAAGGTTAATAATTTATTGATTCATATGGTTTATCAATGAGGTTTGCTAGTTCTTGTTGCTTTGTCAGGTTCCACAATTTGGCTGGACATATTTTAGTATAGTGGAAGACAGGCCTACTTGGCCTTTACAGGATCACAGTTCTGGTTCTTTGTCAGCTATTGCCAGCGATTTCTCCGATTTTGATGAAGGTTATAAATCTCACTATGATGTAAACTATCAACCTATTTCCTCCGTACTAGTCTTGTCGAAGTTGTTGGAGAAGGTGGTGTTGACACAATTTGATGACTATTTGGAACATCTTTGATAGATGGTGGAGTCAGAATGCCCCAACCTTTACTGGAGTGATCCAGAACACTGAGAAATGCTCCAAAACCAATCAGGTCTTCCCAAAGGGAATCTTTTGTATAAAAATACTGCTAAGAGGTATCCCAAAAATACTGTTAAGAGGTATTCCAAAGATGTAGAAAAGGAAAGTGTTAGAGAAAGCCCTCAAAACAAAATAGCAAAGTGTCAAAGCAAGAAGAAAATCTTTCAGGCAGTCCTTAAGTGATCAACCTCCACTTCTGGGTTCCTGCAAGGATTTATTTATTTATTTATTCAATTTTCTATACTGTTCTCCCAGGGCAGCTCAGAATGGTTTACTGTATATACCAAAATATAAGTCGATCCGAATATAAGTTGAGACCAAAAAGGAAGAAAAAAAAAAATGGTTGACTCAAATATAAGTCGGGCAGCTTAATATTCAGGTGCCCTGCCCTGCCAAAATCTGCACCCAGCGCCCCTTCCCTTCCCTGTCAGGCCTTGCACCCAGCCCCCTTTCCTCCATCCCCTGTCAGGCTCTGCACCCAGCCCCCTCCATGCCAGGCACAGCACCCAGCTCCCTCCCTCCCTGCTGCTGGTTGGCACTAAGCGGCTTCCTCAATGGCTCCCACAAATTCTCGTGAGAATTCACAGGAGCCATTCAGGAGCCAAAGTGCACTCCTGCTTGGTACTGCTCAGCGGCTGAAGCTGGAACTCGTGGCAGCAACCGACCGCTAAACACTGCTGATTCTACTGAGATAATGAACATAAATAACAAGTTAAAACAAATTAGTCAGTGGTTAAAAGACAACATGCTGGCACTAAATCCATCTAAATCTTCAATGATGTTCCTACCATGGAAAAAGGACATTACATTTGCAGCACAAATTTTTTTGGACAATTTTCCACTACAAAAAGTGACAACGACAAAAATATTGGGAATATTATTGGACCATGAACTATCATATCATGATCAGATCAGTTCTGTAGTTAAAAGTTGTTTCTATAAACTACGCCTCATCAGATCCTTAGCCAAAGTCTTAGAACCAAAAGCTCTTAATGTCCTAATTCACTCTTTGATAATTTCTAAGCTAGGGACTTGGGGGTAATGGTGGACATGACAATGAAGCCGACGGCACAGTGCGCAGCGGCCGCTAAGAGAGCGAATAGAATGCTAGGTATAATCAAGAAAGGTATTACAACAAGAACGAAAGAAGTTATCCTGCTGCTGTACCGGGCAATGGTGCGTCCGCATCTTGAGTACTGCGTCCAGTATTGGTCACCGTACCTTAAGAAGGATATGGCGTTACTCGAGAGAGTTCAGAGGAGAGCGACACGACTGATTAAGGGGATGGAAAGCCTTTCATACGCTGAGAGATTGGAGAAACTGGGTCTCTTTTCCCTGGAGAAGAGAAGACTTAGAGGGGATATGATAGAGACTTACAAGATCATGAAGGGCATAGAGAGAGTAGAGAGGGACAGATTCTTCAAACTTTCAGAAAATAAAAAAACAAGAGGGCATTCGGAAAAGTTGAAAGGGGGCAAATTCAAAACAAATGCTAGGAAGTTCTTCTTTACCCAACGTGTGGTGGACACCTGGAATGCGCTTCCAGAGGACGTTATAGGGCAGTGTACGGTACTGGGGTTTAAGAAAGGATTGGACAATTTCCTGCTGGAAAAGGGGATAGAGGGGTATAGATAGAGGATTACTGCACAGGTCCTGGACCTGGTGGGCCGCCGCGTGAGCGGACTTCTGGGCGCGATGGACCTCAGGTCTGACCCAGCGGAGGCATTTCTTATGTTCTTAGATTATTGTAATACATTATACCAAGGCATAACACAGCAAGAAATACGAAGACTACAAATTATACAAAACACAGCAATAAAAATTATTACTAACTCTAAAAAATATGATCACGTCACTCCTCTTTTGCAAGAAGCAAACTGGCTAGAATAACATATAAAATCGCATTGTTAACATTCAAAATTCAGAAAACTAATACTCCAATATTCTTATATCGATACTTAATACCCTACTCCCCAGTTAGATCTCTTAGATCAACAGATCAGTATTTGTTGACCAATCCATCATTGAAAGTAATTGGCACCAGAAGAACCACAACCTTTTCTATTTTCGGACCTCAGCTTTGGAACAAACTTCCAATCTATCTGCGCGCTGAAAATTTAAAAGTAATCTAAAAAGCTATCTTTATAAAGATGCTTATGAATCTTAGATCAGAAAATCCTTTTGATTCTCCTATTTACTTTTAGATCAGGTTTCTCTTTAACAATTACTCTTAGACTAAGTCTTCATAAAAAATTGTTCTTCCCTAATTGTTCTTCTATTTTAATTGTTTATTTTAAATCAAATGTAATTTAACTTCTAATTCTTTACGTATCTTTAATGTAACTATGGATAAAATTGTATGTATATGGTTTTAAACTGTTTTATTTGCCCCCACCAAAAAATTATTATTGTTATACGCATTGAAAATACTTGATATTGCATTTAAATCAAAATCTCAATAAACTTGAAACTTGAAACTTAGCAGTGGGGCAGGAGCGTGGAAAGGTTGCTCCTGCTTGCTACACCTCTGGACCACCAGGGATTCCAGAGGCAGAGGAGGTAGGATGGACAGGGATGGGGGGGACAGGGTGCAGAGCCTGGCAGCCCAGCAGAGGCTTGCAATAAGTCTGGGAGGGGGGTGGGTGGGCGCTGGCCTGAATATATACTTGGACCCCCATTTTTGGACCAATTTTTTGGCCCCAAAATCCCGGTTTATATTCAAATATATATGGTACATGAATTTATTCAGGTACTCAAACATTTTTCCCTGTCTGTCCTGGTTTGCTCACAATCTATCTAATGTACCTGGGGCAATGGGGGATTAGATGACTTGCCCAGGATCACAAGGAGCAGCATGGGCTTGAACCCACAACCTCGTATGCTGAGGTTGTAGCTTTAACCACTGTGTCACTCTAGAAATCATAATGTAGTAAAAGTGAGCCAAGTATAGGACAATCAAGCCATTGTGACATCACGGATAAGGTAGGCTCTTATTGGTGGAATGAGGTATTATGATGTCACAATACCAGCTCTGAGGCTGAAACTTTTCACACTATTTATTTAGTCAATTTTCTTTAGGGATGGCTGATTGAACAATTTAAAAGTCGTTTTCACAGTTTCTGTGGGTAGGGTTTAGGTCCCCCACCTCCCCTAACCCCAAATTGCTTTTTTTTTTGGGGGGGGGTATTTATTTTTGTCGTTTTTGCCGTGAATTCGCTGGTGGTGGCCATCTTGGATTTTAAATGATTTTTTTTCCCCAAAGTTTTATTTTTGCCTCAGTAACCCCCGATTTGCTGATCCAGAGAAGTGGAATTTTACCTTTCTGAGCTGTTTTGCTATGCCACAGGTTTTAACAAATGGATTGGTTAAAGATAAAATTTTGCTTTACAGGAAAATTGAACAATTAGAAAATTATAATCGTAGACTGAATATCTGCCTTTTGAACTTTCCAAAATCTATGGGTGTAACACCTATAGAAATATTGAAAATATATTTGAGTGAAGTATTAAGGTTTGCCTCTGAACATATTCTGCCTTTGAACCATATATACTATTTACCTATTAAGAAAGAACTAGGTACTACCCCAGAAGTAGAGGAATTGAACTTAACTACGAGATATCCATTAAATGTTACTGATTTGTTAGAATCCACATTATCTGATGTTACAGAGAGAGCCACTTTACTAGCATTGTGTGGTATGAACACAGAGGATCTAGAATCAGAAAATAATAGTAAACATTGAAGAACTAAGGACAGTATTGAGCAGACTTGTACGGTCTGTGTCTGTATATGGCTGTTTGGTGGAGGATGGGCTGGGGAGGGCTTCAATGGCTGGGAGGGTGTAGATGGACTGGAGTGAGCTTTGACGGAGACTTCGGTAGTTGGAACCTAAGCACAGTACCAGGCAGAGCTTTGGATTCTTGCCCAGAAATAAAGAAGAAAAAAAAAATTAAATTGAATCAGGTTGGGCAGAATGGATGGACCATTCGGGTCTTTATCTGCCGTCATCTACTATGTTACTATGTTTGTCTTTGAACAAGATAAACTCTCAAAGTTAGTTTCATTGAAAAAAAAGTTTGGATATTCCCTGATGTCACAAGGCAAACACAGGAACAGAGAAAATTGCTTCTAACAATGAGAAAGAACTGAGACTGTAACTCCGGTGCAACATTTCTCCTGGCTTTTATCCATTTAAATCAGGAGTGTCAGTCCCTCCTCGAGGGCCGCAATCCAGTTGGGTTTTCAGGATTTCCCCCAAAGAATTTGCATGAGTTCTATTTGCATGCACTGTTTTCATTGTATGCTAATAAATCTCATGCATATTCATTGGGGAAATCCTGAAAACCCAACTGGATTGTGGCCCTTGAGGAGAGACTTTGACACCCCTGATTTAAATGTATGGTAAAATACCTAGGAGTGAAATATTGGGTTTTTTTTGCTCCTGAACAGTTACGAGCCTTTCTGGACTTGAAGAAATTGACAACCAGGAAGATCTAGCTGAATTTTTTGCAAGGGTACTATGCTGTTGTTTATTCCTGAATGAAATGCTTTAAATTTGAGTTCCTCTTCACTCTATTGTATCTTCCTCTCTGGTTTATTGTGGTCTAAAAAAAGATGAAAGTTTTAATGCTTTATTTAGCAAATTGTTTAATTTTGCTGAGTTGCCTCTACAAAGTTTCTGTCTGTTTTTTCTGAGCAAGAATTTGCTCATGCAAATATGTTAAAATTGCAATAAAATGAAAAAAAAAATCATTTGGGATGGACTCCCCAGCCCCTAATCTGCTGGATGTGTGCATTGATTGCACTGGATCAGCGACTGTGTATTGCATGCCTTAGCGTGCTGGGGGAGGGGGTAGGAGCTTCGGACTTTGCCTCATGGGTCCATGACTTCGAAAAAAATTCTCATCCAGTGGCCGTTCTGGAGTCTGGCGCAAAATGCCTGCATTCCGAGTTTGGAGACTTTTTTGGCATGGCACGTGTGCCTCAACAGAGCCCTGCCATGGTTGCTGCGTGTGACTTTTATTCGGCGTCTCTGGAAAGTGTATTCTTTAGTCCCCGCTCATTTGGCACAGCTGGTGAGCACATCGGATCTTTCTCAGCCTGTTGTGCTGTTCGGGAGCCCTCTTGTCCGACTACGGAAGACCTCATTTGCAGTAGTTGCCATTCAGATATTATGCTTCTTCTGTCTCCTGACACTGCTTCTATATTGCATAAGGCTGATATCCTTGCCGAGGCTAGTCACCTCAGCCGCTCTGAGAGTCCGGATTTGGGTGCTGATCCTTCTATCCGCAAACCTTTTAAGTGAGGTTCTGTGCTCCTTTTTATTGCGGTTGTTCTGAAAGAGTTCAATTTGGATTCTCCACCTTCCGCTTTCTCATGTGCCTATCCCATCTCCAGCTCCTTAATCTGGTTACAGAACAATGCGATACCTCAGACAGCTCTTTTTGACCTTGTAATGCTATGTCTAAGCTTCATCCACTGGCTTCTGATTTTAAGCAAGTATTTTTGAACAACCTAACGTAGATTCTGCCATGGCACAGGTTATCCGGCGCACAGCCCTCCCTAGTGATGGGGGAGTGATGCTTAAGAACTCTCGGGATCGCAGAGTAGATATTGTGTTAAAAAAAAAAAAAGCTTTTTGTAGTGGAGTCTTTAGGTATCGAAGCGACGGTGGCCTCTGCCTTTATAGCGCAAGCCTGTCATTCCTGACTTTACAATGTGACCTCTGTGGAGGTGCATGCCTAAACCTCTGCTTGTGATGGAGGTGTGGATTATGCAGCAGACGCCCTTTATGATCTCATTCCAGTTCCTAGTAAAGTGTCTGCAAGCCAGATTCTTTGGATTCTACTTTGGGCTTGACACGCTGCCTCTAAGAGCAGACTTCTTTTCAAGGGCCAGCTCACCAGGAGATGCAATATTCTCTCGCACTGAGGATGTGTCTCCAGGGGCTTCTGCCCAGGAGGGAAGGGTTAGGACAGCTGTTGTAGTTAGTGATTTGAATGAGTGTGGCGCAGTGGTTAGAGCTACAGCCTCAACACCCTGAGGTTGTGGGTTCAAATCATGCGCTGCTCCTTGAGACCCACTTAATCCTCCACTACCCCAGGTACATTAGATAAATTGTGAGCCCACTGGGACAGACAGGATAGGTGGCAAAGTTCAGTTGTGGATTAGAAATTGACTATCGGATAGAAAACAGAGGGTAGGGTTAAATGGTCATTTTTCTCAATGGAGGAGAGTAAACAGTGGAGTGCCGCAGGGGTCTGTACTGGGACCGGTGCTATTTAACTTATTTATAAATGATCTGGAAATTTGAACGACGAGTGAGGTGATTAAATTTGCAGATGACGAGGGGCATTCCAAGATGGCCGCGGTACAGAAGTGCTGAGAGGATCGTACCTGAACTGCCCCACTCAAAGCCTTTTTCTTGACAACTACTGCGGCTCGTGTAGCCTACCTTCAGCGATGCTGAAGAGGAGAGGCAGGAGCGCCGTTAGTGCCTCACGACGCCCCGATGTCTCGACCTTTGGCACCATTGAGCAGTGCCTGCAGAGGATGCAGGGAGCTTCAGTTGTAACGCCGGAAACTAGCCCACTGAGGGTGCTTGGTCACGACGAACCCAGAGTCGCATCTCCTGGGCCAGACACCACGCTCAGTCCCACGTGCGAGCTCCACCCCCGCAGCCCCGTGTTACCAGCTCTCCAGGGGAGGAGGAAACCCCGGAGATGGGGGAGGAACTCTCCCTAGAGGCAAGTTTACTGGAGAGTTTGGGGACAGAGCCCCTGGTTCAGGGTGTCTCTGTGGGAGAAACCGGGGGAGCGCCAGCTACCAGAGGTGAAGATATCCAACCGGAACAAAGCCAAGAAACAGTATCTACAGACGGTGAGCATTTCTATACTCAGCAAAAGTTCTTAATTCCTGATAAACCAGCACAAGTGACTCTTGAGTCCCTAAGAGACGTAATTACAAATTTTACAAAGACTATGAGCCCCAACTTCCAATATGTTGAAACAAAATTGATTCAACATACTAAAGAGCTTCAGGTGTTCAAAGAGGATCTGTCAGTTTCAAAATCTTCAGTTCAAAAGCTTGACCAAGACTTATTAACAAAACAAGTACAACAATCCCTTGTTAAGGATCAAGTGAATCTTAGGAAGAAGTTAGAGATACTTGAGAACAATGCAAAAAATAATAATAATTTAAGATTAATTAATTTTCCAAGATTAACGATGGTGACTCTTAGGGAGATGCTTAGGAGATACCAAGTGGAAATCTTACAAATTCCATAGGAAACATTACCACCTTTTTCCAAAGTTTACTATTTGCCTTATAAAGGAGGGAATCAGCAACAGATTAAACCGACTGATCAAGCCTCATTAAATGTATCAGAAATTTTGGAAACATCAGATAGAGATATAGCAATACCATCTATAATGATAATAACAGTAGCTCTTTCAAATGATAAAATGTGGTTATTGAGGCTTTTCTTTAAAAATAAACTGAAAGAATTTCTTGGATGTAAAATTCAAATGTTTCCTGATCTTTCAAGGGAAACTCAAAAGCGACGTAGAGAATTTCTTCTCCTGAGACCAGGAATCGCTTCACTGGGGGGCAACATTTTATTTGAGACATCTTTGCAAGTATATAATTTGCCACTGGTCAGTCAAATATGTTTTCTTTGAACCTCAACAATTAAGTGCTCTTTTGGCAATGTCCCGCTTGGATGAAGGAAAATCAAGTGCTCAATAATTTTAGAAGAAGCTCCTTCCCCAGCGCTATCTGTATCAGATCTTGCTAAATTGTTGAACAGTTTTCTTTATTTTTCGTCTATATGTAATCTTGGAATCCTAGATTGAGGACTTGAGAGAATTAGTCAAAGTTTTCGTAAATCTTTTTCTTTCTTTGTAAATTGTATTGAGATATGATTTGCACTTTAAGGAATTGTATTCAAATTAATTCACTTTCTGTACAAGTGTTCTTGGTATGTTATAATGAAAGCTTATAAATAAATAAATAAAAAAAATTTGCAGATGACATTAAATTGTTCAAAGTTGTTAAAACGCATGCAGATTGTGAAAAATTGCAGGCGGACCTTAGGAAATTGGAAGACTGGGCGTCCAACTGGCAGATGAAATTTAATGTTGACAAAGGCAAAGTGAGGCACATTGGGAAGAATAACCTGAATCACAGTTACCGAATGCTAGGGTCCACCTTGGGGGTTAGCATCCAAGAAAAGGGTCTGTATATCATTGTAGACAATACGATGAAACTTTCTGCCCAATGTGCAGCGGCGGCCAAAAAAGCAAACAGGATGCTGGGAATTACTAAAAAAGGGATGGTGCAACCTCATTTGGAGTATTGCGTTTAATTCTGGTCTCCTTATCTTAAGAAAAATATAGTGGCGCTAGAAAAGGTTCAAAGAAGAGCGACCAAGATGGTAAAGGGGATGGAACTCCTCTTGTATGAGGAAAGACTAAAACGGTTAGGGAAGTCTACAAAATCCTGAGTGGAGTAGAATGGGTACAAGTGGATTGATTTTTCACTCTGTCAAAAATTCCAGACTAGGGGACACTCGATGAAGTTACAGGGAAATACTTTTAAAACCAATAGGAGGAAATTTTTTTTCACTCAGAGAATAGTTAAACTCTGGAACACGTTGCTAGAGAATGTGGTAAGAACGGATAGCGTAGCTGGTTTTAAGAAAGGCTTGGACAAGTTTCTGGAGGAAAAGTCCATAGTCTGTTATTGAGACAGACTGCTTGCCCTGTATTGGTAGTATAGAATATTGCTACACCTTCAGTTATGGCCAGGTACTAGTTACCTGGATTGGCTACCATGAGAATGGGTTACTGGGCTTGATGGACCACTGGTCTGACCCAGTAAGGCTATTTTTATGCTTGAAGCACCTGTATGTAAACCGCTTTGAGTGTGGTTGTGAAACTAGGCATTAGGCATGTAGATAGCTGATTGGCTGGTGGGCACGAGGATCTCCTGGTGACTTACTTGCCTGGTGTGAAGGTGGCGGTCCTCACGCATCACTTAGATAGGATTTTAGATAGTGCTGTGGAGGAGCCAGAGTCTTGGTACACGTAGGTACCAATGATGTAGTAAAATGTGGGAGGGAGGTTCTGGAAGCCAAATTTAGGCTCTTAGGTAGAAAGCTGAAATCTAGATCCTCCAGGGTGGCATTTTCAGAAATGTTCCCATTTCCACGCGCAGGACCCAAGAGGCAGGTAGAGCTCCGAAGTCTCAATGCGTGGTTGAGGCGATAGTGCAGGGATGAGGGATTTAGATTTGTTAGGAACTGGACTCCACCTTAACTGGGAAGGAACCAGGCTGTTGGCGCTAACATTTAAAAAGGAGATAGAGCAGCTTTTAAACTGAGATGCGAGAGAAAGCCGACAGTTGCCCAAGAGCGTATGAGGTATCCTTGAAGCTTACTTCGATACATCGGCATTCAGAACCCTAGTCCAATCCCTCGTACTGAGTCTACTTGACTACTGTAACATCGCCTATTTAGCAATTTCCCAAAAGAACATGCAGCGTTTACAATTGATGCAAAATGCAGCGGTCAAACTGATCTTTGGGCTGAGGAAGTTTGACCACGTGACACCCTACTACCGGCAGCTGCATTGGCTGCCAATGGAGGCGCGCGTGAAGTTTAAATTTGCCTGCTTCTGCTTCAAAGCACTACACGGACTTGCCCCTAAATATATAACTGACCTTTTCATCTTCTCAGCCAACAGACACAAGAGAAGCTCACATTCCAACTTCGTTTCCCCCCCAGTCAGAGGTTGTAAACTGAAAAAACACCATGAACATCTTCTCTCGCACCAAGCAGCATCATGGGGTAAAGACCTAGAACAATTGCTTTTGCCCACTACTTATGAGGAATTTAGGAAACGTCTGAAAACACACCTGTTCCTATAGTATCTAGACAACTGATCCTCTCTTCTCTCTCCCCTCTATAGCGATTAACTTGTTCTATTGATCACTCTCTCCTCAAAAATGGATTTCCTGTCCTATTAACCCTCTTTCTTCCTCCCCTCTTAAAGTCAATCAATTTGTACCTTTGCTTAATCTTTGTAAACCGCAAAGAACTTCACGGTATTGCGGTATATAAGCTGTTATTATTATTATTATTGAAGGATACTATTGAAACAGGATAGTTTGGTGAAGTCTTCAGAATGTGCCGACCACCAGCCAATTGATTCAAGGCTGAGTCATTTCATGGCAAGTTCTGTAGCAACACTGAAGGGGGGACTTCTTCTTGATAAAGCCCTTGGCGAAACATGTCGGAGCAGACGCTTTAGGATGAATAAATATTTTCTCATGCAATCAGCACACATGAAGCCAAGTACAAAGTTTTTAGAATTTATAAAGATTATTTATTGCACTAAATAAGCACTTTACAAACACAAGTCTAATGAGGATGAACTTGCCATGAAATGACTCAGCCTTGAATCAATTGGCTGGTGGTTGGCACATTCTGAAGGCTTAACCAAAATTGTGAAAAAGTTGCTTGCACTGAATATCTGATAATAATTCAAATGCTGTCTTGTGTTGGTTTGTCTTAATCTATTGGCAGCTAATAGAAATAAGAGGTTGTACAACTGTACTGATGGAATCCTTATGGATAGAAATTCCAGGTGTGAAGGGAAGGAATAGAAAGGTTGGACTATACTACCGTCCCCCAGGACAAAATGAGCAGGCAGATGAAGAAATGTTTTCAGAGATTAGGAAAGCTGGAGAATAATGGTTGATTTAAATGACCACACTTTATTCTGGAGGATGAGTCATTTTGCAATACCATTTATCCTTTTCTAACTCATCTATAGACTACCTTTTACAGCTACATCCCTGAGCCCAATGACCCTACTGTCTCTTTAAGCTTTCAGTCACAACCACACATCCACAGACAGAACCAGCAATAATAATATTGGGAGAGAAAAGGCCTCTGATTGATTTCATGGGCAAATAAAACTCCCAATAGTTCTTTTCAGATCTCTTCTGAGTCTGCCTAGGCACCAAAGCCTAAGGATTATTTAAAGCCATGATGTTTTCAAAGTTCAAAAATGTATACAATACCACTGCACAGGTTATCCGCTGCACCACTGATGGAGGCTAACTCTTGACAGCTGCAGATAGATTGAGTTAGTCCAGTAAAGGACCCCTGAAGAAGGCTGAAACACGGACCGTGTAGAGTCCGAGCTTCACTGTCTTGAGCATTAATAATCTGTGACACATTTTGTACCTATATAAATCCTGAGGTTGCTTTTATTTCAATAAAGAATACGTCCTGGACCTCCCTTTGTGCTTTCGAGTCCAGTAAAGGAAACATCACCTACAGACTTTTGGATATCCAAGTCCACGAACAGGACATACTTTACTCAAGATGGAACATGAGGTGTAGTTCCCTCCAAAGTCTCTGGATTTCTGTGTGGGAAACTTCCCTGCTACATATGTTCCAGAATGTTCTTTAGCTGAGAGCCATTTTTTTTTCTCATTCTGGGCAGTGGCTTTGAGCTGATGTGCTGCTGAGGAAACCGTGCTCCACCTCTGCTTCTCCCCAGGGCTTTCTCGCTGCAGTCTGAGTCATTCCTGACTCAGACATTGTGTAGTCTTTACTTTCATGTCACGCTGGCTCTCCAAAGGAGCAGCACCTGTTGATTCTCAAACTGGCACCCAAGATACAGAGAACCAGGCAAAACAACCGGCCTTGTGCCTAGCAATTGGCGCTTTACCATTTCGGACTCCTTCACTTTGCAGGTGGGTTAAGTCACATTCACATGAGGTTATGTTATAATCCGATCTGATTCATCTGCAGAGGTGAATGAAATCTTGGTGCTGCCTATTTGCATATTTTTATGTCTTCATTTGGGCTTCCCTACCACCTCATGTCCGTATTTTATGTAATTATATTGTTAATTGATAGTTTCTCTGTATTACTTTCTACATGGATTTTTGTACATCGCCTAGCAATTTTAATAGGCGATTCATCAAATGAATAAATAAACTTGAAACTTGATCAACAGAGATAAGTGGAAAGATTTTTCTTCTATCAACCATGCATAGACAGCCCTGCTTATAGTTTTTTACTTTGGGAGTACAACGGAGGTTTTTGCCAGTGAGGTTACCACCCTACCACCTTTATCCACCATTGTGGTGGTGGGAGGGCTTTTGTCTGAGGCTTTTCCTCCAGTTCAGTTTGAACTTTCTCCTTTGAACTAAAGCAGCACTGCCTACATCTATATATGACATTGTTCTCTCTTTTTTGTGAAAGTGTGTTTCATTATACTATTGATTTTTCACATATCCGAGTATCTTGTGCTATTCATTTGGGCTTGGGCTATTCCCACCTGAAGCAGCATTGTGAGCTGATTTCCGTTCAGGGGGTTGTTCTCTGTTGCTCATTACAGGGTTTAGCTACTCACTTTTGTTAAAACTTGCAGATCATTTGCTTTGGCAGGTGGGTCAATGTGTCAGTGGCTCTGTTTTCAATTTGGTGCTTTTGCCAGCAGGAAACAAACTGGCTTCTTCTTGCCAGTCAAGATTTTCAGGATATGTAGGGGCTGAGTCGAGTCTAAGGGTGTTGAAGGGCCAGAGAACCTGTTGGTATTTTATTTATTTACATCAAAGCGACTTACAAAAAAACACAGACAATCTAAAACAGGGGTGTCCAACCTGCTGCCCTGTGAAGTATTTTGTGCGGCCCCACTCGAGGGCGATGCAGTGTTTACCTCTGCTGCCCCTGGGTGTTTACCGTCTTGCCAACTCCCTCCTCTGTCTTGTTTGCGCGGCCCCAGAAAATTTCTTTTCAGCCACTGCGGCCCAGGGAAGCCAAAAGGTTGGACACCCCTGATGTAAAACCTCACAAGAGGCCATCATACTCTGGTTACATCAGGTCCATTAATAGTAAAAGCAAATCCTGCTGTGCAAAACTCACACACTTCCCAGCCCATTCTAAAACTTCGATGGCTCAAAAAGTCATGAGCATGCAAAAACAAAAAAGTCTTCACTATTTTTTTCAAATTGCTGTAAAGATGCATTAAATCATACTGTATGTGCCCTGGTAGACTGTTCCACAAATGCGAACCTGCAAAACATAGTGCACTTTACACAGATCGCAAACTGCACTGGCTTATGCATCTGAATTAAATGTTGGAGCCGACATAAAGAGATCCTGCTATTTGGACTCATTTATGAAACTTTATTTCAGATTTTCAAAATCTTTGTTCTATGGTAAAAGAATATGGGTGTACATGGATGAGAGGCGGAAGCAGTTTTTGTCTTTAAGACAGGAAACATTGGCTTTGGGGCCTCCTTCTTGTAAGTGCATTGGAAAATACGCACAAGTTAAATATGTATTCTTTATTCCTGATCAGCTAAAGTCCTTCCTGGAGCAGAAAAAGATGGCCTGAAGTTTTTTTGCCCAGTGTAAATTAGAAAGCAAGTTAGATGCGTTATAGCCCTCACCAGGTCAGGTTTTCAGGATTTCTGAAATGAATATGCATGAGATCTATTTGCATATAATGGAAGCACTGCATGCAAATAAATCTCATGCAAATTCACTGGGGAAATCCTGAAAACCCGCCTGGAATGTGGCCCTCAAAGATCGACATTGGACAGTCCTGTCCACCAGAACCTCTCTGAGCTCTCTCGGTATTCTGAGATGTATTTCATTGGCCTGATGGTTTTATTCACTTTTAGTTTTGCAAGTTGTTCATGAACAATTTCTTCAGTAAACTGTGTCTGCTCCGTCTCCTCATGTACTTATGTCAATCTGCTTTGCGCGAAGCAACCCAGGGCTGTCTTGCAGTCACGTCATGCTATGATATGGAAAGTTCAAACCATGAAATGGCTCCAACAGACCTCAGCAGGACTCTCACAGTGTACCGTATTTTCGCGGATATAACGCGCACCATTGTAAAACGCGCACAGGGGTATAGCGCGCAGAAATCACGATGATATGTACAAAAACTTTTCTATACCGCGCTCAGGCATATAACGCGCATGCTGCCCGACTCTCCTCTGGCCACCCCGACTCTCCTTTCGCTCTCCCCGACTCTCCTCTGGCCACCCCGACTCTCCTTTCGCCCTCCCCGACTCTCATCTGGTTGCCCCGACTCACCCTGACTTTCGGTGCACTGCCCCGACTCTCCTCTGGT
This sequence comes from Geotrypetes seraphini, assembly GCF_902459505.1. Lineage (NCBI taxonomy): Eukaryota > Metazoa > Chordata > Amphibia > Gymnophiona > Dermophiidae > Geotrypetes > Geotrypetes seraphini. The sequence continues at coordinate 11,687,377 of NC_047090.1, read as the reverse complement.
TGCCCCGACTCACCGTTCACCCCCCTGACTTTCGGTGCACTGCCCCGCCTCTCCGTGCCTGTCCCCCTTGAAGTCCTGTCCCCCCTTGAAGGTCTGCCTGTCCCCCCTTGAAGTCCTGTCCCCCTTGAAGGTCTGCCTGTCCCCCTTGAAGATCTGCCTGTCCCCCCTTGAAGTCCTGTCCCCATTCTGAAAGCCTGATGCCCCCCCTCGACGTCCGATTCTTCTCCCCCCTCGGCAGGACCACTCGCACCCCCACCCCGAAGGACCGCCGACTCCCCGACAATATTGGGCCAGGAGGGAGCCCAAATCCTCCTGGCCACGGCGACCCCCTAACCCCACCCCGCACTACATTACGGGCAGGAGGGATCCCAGGCCCTCCTGCCCTCGACGCAAACCCCCTCCCCCCAACGACCGCCCCCCCCCCAAGAACCTCCGCCCGTCCCCCAGCCGACCCGCGACCCCCCTGGCCGACCCCCACGACACCCCCACCCGCCTTCCCCGTACTTTGTGTAGTTGGGCCAGAAGGGAGCCCAAACCCTCCTGGCCACGGCGACCCCCTAACCCCACCCCGCACTACATTACGGGCAGGAGGGATCCCAGGCCCTCCTGCCCTCGACGCAAACCCCCCTCCCTCCAACGACCGCCCCCTCCCCAAGAACCTCCGACCGACCCGCGACCCCCCTGGCCGACCCCCCCACCCCCCTTCCCCGTACCTTTGGAAGTTGGCCGGACAGACGGGAGCCAAACCCGCCTGTCCGGCAGGCAGCCAACGAAGGAATGAGGCCGGATTGGCCCATCCGTCCTAAAGCTCCGCCTACTGGTGGGGCCTAAGGCGCGTGGGCCAATCAGAATAGGCCCTGGAGCCTTAGGTCCCACCTGGGGGCGCGGCCTGAGACACATGGTCGGGTTTGGCCCATGTGCCTCAGGCCGCGCCCCCAGGTGGGACCTAAGGCTCCAGGGCCTATTCTGATTGGCCCACGCGCCTTAGGCCCCACCAGTAGGCGGAGCTTTAGGACGGATGGGCCAATCCGGCCTCATTCCTTCGTTGGCTGCCTGCCGGACAGGCGGGTTTGGCTCCCGTCTGTCCGGCCAACTTCCAAAGGTACGGGGAAGGGGGGTGGGGGGGTCGGCCAGGGGGGTCGCGGGTCGGTCGGAGGTTCTTGGGGGGGGGCGGTCGTTGGAGGGAGGGGGGTTTGCGTCGAGGGCAGGAGGGCCTGGGATCCCTCCTGCCCGTAATGTAGTGCGGGGTGGGGTTAGGGGGTCGCCGTGGCCAGGAGGGTTTGGGCTCCCTTCTGGCCCAACTACACAAAGTACGGGGAAGGCGGGTGGGGGTGTCGTGGGGGTCGGCCAGGGGGGTCGCGGGTCGGCTGGGGGACGGGCGGAGGTTCTTGGGGAGGGCGGTCGTTGGGGGGAGGGGGTTTGCGTCGAGGGCAGGAGGGCCTGGGATCCCTCCTGCCCGTAATGTAGTGCGGGGTGGGGTTAGGGGGTCGCCGTGGCCAGGAGGGTTTGGGCTCCCTCCTGGCCCGATATTGTTGGGGAGTCGGCGGTCCTTCGGGGTGAGGGTGCGAGTGGTCCTGCCGGGGGGGGGATGTATCGGACGTCGGGGAGTCGGCCGGGCAAGAGGGCTTGGGCTCCCTCTTGCTCCGATCGTGGATGCGGGTGCGGGTGGGAGCGCGTGCGAGCGGTCGTTCGGGGTGGGGGTGCGAGCGGTCCTGCTGGGGGGGTGAATCGGGCGTCGGGCGGGGTGGGAACTATGTTTAAAAACTTTTGTATACCGCGCTCAGGCATATAACGCGCGAGGGGTATGCGCGGTACGTAAAATCACGTATAACGCGCGCGTTATATCCGCGAAAATGCGGTACAATAAATAGTAATTTAGGTCCTCTGGGCTTGTGGAACCTTAGGAACATTTTCAAATGAAAACACAAGTCATTACCAGGTAGTTTCTGTGTAAAGTTTGTGCATCTTGCACCTTGTTCTGTGTGCAGGTGGACTACGTACTTGAAATGTAATTCACATTTTTCCCTTGCTTCCAACCTTGTTATATCTCTAGAAAAGCCCATGTTTCCACATTTAGTGGAACACTATTTTCAAAACCCCTAATTTTAAGTGTCTAAATCCATGTTTAACCAGCTAGATCAGGTTTGAAAGACATTTTGTTGCTCAGTAACAAAAGTATATCTTGCCTAATACAAAATGACATGACATTCCTTTAGACCAGTGGTCTCAAACTCGCGGCCCGCCAGGTACTATTTTGAGGCCCTCGTATTACAAAGAATGATTCTTTATGGAAAACTTGTGCCTTGACTGTCTGGCAGTCGCATTCTGGAACGTTGCCCGCCTCACTGCTGTAACCTCACGCAAGCGCTTTCCTGCGTCTGTACGCAATTGTCCTCTCCACTCCACCTCACAATCGCGTACAGACGCAGGAAAGCGCTTGCATGCGGTTACTGAAGTGAGGGGGACAACGTTGCAGAACGTAAGGTAACTATTGGAGGCAGTGCAGCTTGTGCTAGAGAAGGTGAGAGCTGAAGGTGGTTGCGGACGCGACCACCGGACACTTAAGTATAAGTTTTCCATAAAGAATCCTTCTTTATAATACCGAGGGCCTCAAAATAGTTGGTCCAAAATCTTGTCTCTTGCAGTTGATACTTTGATAGTTTTTCACTTTCTGCATGTTGCACTGCTTTCAGCTGTGTATAGCTGAAGTTATCAGAAGCAATTAAGGAAAGATTTATAAACTAACGGTTATAGTTTATAAATATTTCCTTAATTGTTTCTGATAATTTCAGATAATCCACATTTTGGATTTTAGGTACTTACGTCATTTCTTTAATAAGACATTAACTATTTTTTTCTGTGGCCCTCCAAGTACCTACAAATCCAAAATGTGGCCCTGCAAAGGGTTTGAATTTGAGAGTCCTGCTTTAGATGTTATTACCAACAACAACACACTCCTAATTTGCCAAACAAATCCTAAACTAGAAAAAACAAGGAAGGCAACCAAGTCACATCAAGGTCTGTGAGGGGGAAGCTCAAAGTGCCTGACTTGGCTCACAACTTGCAAACCAAATATAGTGTAATATGTCAAAGAACGTGTCACATTATATGATGTTATAGGGCGCTCTCAGTGTGAACCCTCAGTGATAGGAGCACAGCTCCGACACTTCACTTCTGGGCCAAGGCCATAAGCCTCCACCCGCACACCATCATCGAGCGCCCTGTGTGTGCAGAAATCAAACCAATCAACAATCAAAGTGAGTAAATGAAACTCAACACAAGCAACCTGAGCGACCCCCACACAAACCCTGCCAGCCAAACCCCCTCAAAAAACTCACGCAAAATCACAAACAAAGTCAAAAACCATACCAAAAAGTGAAAAACATGTCCAAAAGAAACAATACTTATCCAAAACTGTCACACAAACGGAAAAACCGCGCCAGGAGGAGAGGTTCAACCGCGCTGGTTTCGGGAGGAGCCCTTCTTCAGGAACCTGGCCTCCAACAGAACACAAGCAGAGAGGAACCTGGCCTCCAACAGAACACAAGCAGAGAGGAAGCCTTCCTCTCTGCTTGTGTTCTGTTGGAGGCCAGGTTCCTGAAGAAGGGCTCCTCCCGAAACCAGCGCGGTTGAACCTCTCCTCCTGGCGCGGTTTTTCCGTTTGTGTGACAGTTTTGGATAAGTATTGTTTCTTTTGGACATGTTTTTCACTTTTTGGTATGGTTTTTGACTTTGTTTGTGATTTTGCGTGAGTTTTTTGAGGGGGTTTGGCTGGCAGGGTTTGTGTGGGGGTCGCTCAGGTTGCTTGTGTTGAGTTTCATTTACTCACTTTGATTGTTGATTGGTTTGATTTCTGCACACACAGGGCGCTCGATGATGGTGTGCGGGTGGAGGCTTATGGCCTTGGCCCAGAAGTGAAGTGTCGGAGCTGTGCTCCTATCACTGAGGGTTCACACTGAGAGCGCCCTATAACATCATATAATGTGACACGTTCTTTGACATATTACACTATATTTGGTTTGCAAGTTGTGAGCCAAGTCAGGCACTTTGAGCTTCCCCCTCACAGACCTTGATGTGACTTGGTTGCCTTCCTTGTTTTTTTTAGATGTTATTACATCAGTGGGTTTTTATATCATTTAGTCATTTCTCTAGATTCCTGGCTCTGCGCTGTTCTGAACTGGTTGCATATCCCAGACTGTAGTGGATGGGAGGGCTTCTCGAGCACTACAGAATATATGGCATCATCTCTTGAAGAAGTGCATGGATATGAAATAATGATTATAACATGAGTGAATCATCCATCAGCGCTTTATGAAATTTTGCTGTCCAGGGACTATCTTGGACTTGTTGCTTCAATCATTTTGTTCTTGTCTCCATGGTGCATGGATTGTTCTAGAATGAATGTTTTCTTTTTCAGATTTTAAAAATTAAATTACTGGGCCACAGGAAACGGATTTTGGCATCTCTGGGAGAGCGAGTTCATGAGGATATTCCTCAAAAGCCACCGCGATCAATCACCCTAAGGGTAGGTTCAGAGCTGTCCAGGACCCCTACATGCCTCACACACACTAGTAAGACACTTTAATTGCCCAAAAAGTGCATTGCCTGGTCACCCTCTCCAGATGTTTACAGTGGCTGGAGATGTCCAAGGACACAGAGCAGTAGTCCAGTCTGTCTGCAGACCATGCAGATGGGGGTGGACTGGCACTGAGGAGGAAATTATCTGGAGAGTGTTTTAAATATCGCAGCTAGCAGGTTGAATATCCATGTTTTATTTAACCGCCAGGGCCAGCATTTAAAATACCATGTGATGCATCTCGTAATCCAACCCTGGGCAAGTGCAAGAATTAATGGCTCTTCCATGGCGCTACAGTTTTTAGAAACTGCTTTTCCCACACGAAGTTGGCTTCTGCCAGCTTCCGCTTCAGATGAGGGAATGTCCTGTTGAATTTTTTTTTTTATCATTTGTTACAATTATATAACAAACATACAGGAATATCAAATACAACTATCAACATAAAATGCTCAGTAAACAAACTGAAACCCCAAATCATTCAATCTGACTGCAAGTACCATTCCTTTAGCAAATCAAATTGAAAAAGGAAAACATTTTAAAATTCTTGGCGGGCAAAATGTGGCACATTCTTTACTTGTCATCAATTATCCTCCCTAGTATGGAAAAATAAAATAATAACCTAAGATACTATCTGCACAGGTTTATCTTTAAGAAATACCTCTAACTGGACTGGATCTAGGAAGACATATTATCACTTGCATACGAAATAAGGCACTTGCAGGGAAATTTTAAGAAAAAGGTCGCATCCACCACCAAAGCCTTAAGCCTAAGTGATAGGAACTGCTTCCTTTTTAACTGGGTCTGCTTAGAAACGTCAGAGAAAATCAACACTTGATGGCCACAAAACACAGCTTGTTTCTCTAGCTCTGTTTTGAAGGCCACCGAGAGTGGAGCACGTTTTGTCCGCTTTAAATGGGTCCAGCCTCACCTGCGTACGTTCCAGTTTAACTGTCTTCTTATTTTTGTATTTGTGCTTAGGAGCCGAGTGGAGAAAACACTCCTCCACAGCTTTCGCCATCCCTCAGCCAAAGCACCTACACCACTGGGGGCTCCCTCGACTTCCCACACATTATGATGCAAGATGCCAGGAGAAGAAGAAATGAAAATTACTTTGATGATATCCCCCGATCCAAACTGGAGAGGCAGATGGCACAGGTAAGTTGGCTAGTGCTTTGCACATAGAACTCATGGAGGTAAGTAAACAAGATGGTGAAATTTAGTAAATGAGTAGAAGACAAATTACTGCTGAACTTGGAAAACCACCTACCTCTGGCCACTTTAAAGACAAGGTACCATGATGGCTGCAGCAGTTACTGTACCAGTATCTCAATAGGCCGTGCACAAAATCTTCGCCTCAGACCCCTGCATTTCACATTTCTTTCTTATAATCACCCTCAAGTACACACAGTCAAAAGTCGTCCCAACCACGTGCATAAATTCAACAAAAAGAGCAATTTGTACGGTTAACAAACAAAATTCCTGTATAATTTCTCCCCGTAGTGGAATGGGCAATAGGAGCTTCTTTGTGATTCCTGCATTGCAGTCTTCCCTTTCAAAGTAGGGGCAGTAAATCCTTTCCTGAGATCTTTCTGTCAATGTAGGCTCTTACCGTCAAATTCTCCTCCAAAACTCATTTCCCCACAACCCTAACTTTGGATTTGAGATCTTCATAACCAGCGTAGGTGCTGCTTTACACCTCTTCTGCTGATTTCGGCTCTCTTGCTAATGATACTAATGGAACCTTCTTTCCTTTCTACGATACTTGTCTAACCGGCTCATGGGTGCATATGCTGCAGGGCTGGCGTAAATACTCCCACATAGACTGGGGGAGATGCACAAAACAGTGCACATGCCCAGAACACCCACTTCGATTATTTTCAAACCACAGTATTGGCATCTATGCACGTACCGGAACCTTCTAGAATCATCCCACCCCCTTCGTCCTTGGTTTTATTTGCATTTATAATAATTATACAAGCAAAAATACTTGAATAATAAAGCACAAATAAGCAAACATTTTTCAAAATCATAGAAAAAAAAAAGAAATATAATATGCTGTACTAAAAAAAAAAAAAGGGGAGTAGAACCATATTAACCCTTAAAGCTCAGGGGATCATTACAAGGACAAAAAAATAAATAAGGAGAAAAATGAGCTCTTGGTAAATTATTCATTAGCTCCATCAATATCTCAATCAGGTTAACCAGAAATTAAGAAAGGAATGATGTCTTGATTCTTTAGCTTCTATCAGAAACTGAAGTTCATCTGGATCAAAGAATATATATCTACAGTAGTAGCAGAAAGAACTCCTCCCCATTTTTAGGGGTTACATAATTGAAAAGTACCTCACAGAAATTGTTAAACATTTCTTCCTTCTCTCCTGAGTTGTTTTAGTCAGATCTGGGGAAAACCCATATTCTTAAAGTGGAAACATACCGTAATCTCAAAATATGCTCCCGATCCTGGGGAAACACAAAAGTAACCATGAGGGTTGCACAGCTCACTGCTTCAGATTCGTTGCCAGGGAATAGGGTGAAAGCAGTTAGCTTAGCAAGGTTTAAAAAAGGTTTGGATAGAATTGGGTGTCTTGGGAAATTTATAAAACGCAAGTTGAGATCTTTGAGCATTTACTAAATCCTCTAGTGGTTAGCATTTTATCTTTTAATGAAGCCAATTGTCCTTTCTGTGAGGCAGCAGCAGCCTACTCTTGAGTTTTATCCACTATAAAGGCAGTCCCAGTTGTAATTTCCTGGTTAGAAACAACAACAGCAGTCAAATTAGAAATGGATTGATGAAGCAATGATATCGCATCCAATAATGACCCAAGAATCACCTTATCCAGTTTAACTAACAGAGGTAACTTCAAAGCAAGGCCCAAGACTTCCTCCTGTGTCTGGTCAGCACTCATTAGCCCCAGAACTTCCATTGTTCTGCAGTTGGACATCCGAAATCGCCATCGCTGGAGGGAGTGGAGGAATTTGTGGTATAGGGCTTAGCATCATGTTGAGTTCTCCAAGGGATGCCCCAGCGGAACTGAACCCAGGAGGTTTTGGAGATAGTGGTATTCAGCTCTGGAATTACTGTTTGTAGGGAGAAAGCTGCTGAGACTGAGGGAAGTCCCATTTCTTCCCCATAACGAGGAAGCTCATAGAGCACAGCTCACCACGTCTTTCCTTCAGGGTGCCATCTTGGTTCTCTCCTCCCCCCCCTTTCATTCTATATCAGTGTGTCTAAAGTTGGACACCGTTTGTGCGTGTATTGTTACAAAACAGTAGCCCATGTGTTCAAAGGATAGAAATGCGAGATCAGTATTAGATGAGCATAATCATGAGTGGGTCTCTCACACATACAGCTTACACGCATGAGCTCCCATTTATACCTGTGTAAGTGGGACACATCTAAATGTCTGCACATTTTTAGAACCTAAGAATAGCCTTACTGGGTTTAGACCAATGGTCCATCAAGCCCTTTCTCACGGTGGCCAATCCAGGTCACTAGGACCTGGCCAAAACCCATGGAGTAGCAATATTCCTTGGGTTTTGGCCAGGTCCTAGTGACTTATGCTGTAGAATCTGTGCGCACAGATGCCATTTCAGAACACTCTTAAAGTAAATTCACACTGGCTTTTCCCGTGGGTAAAGATCCATTTACCAAAGACATGCTTTCAAAATGTCAGTTTTTTTGGCTTTGCTGAAGCTCTTTTGCCGATGCACCGATCAAAGCTCTGCTCCTTCCTGCAGCTGAAAACAGAATGAGCCGGTTATTTGCATCAGCTGCATCTTTTCTCTTTCAGAATAAATATGATTTCCAGTCGGGAGACTGGGGGGAACCTTCCCTTAACCTACGTGCCCCTAATGAAGCTGCAGGTCCCAGTCCTGTGCAATATTGGCAGCACCACCCTGAGAAGCTGATCTTCCAAGCTTGCGACTACAGAGCTTATGTAAGTCTTCCTCTTTATACAGCCTTCTATCATGTGCCAGGGACCAGATTTAAGATAAAACTAAGCACATTTATTTATGGAAAATATTTATAGACCCCTCTATCCAATAGTCTTAGATGGTATACAACTTAAATAATGTCATAAAAAATAACAACCACCATAATTAAAGGACTATAAGCAGCCATGTACCATGTGCGTGTTCTGCAAGTTCTGGAAGGGAGAAACTTGCCAGTAGAAAGGACAGCGGGACAACACATAAAGAGCTGGCAAACTCCCACAGTGCTGAAGCTTGAAGAATAGTTTGAAATTTGACAGCTAAAATTTAATGCTAAGAAATGCAAAGTCATGCCTTTGGGTTGCAAAAACCTGAGGGAATGGTACAGTTTAGGGAGTGAAGAACTTTTGTACACAAAAGAGGAGCGGGACTTCGGTGTGATAGTTTGTGATGATCTTAAGGTTGAAAAGGTGACGGCAAAAGCTAGAAGGATGCTAGGGTGAATAGGGAGAGGTATGGCCAGTAGGAAAAAGGAGGTATTGATGCCCGTGTATAAGACTGTGGTGAGACCTCATTTAGAATATTGTGTAAATTCTGGGGGCTGCACCTTCAAAAAGATATAAAAAGGATGGAGTCGGTCCAGAGGAAGGCTACTGAAATGGTATATGGTCTTCATCATAAGGAGTATGGGGACAGATTTAAAGATGTCAATTTGTATACTTTGGAGGAAAAGCGGGAGAGGGAAAATATGATAGAGACGTTTAAATACCTACATAATGTAAATGTGTATGAGTCGAGTCACTTTAATTTGAAAGGAAGCTCTAGAATGAGAGGACATAGGATGAAGTTAAGAGGTGACAGGCTCAGGAGTAAGCTAAGGAAATACTTTTTTACAGAAAGGATGGTAGTTGTGTGGAACAGTCTCCCGAAATAAGTGGTGGAGACAAGAGACTGTCTGAATTCAAGAAAGCGTGGGATCTCTTAGAGAGAGGAAGAGATAATGTTTCTATGTTTTTGCTTTTAACACTCTGCTGCTAGAATGTAAAAGTGGACAGAGAAAACAGCCCTGGAGGAAGAACCCAGAAAGAAAAGGCCAAAATCCTTCAGTTCGGAGTTAGAGCCGAAAGAAAGAGTGGATGGAGTATGTGACACGGTGCCTGTGTGGCAGGATTGGGAAGTGGTCCTATGACTCTGTTTCTCTTTGTCGGTATGAGGATCTGCCCCTTGGATGTGAATGAAACATTCCAAAGTGTTGTCCTTAACCTCCACCAGAGGCATAAAGTGGCATTTGGACTTTTTGTTTGCTAAAACATCCAAATTGCCATTTTTGAAACACATGTTTTAGACGGTTTTCTATGCTGCTTGTCTGCAGTGTGTCTAAATCTCAAGGGGGCATGTTTTGGACAGGAATAGGGCAGACTTATGATTTTGTCAATGTTTTTCTGCAATAATGGAACTTTGCAGAAATTGTCCAGGGCAAAACTTAGATGTTTCAAGCTAGACTTCTTTCAATAACAAATAAGTGCTTAAAAAAAAAGTGGCCAACTAAGCAACTGGCCTCTGGAGGCATGAAGGCATGGCCTCCCCTTACTCCTGCAGAGGTCAATGACCCTCTTCCACACCCCAAAGAAGTGAATGAAAGAGTCCATAGCAGCCTGTAAGACAAGTCCTCTTAGAGCAGCCAGCAGGTCTTTCGAGTAGCCTAGGACTGCAGAGAAGGGACCCAGGCCGATATCCCAATCGAACTAGTTCAGTTGTGGTAAACCGTGAGCCTTCTAAAATCTACTTTACCAACTTATGGGTGACACCTGCAGGCCTTAACAGGGAATTTCTATAATCAGCGTCTAAACTTTCTCCTACACCCCAATGGCTGGTTTTCTATCGGGCAGGATTTTTATTTTTTTAAAATGGTTCAAAAAGATAGATGCATTAAGGACAAGCGCATCTAGGAAATGACCATTTCCCTCCCCCCTCCCCCCCCCCCAAAAAAAAAAAGATAAGGCTTTTTCTGCTTTGAAAATGGCCATTTTCTCTACTGGATCTTTGGTCGTTTTTCCCCAAATGTTCAAAATTGGATTCAGATGTCATTCTGAAATGCCCCTTCACATCAAACAAGCATAATCTGAAAACTTGGCTATTCTCAAAAATGTAAATCTTGTAATCTTTAATTCTTATAATGGTTTTCCTTCCTTAAATTAAAGATCCTGTAAACCATCTCTTTGGAGAGGATGCGGTATATAAACTTAAGGTTTAGTTTAGTTTACCTATTGTAGAAGCAGATGGTTAATGTTTCTTGGTACTTCACAGACCTATTTTCACTTTGAACAATCAAAAGCAGCTTTCAGTTAAAAAGGCCTAATGCGCCAAGGTGAGAGTCTGACATTGTAAACAGAAGTGAATTGGAAGACAGTTGGGCCGTTGCATAGGTTATAATGTTCCACACACCATCCTGGACCCTTTGATCCCCTCATGATGGTCAATTGCACATACCTTGGAGCTGAATTGAGCCATCATTAATGAAATTTAAGTCTGCCATGGAGATATTCTTGTTCCAGAGCTCGTAGGAGCTGATGTGGGTAGAACCGGGAGCCTCTTTCTACCTGTCCCTTTCTTTTTCTCTCCTATCATTGCGTTGGTATGTTTGTCAGGAAGGGTGGCCTGTAAAGTTCAAATAAACCATAAATAGACCATCAGCCATAATAATAATAATAGGAGGCTATGGAAGGAAAAAGAAGGGTGGAGAAAAATTGGGTAGGAGTTTCAAGTTTATTCTGACATACCAAAGCGGTTTAGATCTTTACAGTAGTAAAAATAATTAAAAACCTGGGGAATAGACAAACAAACTAATAGTGACTATTAAGACAAAAAAGATTGAAACAAAAGGGAAAAGGGTATAATATTAAAAATAAAAGGAAAAGGTGCAAGAAAAAAACGACAGGGAAGAGAGAAAAGGCATCTTCCTTTTTTTTCCCCCTTAAAAATTGTAGATCTCATAAGCGTCTTTGAAAAGAAAAGTTTTAAGATTGATTTTAAAGATGTTTAAATTAGTTTCTTGCTGTAGTGTTAGGGGAAGGGCGTTCCAAAGTGTGGGCGCAACTACCAAGTAAGATTTTCGCGTTGTATCATAAAAGTGCTGTCTGATTGAGGGAATAGTCAGAAGGTATTGCTGAGAAGATCTCAGTGACTTTAAGGATTCGTAAGGGATTAAGAGCCTGTCAATGAACATGGGAGAGTGATTAAGTTGAACTTTGAATGCTACCCGAAAATAAGCCCTGCCATGATTTTTAAAGATGCTCCTAATATAAGCCCTAGTTATGATCAACCCCCGAATCCCCCCACCTAAATGTCCCTGACACTCCCTGACTCATATCCCTGACATTAGTGAAAAAAATGGACCTCGCCAATCCAGCAACCCCCACGGTGGGAGGGTCAGTGGGGTTCTGCTGCACAGGGGGTTTGTACGGAGGGATAGAAAGATGCTGCACATGAGGGGGGGGGGGAGAAATAAAAGAGGAAGAATTGGGGTAGAGGAGAGGAAGGGAGAGATGATTGTTGTACATGAAAAAAATAAGACATCCCCGAAAATAAGCCCTAGTGCGATTTTGGACCCAAAATTAATATAAGACACTGTCTTATTTTTGGGGAAACACGGTAGTAAGAGAGTTTTGAATGAGATTCTGTGAGTGATGGGTAAACAATGAGCTTTTTTAAGAAGAGGGGAAACATGGTCAAATTTTTTAGCCTTAAAGATAATTTTAATAGCTGTATTTTGAATTATCTGTAGTCTCCTGATCTGTTTTTGGGTGATTCTCTGATAGAGGGAATTGCAATAGTCTAACCTGGAAATGATCAAAAAATGAATTAGAAGATTGAGAAATTTTGGGTCTAGAAGAGATGAAATAGAGAATTGCAGCCAAAGTATAACCCTACGTACTGTTTCATAGGACCTGGAAAAAATACATTGTCAGGGCTGATTTAAATTTTAAATAAGAGAGCAGAAGGGAGGGAATTCCATAGTGAAGAAACACATAAAAGCATGTACTGCTCGGTTAATGAGAAATAAATGGAAGAGAGAGATGCTCCAGAGCAGAGCAGAGGGCTCTTTAAGGCATGTAGGGAATAGCAAGTGAATTGTGCTTTTTCCTGCCAGTTTGGCATCAGATGGTAGAAAAGCAGAGAGGAATTACCAGGAGGAGAGATTGAGCAAAAGAGAGCAAGCCTCTATGCATGTTTGTTTTCTTGAGCAGAGATTGGTCCATAATCTGCTGTGAGGTATCTGGCTGGCTGCACAAGAAGCATTTGTCCTAGGAAGAGCAATAATGACGTTATCCAAGCAATGTTTATTAAAGGACCCGACAGTCCAGTATTTTGCAAACTGACTGCATCAATATCAATACGATACTTACTTGTTTTCTCAGGGTTTCCGCAGCTGTGCTTGTTGCAGGTTTTCAGGTCTCGCTGCGTCTTGTCAGGTTTCGACGAGACCCGGAAACCTGCAACAAACATGATTCTTGCTTATCGCTATATTGAAAAGTAGAGTTTTGTGATATGTAACATTTGCATACCACTGTTTGTTGTTTGATGTTTGATGTTTGATGTTGTTTGATGTTTCTTTTTCTGTTGTTGTTTCAAAATTTAATAAATAAACTAAGACAAAAAAAACAACAGCAAAATGCATAAAAAATCAGCCAGCCATTACTACCAAATAAGAACATCTTAAATTTATTTATTTTTTTTTTTTTTTGAAAGAAGATAAATTCGATTCCAACTTAATTAAGAAAACAAGGAATTCCAGAAAGGAAGCAGAACATTGGAAAATAGAGTATTCAAGAACCCCATTAAAATTTAGAGGGTGAAGTAACTCTAAATCTAACACAATCAGGATGCAATCCAGAATCAGCTGCTAACAATTTTGGTTCACCCTATGATTGACACTGAAACAAATGATTTATATGCTGCTGTTTTTTTTAGTCCAACTGAAATGGTTATTGGCTGATTCTGGAGAGCGTACTGATTGACGCAGTTAGCTTGCCGAAACATGGGACACGAAGGTCTGTCAAGCGTTGCTTCTTTCGCCCAGTTGGTTCTTTCATTATTGATCTTCCTAGAACTTATGCTGACTATACTTTTTTTGTGGTGCAACTGTGACTGAACTGTTTGTTCCTTGGCTGCAGGCAGGGCTTCAAAGAATAAAACCAGAGGTCTGCAAGGAACCCTAGTTAAAAGCAGAGGAACTTCTGAGTTGCTGTTGGTCCCAGCGGCAGTGAATGAATTATGTACCAAGTACATGGAGAAAGGCATATTATTCAAAGCCCTGCAGTATACTCTCCACCCAGGATTTAGCTAGTCCAAGACCACATCTTTAATAGTCATACAGCTGTGAAACAGGACCTTGTCCAGACTTTATCTGGCAGGGTTCGAGCTACGGGGGACTCCCTAGCAGTGTGACTTAGGGATGCATCACCCAGAACTGAAGAGAAGAAATTCTGTTCTAAAGGAAGCTGTCTCTCAAATGCCACAGCCTTTTCTTTAAAACCAAGAGTGGAGACTGTAGACATTTGGGGAGGACCGGATTAGGAGCGTACAATTTGCTTTATTATCTTTCCCAGCTAATGCAACCCATATAAAAATTGGGTTTGCTAGAGTGTGATTTTTCTGTTAGTGAAGCTGACCTTTTAATCTTTATGATTTTTTGTCAGTGCTTGATGATGTCATATTTGTGAGACAAGAGCAAGGCCGTCTATCTGGAAATATATTGATGTGAAGAAGGGGGAGGTTTTTCTAAGGGAGATATCCTTTGCTCAGAGTAGGCAGATCGCATACGACAGAGAGGTGAAGATTTTGAGAGTGAGTTAAGTGATCTCTGTCAGTTTGAATAGATCATAGGTAACAGATGTGAGATGTTTTGAGATGGATGTGGGAGACCCTCAAAGAGTTCAGAGCTTAGTGCTGAGGGGAAAGCAGTGAGAGATTTGACAGAGTTGGATTCACTGAGGGAAAGGAAAGGAAATCCACTCTTTAATACCCTTTCTCTTTGGGGGGGGGGGAAACAGAGCTGACCCAGAATGCATCTGTAAGGTAAGTCCCTCCTTCCTGAATCCAGGGAATACTTTGGAGGTGGTGTTGCAAAAATTTGTGGCGGGATTTGTTCCCACTGACAGAGATCATAGGCTCACTCTCAAAATCTTTCATCACTCCATCATCTGCTCACTCTACAATTTCCTCTCTAAGCCAAGGAAACACCCACTGCTAGACACATAGACTGTTGATTGACAGGATTAAGCTTGGCAGGGGCTTAAGCAAACTCCTTCACTTTGGTTACCCAGGGGGAACGTGCTTTGCGTTTTACACTCAGAGTCGCTTTGAAAAGTTGGCTCCTCCTCAATCCAGAGGAAGAGAGATGGTCTGCAGCTCAGGGTGCGTTAAATGGGACATGACCAACTGTCTGGAGATACTGTGCCTTACACACACTTTCTTTCTTGCAGTATTTGGGCTCAATGCTGATTAAAGATTTAAGAGGAACAGAATCTACACAGGATGCTTGTTCAAAGATGAGGGTGAGTGTATGAAATGAACCTGAGCTCTCTGTAGCGGTTCATATTGCTTCTTACTGCTTCATTGAAGATCTTTAGCTGTGTTCAGGGAGAAAGCAAGTGCCTCTGGGTGGAAGGCAATCGCCTAGATTCCCTCCCCCACACTGCAGTTCAAATAATGATTTTTTCCCAGCTCCACTGCTGTCTGGTCCTAATGAATGAATTCACAGATGGTATTGTGTGATTGCTACATTTAATGCAGAGGAACCTGTGACCTTTTCTGGGATTCTGTAATGGGTCACTTAGCTAGTGAGGGTCATATTCAGTGGCGTAGTAGGGGCGGGTGGGAGCAAAATGTCCCAGGAACCATCTTGGTGGGGGCGCCAGTGCCTCTCCTGCTCTCTGCCCCTCCCCTGCTCCTTCGCACTCCTCCCCCGCCATGCGCGCACCTTCACGCTAGCCTCAGCGCTTCCTCCTGACATTATTTCTGGGTCCCGCAACTAGAAAGTGAACTTAAGAGGGAGAGCAGATGCTGTTTGTACCAGGGAAGCTAAATGGGTACAGGGAGCGGGGAAGGAGTTTGAGGGAGGCACCTCCCACCCTCGCCCATGCCACTGGTCATCTATGGATTTTTTTTTCCATTCTCCACTGTGTGTGAGGTCGTGTTTTTTCTGTATATAGAAAGGAAAAAGAGATGTCGGATGACACAGCAGGTGATAAGGGGACGTGCCATTCCTCCTTTAAACGCTGCTTTTAACCAGTGGATAGGAAGAACTTGGTTACTGATATTGTCTGGAAGCATAGATTTGTTCCAGCTTGATTTTATGATCATTCCACAAATGTAAAAATGTTTTGAAATCGTAAAACTTGCCCCACAGGAAGTACTTCTGCCAGCAGAAGCTCCCCCTGCTGCATATCCATGACAAATAGTCTCTTGCTTGAAAGAAGGCTTTGCAAATACCAGCTTTAGGTGCATTTCCTTCTTTCCAGAAAGATTTGAGGGAAGAAGTCAGGAAATATTGTGGTGCATTTCCTTTTCTTGCAATTGATTAATTTACATTTTCTTGCCGTAATCCCTTCTCTCTCTGGTTTTTTCATTTCAGAAATCAACAGAACAAATGAAAAAAGTGCCCACGATTATTCTCTCCGTTTCATACAAAGGAGTCAAATTTATTGATGCATTAAATAAGGTGTGTGGATTTATACACTAAGATGTAGACGTCACACGGGGGCACATGTCGTGTCAGTTCTGTAATGGCTTCGGGGTGTGCCTCAGCCGTTATGGAATTACTGGTGCTGTAAGTCGGTGCTTGGAACTGATGGTATTCTATAAATTGTACAGATCATTTGGTGATACACCCATGTTCCACCCACGGGTATCAGTGGCGTAGTAAGGGAGGGGGCGGACTGTCCTGGGCATTTCTCCCCCTCCACACTTCATGCTTGTGTCCTCCTTTTCGCACCTCCGTACCATTTTAAAATCTTCGCCAGCATGAGCAACTACCCTAACCTGCTTGCGCCAGCCTGGCTCCCTCTGAAATCACTTCCAGGTCACGTGGCCAGGAAGTGACATCAGAAGGAAAGCCAGCATGAGCAGCAATTCGGAGAAGCTGCTCACGCTGGTGAAGATTTAAAAAGATACGGTGGTGGGAACGGAGGGCAGGTTGGTGCGGCAAGAGAGAGGGGAGGCGGAGAGTGGGGTGTGCCACCACTGATGGGTATGTCACCTTGCACGCACAAAGCTTTCAATTATCGGCGCCAGTCAAGTGCTAGAATTCTGTGACATGCATGTTCTATCGGCATCTACATTTAGACCCAGTTTATAGAATTCCTTTCATTTGTTCATTTCTGCCTTTAAGTTTCAAGTTTAAAAGTACTTGATATACTGCCTCTCAAATAAATTGTCTAGGAAAGCATCAACAAAGTCTGAGAGGGAGGAATCTAGCTGGGATGTAAAACTTTCTGTGCCTAATGTGAGAAAATGTTGTTAAAACTATGATAGGAAATCAAACTGTACTGGGCAGAGGCCCTGTGGCATGGACTGAGAACTATACCTCGTTATCTTGCTTTTAGACATGTTTAAAATATGGCTTTTGTGCAAATACTTATACAACCATATATATTCAAATATAAACCAAGATTTTTGGGCCAAAAAATGGAGGGTGTCAGTTTATATTCGAATCAACGTGCACTCTCCCTTACAGACCTGTTGTATAATAATAATAATAATTTTATTTCTTATATACCGCTATACCATGAGTTCAAAGCGGTTTACAACAAGATACATGCAATGAGAGTATGCGATGTTTACAACAAGAAACATATGTTTACAACAAGATACATAAGTTCAGAGCGGTTTGCAAGAAGATACATGCAATGAGAGTAAGAGATGTTTGCAACAAGAAATATATGTTTACAACATGATACATAAGTTCAGAGCGGTTTACAACCAGATACATGAGTTCAGAGCGGTTTGCAAGAAGATACATGCAATGAGAGTAAGAGATGTTTGCAACAAGAAATATATGTTTACAACATGATACATAAGTTCAGAGCGGTTTACAACCAGATACATGAGTTCAGAGCAGTTTACAAGAAGATACATGGCAATGAGAATAAGAGAGGTTTACAACAAGATACATGCAATGGGGGTAAGAGGAGTAATGGGAAGAGAAAAGAACTTTCAGGGATACAAAATTACAAGTGGAAGAGACTCAAATTGTGTTAAAGAGACGAGTCTTCAGTGATTTTCTGAAGTCAGCGTATGAAGCGGCCTCAAGTATGGGTTTTACGAGCCATGTGTTCAGTTTAGCTGCCTGGAATGATAGCATTCTGTCAAGGAACTTCTTGTAGTGACATGATTTCAGAGATGGTATGGAGGTGTGATGTTTCAGAATCAGCTAGGACAGCAGACGGGAGGTATCCCTCCTGTCCTATCTCACCCTGGACCACCAGGGCTTATAGCAAGCTCAGGGCAAGGGGACAGGGTGCAGAGGTGGCAGGGAGGGAGGGAGGCTGGATAAAGAGCCTGGCAAGCAGGGAGGGAGGGACGCTGGGTAAAGAGCCTGGCAGGGAGGGAGGGAGGCTGGGTACAGAGCCTGGCAGGGAGGGAGGAAGGCTGGGAACAGAGCCTGAAAGGCAGGGAAGGAGGGAGGGAGGGAGGCTGGGAACAGAGTCTGGCAGGCAGGGAAGGAGGGAGGCTGAGTACAGAACCTGGTAGGCAGGGAAGGAGGCTGAGTACAGAGCATGGCAGGGAAGGAAGGAGGAAGGGTGTGAGGGAGGCTGGGTACAGAGCCTGGCAGGCAGGGACGGAAGGAGGCTAGGTACAGAGCCTGGCATGGCAGTGTACTTGTATATAAACCCTTGGGTTATATTTGAGCTAACCTTTTCCCCCCCTTTATAGGGGAAAAAAAAGGTTACCTCAGTTTATATTCAAGTATATGGTAGTTTGGGGTATAAATTTTTGATTGCTGAGATTGTTATTTTTAATTATTATGTCATCGTTCATTTATATTGTTTCCTTGAGCTATTTAAGTTAAATGGTCTATAAATGCTTATATGAAATTAAAGTCTCTTTAATATTGAGCCGATTAACTCTCAAATAAATGCACAAAGATCAAGAAACTAAATTCCCAGGTGAAGCTTCAGCACCCCACTTTTCAGTTTTATGTCACTTGGGGGCTTATTTTCAAAAGACAAACACGTCCAAAAAACGGCATAAAGTGGCACTTGGACATTTTATTCACCAAAACAGCCAACTTGTCATTTTCAAAACCTATTTTCTAGATGTTTCTCTACGCCATTTGTCAGTACTTCTTCTAGATTCCAAGGGGGGGCAAATGATTTGTACATTTTGCAGTGACAAACGTTTCCTAAAACGTCCAGGACACAATTCAGACGTTAGGGGCTAGATCCGTTTTAATAACGAATAATTGCTCAAACTGACTAGATGACCACTGGAGGGATGAAGGCATAAGGGTTCTCCCCCACACTCCCCCAGTGGTCAGTGACCCCCTCCAAGCCCCCAAAGATGTAATTGAAACAGGGCATACCTGCTTGTTTGATAGCTACAGATATTATGGCCAAGCGGTGTCTCGAGTAGCCTGGTGGTCAGCGCAGTGGGCTGCAGAGAAGGAGACCCAGGCCCATGTCCCACACTAACTGCTAACTTGTGGTGGAAAGTGTGAACCTGCTGCACTGACATATAGGTGACACCTGCAAAAATAAGGGCTATTGGGGTGGTAATACAGTAGGTTTGGGGTTAGTTTTAGAGGGCCTATCATTTACTGAAAGGTCGGTTCTGGTGAGATGTGTTCCTGGTACCCTTTATGTGACGTTCACTGCAGTGCCCCACTAAAGGCGAACACATCTAGAAATGGTCATTTTCAGGGAAAAAAAAGAGATTTTTATGCAGTTTCAAAATGGCCATTTTCTCTCCCCAGTATTTGAATGCACTCCTGAAAATGTCTACGTCCACGTCTGAGAGCATGTAAACTTTGCAGCTTGAAAAAGGCCATGAATTCAGATTTGGAGGATTTTAGATGCTGTTTGTATGCATGGGGTAGTTTGGGGGATGGTTTCATCCTTAAACGGGGGTGTCTTTGATGGCTTATCAGTGTGTGCTCTGTCTCTTTTTACAGAACATCATTGCAGAGCATGAAATTCGTAACATCTCGTGTGCTGCTCAGGACCCCGAAGACCTTTCCACATTCGCCTACATCACTAAAGACTTGAAGTCCCCTCATCATTACTGCCATGTTTTCACAGCTTTCGACGTGGTGAGTGTCGGGGACTGTCTTTTCACTCCATTGGCAGAAATTTCAGAATCTGAATAACACAAAAGCCACTATTTCTTAAGATTGTATTAATGTCTCTTCTTACGCTTTAAGACCTTAATAAGTGTTCTTTGATTTATCTGTAATATGTATGTAAGCCTTTTAATTAGCTGTAGTGAAAACCTTCCCAATTGCATAGCAACACATCACTGCCCTTCCAGATATTTTCTGGATTTAATCTCCAGAATTATTGGGATCAATGTTTAAAAGGGTCCTGCCTGGTTGAATCTTCAACCATGCACAACTCCTCTCCAACCCACCAAGGGGTGGCTCCAAGCACACCCCCCCCCCATGTCCAGTATCTCGCCTTCCCTGTTTCCTCTTCTCAAGATGTCCGGCTTCTCTCTGCTTCCCTGACTGCCTCTCCCCCCCACAGCGTAAGGGTATCTAGTACATACATACATATACAATACCCTTATGCTGGAGGGGGTTAGGGAAGCAGAGAGATGCTGGACATTGGGCTTTGAGCCACACCTTGGTGGGTTGGGGGGCGGGATTGTGCAAGGTTGAAGATTCATTTAAGGCAGTGTCTCTCAAACTGCCACAAGAGATTCCAAAATGTTACTTTATTTTTAATAATTCCCTTCATAAGTATACCCTAGAATAGATAACATGTACGTCGCATACGCAAGAGTCTGTCAATGTTATGAGTGTCTGCGTATGTAAGGAAACAACTGCCCAGACGAGCATCATTCTTTGACGTGATTGGTCCTGAAAACTAACGACAAGTGATTTTAGTTTTATTTTTTTATGCAGTAGTTAATCCTATCTTGAGCAATCAAGCAATCGAGCCTTTGGTTCTCCCTTCTGCTTCAATTCAGTTCCAGGGAACCTTTTCTTCTTCCACTGTTTCCTTCTCTGCTTACGCAGCATCAGGAAACCCTTCTGCATCCCAACCTCCAGTCTCTGCACCTGACAGCTTGGTATCTCTCGGGCTGACTCCACATGATTCTCTTCTGTCTCAGCCCGTTCGGTCTATTCTGGATGCTTCCAGGAAACCGGCCACTCTGCAATGTTACCATCAGAAGTGGGCACGGTTTTCTTCTTGGTGTATTCTTCATCATCATGATCCCACTTCCCTTGCAGTGGAGACCTTGTTGGATTATCTTCTTTCCTTATCTGACTCTGGTCTCAAGTCTACGTCCATCAGAGTCCACCTCAGTGCTATTGCTGCTTTTCATGAGCCTGTTCAGGAGAAACTTCTCTCATCTCATCCTTTAGTGTCCAGATTCATGCGGGGTCTTTTTCATGTGAAACCACCTCTTAAGCCCCCTCCTGTGATCTGGGATCTCAATTTGGTTCTGTCTGCTCTCATGAAGCCTCCATTTGAACCCTTGGCTACCGCCACTTTCAAGTTTCTTACTTGGAAGGTACTTTTTCTTATTGCGCTCACCTCTGCCAGGAGGGTCAGTGAGCTCCATGCACTAGTTGCTGATCCACCTTTCACAGTCTTCCATCATGACAAGGTGGTTCTGCGTACACATCCAAAGTTTCTTCCTAAGGTTGTCTCTGAATTCCATCTCAACCAATCCATTATTCTGCCTGTTTTCTTTCCGAAACCTCACTCTCATTCTGGAGAACAGGCTCTTCATTCTTTGGACTGTAAGCGGGCTTTAGCTTACTATTTAGACCGTACTAAGCCCCACAGATCATCACCCCAACTCTTTCTGTCCTTTGATCCGAATAAATTGGGACGTCCTGTTTCTAAACGTACGCTGTCAAATTGGCTCGCAGCGTGCATTTCATTCTGTTATGCTCAGTCCGGACTGCCACTGGAAGGTTCTGTCACGGCCCTTAGAGTGAGAGCTATGGCAGCATCTGTAGCTTTCCTCCGTTCCACTCCTATTGAGGAAATCTGCAAGGCTGCTACTTGGTCCTCAGTTCATACTTTTACATCTCATTATTGTCTGGATGCATTCTCCAGACGAGATGGACACTTCGGCCAATCTGTTTTGCAAAATTTGTTTTCCTAATGGCCAACCTTCCCTCCATCCCTCTTTTTGTTAGCTTGGAGGTCACCCATCAGTCAAGAATATGCTGCCTGCTTGTCCTGGGATAAAGCACAGTTACTTACCGTAACAGGTGTTATCCAGGGACAGCAGGCAGATATTCTTGCGTCCCACCCACCTCCCCGGGTTGGCTTCTTAGCTGGCTTATCCTAACTGGGGACCGCGCGCCTCTGTCGGGCGGGAAGGCACTCGCGCGTGCGCGGTGCGGCCTGCTAGAACTTTCCAAGTTCTTAGAGTGCAATCACTCTAAAATTGTCCGTACCGGGGCTCCGTCGGTGCCGTCACCCATCAGTCAAGAATATCTGCCTGCTGTCCCTGGATAACACCTGTTACGGTAAGTAACTGTGCTATCGAGCCTTTGTAACTTTGGATCTTCTTATCTTTGTGAACATGGATTTTCAGCTCTGACAGAAATTAAATCGAAAAAAAGAGAACAATTGCAGATGGTGGATGATGAAATGCGTGTTTGCTTGTCAACTATCAAGCCATGTTTTGAGTTAATTTGCAATTAAAACAAGCTCATCCATCGAATTGATTAGTTACAATACTGTTACAATTACCCATCCATAGCTTAAAGAACTCTTGTTGGTTTTGCAATTTTATCATTTAAATTATAATATGCCATGAAAAACATGTGCTCCGTTTCGTGTGCTGGAGCTAAAAAAGTTTGAGAGACACTGATCCAAGGGGTGTCAATTGAGCGCAGCGCGCGCCGCTCTAAATTACTGTTTTTACGGCTCCGACGGGGGGGGGGGTGTGGGGGGGAAACCCCCCCCACTTTACTTAATAGACATCGTGCCGTGTTATGGGGGGTGTGGGGGGTTGTAACCCCCCACATTTTACTGAAAACTTCACTTTTTCCGTTTTTAGGGAAAAAGTTCAGTTTACAGTAAAATGTGGAGGGTTACAACCCCCCAAACCCCCCACAACGCCGGCGCGATGTCTATTAAGTAAACTGGGGGGGTTCCCCAACAAAACCCCCTGTCGGAGCCCCTAAAAACTGTAATTTAGAGTGGAGCGGCGGCGCGCGCTGCGCTCAATTGTCGGCGCACGCTTTTGTCTTTCGCGCCGTTGTCTATGAACCGATCCAAGGTGCATCTGTGTCTTTAGTCAGCAGAAATGGTTGGAACGACCATCTATAAAATTTGTGTATATAAAGACGAAATGTCATGAGCTTTGTACAACGCTTTACTAGTAAACCTTTAAACTGAGAGTGGGGGGGGGGGGGTTAAGGTTTTAATGCAGGTTAATGAAATTAGTGTGCGCTAAATCTAAGGAAATATGTCTCCCGGAAGAGGTGGTGGAGACAGAAACTGGGTCTGAATTTTAGGATGGCCTGGGATAGGCACATGGGATCCCTCAAAGAGAGAAAGAGTTAATGGTTCCTTTGGATGGGCCGTTTGGCCTTTATCTGCCGTCATGTTTGTATGTTTCTAAATGCCCTAATTGTTTTAATGTACAATTTGTATAATTTGGAGTTTTTATGCTGATTATAAATGGATAAATGTAACCAGTTGAAAAAGAGTAAAATATCTCCGGCTTTCAAAGTTTCTCTTTTAAATGTTCTTCTTTTCCCCCAGAATTTAGCCTATGAAATCATCTTGACATTAGGACAAGCATTCGAGGTCGCTTACCAGCTGGCACTTCAGGCACGGAAAGGAGGTCACTCCTCGACTCTCCCAGAGAGCTTTGAAAATAAGCCCAGCAAACCCATTCCAAAGCCCCGTGTTAGCATTCGCAAGGCTATGGTGAGTGCACTCTGAGCTGGAGCCTCTTCATTTGCTAAAGACCAGCCCTTTGGATGGAGGCAAATGACTCAAAGATAGGACCACGGCCTTACCCCCCTTCCCTTTATAACACAAATAGCCATTGCCTAAAACAGGAGTAAGACATTCCCCATCTTTGCCCAATATATGAGAGTAATATAGAACCTCCCCCCTAAAAAGCAGCTCCCACCAGACATTCTTGTGGGGGGGTCCCAAGGGGAATAATTACAGGCACCATTTGATGCATGCTTTAGATGAAACCCACATTCCTGGCGTGAGCTGCAATCCCCAACCTGCTGTCGCATCAGCTCTTCCTCTGACATCACTTCCTGGACCCGTGCCTAGGAAGTGACGTTGGAGGAAGGCCGACGCTGGCATGACAGCTGGGGGGTTTGTTGCTTGCACCAGGAACATGTCAGAGGTACGTGGGAAGGGAAGCGGTGGAAGGGCACCATCGCCCTGAGCATCTCACCCTCGCTATGCCACTGGGAAGAGATGAGAGGAGAGAAGCCAGGCATGAAGGGGTGAGGAATAGATACTAGGCTACATTCAGGGAGGAGAAGAGATGCTGGACCTCAGCAAAAGCAGAGGGACAAGAGAGAGGAGGAAAGATGCTGAACCAATAAGAGAAGGAGAGAGGGCAAGCATACCATGGAGGGAGGCTGTGTCAGAATGAGGTGGGTGGGTGGGTGAGGGCTGCCCTGTCCCCACTACCTGATATAGGGGCACATCTTAATTTTTCCACCCAGGCCCATTCAGTCCTAGCTGCTGTACATGAACAAATGATGTGAATCCTCTTTAAGTGTGTACATGACAAGTAGATTCACACTTGGGTAGGGTTCCCACCTATCTGCATAATGTAAGTTATGTGCATATCTCATTTAGCATAAGTTCTCGTATTTAACTGGATTGCTGCATCTGTAACTGGTTATGTATGTTAGGATTGTACTTTGCTTTATAGAAGAAGCTTCTAGCAAGCGCCCTCTAGGCCCTGATGATACAGAATTGGCCCTTCATTTCATTCTTCCATGATGGTTGTCTTTTCTCTTGAGCAGATGGATCCCTCTGAACAAAAGTCTCTTGCAAATCTACCATGGATTGTAGAACCAGGACAGGAAAAGCGTGGAATTAGTACGAAGTACGAAACCACCATCTTCTAAGAGAACTGGCTGCTACTGCCTGAGGTGTGCTTGGCGAATCGCCTGTCCCTCTTACTGACCTCTTGAGCAGACCTTGATGGTGCTTGTTAATCTCCTGGTGTCGTGGAAATGCATCCTACCAGAGGGAGACTGTCTCTTTCGTCTTCTGTTTCAGTCTGCGTTTCCTTTAGCCGCAGTTACAGACGTCCACCTCACAGAACTCTGAGCACTGAGTATTGTATAATTGTGATTGAAATGTAGTACTTGTCTGAATGTCTACAGAGGTGATAAATAAGACTGCCTCAAGTCGTTTCCCAAGCGTACTGTACATGGGGGGAGCAGCCGACTTCTAAGGTCTGGCTTTGGAAAGCAGGAATTTTTCATTGTTACAAAGATAATGCAAACTTAAGGCCATCACAAAGAAGAAATAAATAGAAAGCACAGAAAATGCAAAATAATTTTTATGGAACCTCAATTGAAATCACAAAAGCTACATTCTAATTTTGGTTCTAGTTTATTTAATTAAACATCTATTGTACCTGAGCTGTAACTGAAAATGCATGAGCTGAACGAAAACCTCCTCTCCCACCACACCCAACATCACTGCTGTTAGTTACCAGAGCAAAGTTCCTCAGCAGACAAAATTTCATTTTTGGGCAGACGGACAGACATCTTTATTTGTTCCAGGTGCAGGAAATAAGGTGTGGGGAGGAGGTGGTTTGCCATAAAAAGCTCCCTTAAACTGCAGGGTCAAATGATGAAATAGATAAGGACCAGAACGGCTCTCCTAGTCTGCCCAGTAAGTGAAAGCTTAACTTTCTCTTTAGTGGTACTGGATTGTTTCAGAATTTCAGCCAAGGTAAGGTAATTCCATTTTCTTTTCCAGATCTAAATGACCCCCTGGGAACCTCTTTAGGGTGGGGGGATGAATAATTTAATGAGAAGGCACTGTTTCTGGGGTACCTGTTCTATAAAGGCAATGCATTGTAGATGCCTTGGGGGGGGGTTCTAAAACAGACTCCCAAATGCAGGCGCATTACACCTGCATCCATGTATCTTTTAAATTATATACATTCATCACATCTCTGTCCCTGCTCCCCTTTCACCTCACTGCCAGAATGAGGGTGATTCTATAGTAGTCTGCCTATGGACTCTATATAGAGGAAACAGTTGATGGCCCAGCCCAGCCAGGGTTTCCCTGTGACTCCAAGTGGGTTACTGCCTTTTGTCCATAGGGTTGTAACGGACCGCTGCTGTTCATTATATTTATAAACGATCTAGAAACAGGGACGAAGTGCGAAGTAATAAAATTCGCAGACGACACCAAACTATTTAGTGGAGTTGGGACTAAAGAGGACTGCGAGGAATTACAAAAGGACCTGAACAAGCTGGAAAAATGGGCGATGAGATGGCAGATGAAATGTAAAGTCTTGCATGTAGGAAACAGAAACCCAAAGTACAGCTACACGATGGGAGGGCTGGTAATGGGTGAAAGTGCCCAAGAAAAGGACTTGGGGGTAATAGTGGACAACACAATGAAACTGTTGGCACAGTGTGCAGCGGCTTCTAAGAAGGCAAATAGAATGCTGGGTATTATCAAAAAAGGCATTACAACAAGATTGAAGAGATCATCCTGCCATTGTATCGGACGATGGTGCGCCCGCATCTTAAGTACTGCGTCCAATATTGGTCGCCATTTCTTAAGAAGGATATGGCGATACTCGAGAGGGTTCAGAAAAGAGTGACATGATTGATAAAAGGTATGGAAAACCTTTCATATGCGGAAAGATTAGAGAAACTGGGGCTCTTTTCCATGGAAAAGTGGAGACTTAGAGGGGACATGATAGAGACTTTCAAGATCATGAAGGGCATGGAGAAAGTGGAGAGGGACAGATTCTTCAAACGTTCGAAAACTACAAGAACGAGAGGGCATTCGGAAAAATTAAGAGGGGACAGATTTAGAACCAATGCTAGGAAGTTCTTCTTCACCCAAAGGGTGGTGGATGCCTGGAATGCGCTTCCAGAGTGTGTGATAGGACAGAGTACGGTATTGGGGTTCAAGAAGGGATTGGATGATTTCCTGAAGAAAAAAGGGATAGAAGGGTATAGATAGAGATCACTATACAGGTCCTGGACCTGATGGGCCGCTGCGTGAGCAGACTGCTGGGCAGGATGGACCCCTGGTCTGACCCAGCAGAGGCACTGCTTATGTTCTTAAAAGGTGAAAGTTATTTAAGTTTTACTCTTCCATCTTCATGCCAGTTATGCAACAGCTGCATTTATCCCACACCTTTTTCAATTTGGTCACTCTTTTCAACCCCATCCAGGCATCCATCACCCTCTTTCTGAAAAATGATTTACTGAGGTTATTTTTCCGTTTCCTTTCTTGTAACTTCACTTCACATACTCAAGCTTTATTGCCTCTCTCTTTTGGGGGAAAAAGTAGATTTGTTCCTTAATATCTTTCAAATATTTAAATATCACTATCATATCCCGCTCCTCTGTCCCTCCTTTCCTCCAGGGTTTACATGTTCAAATCTTCTCTCATGTCTTCTGGCACAGACCGTAAACATTTTGGTTGCTTTCCTCTGAACAGCAAGATAAAGCCTCCAGAACTACACACAGTATCTGAATGAACATTACGCCCCCCTCTACAACGTACTGGTGAGAACACATTTGAAGGATTATCACCTCCGCTGTTCTCCTGTTTAAACCTCTCTCTGTGCAGTCTAGAATCCTTCTGGTTGTGGTCACAACCTTGACACCCTCTCATCCCGAGGTCTCTCACCCCCTATAGTTTGCAGGTCCTTTGCATTCCTGCATCTCAAAGGCCTTACCCTACATAACTGCCAGGTATTCTCATTTTTGTAGATTACCTTCTTATGTATTTGACTCTGTTGCCAGTCTTCATGTCAGCTGCAAAAAAAGGCAAACTTTTCATTCTAGCCTTTCAGCATTATCACTCACAAACATATTAAACAGAACTGACCCCAGGACTGATCTCAGTGAGCAAACTTACCCACAATCCTCTGCCCCCTATCGGTCAACCAGTTCAGCACCTGAGGTCCCTGCTTCAGACGGTTGACTTTATTTATCAAATCTAAGTTGACCATTTCCAATCCAGTTCTTTAGTCACCCAAAGGCAAAGAAATTAAATTCATTTGACAGGGTTTGCCTTGGATCTTGTAAGATGACGATGCTTTCCCACCACTGCGGTGAGGCCCACAGTGCCACCCTCTTTAGATATATGCCTATAACACAGCCATAGAACTTGAGACAGGTGTGGCAAATTCATCTACCTGTAAAGTAGCTGTGGAAGATATGCACATATTTACAGAATGGTGCCCAGGTGGAATTTTGGCATTTGTGTTTGTGTACACATCACATGAATATGCCATTTGAATGATTTATGTGAATATGTGCATATATGCCAGTATGCTAATTATTTATCTGATTCTGTGCACACATATACCATTAATCTCATGATTGATGTGAGTATGAGTACGCATTCATATGTATATGCTCTTAGTCTAATCATTTACATATGTGCACACGTATGCAAACATGGTTCTATGTCACTCTTCTGATCATTTATTGACCGGTATTTCCACAGTCCTGGGTGGCTTACGAGTTCACATGCATACTTAAAATCTCTGAAAATATACCAGTGTTACAGAATGCTGCCAGAACACATTTGTGCTTGTAACTGGCATGTGTTGGCGTCCCCGTGTGTTCGAGAAGTTCCGTACATGTACATGCAGAAATTGGTGCAAGGTTTTCTAAAGCCTTTTTTTCTGTTGAAACCCTGATTTCTACAAGGACCATCCTTTCTAGAATCACCGTTGAACATTATGTCTTGTGGTGACCAGAATATCATAGATTTGTTTTTGTTCCACAGTTAATAACGGAATATTTCTGTATTCAGCCCCCCCCCCCCCCCCATCTCACTGTCCTATGTTTTTACCTTGGTTTTATGCTGTATCTGATAGATGGTCCCTTCTCAGAGGGATGTGCTCTTTCATCTCTATCCCTAACGTCTCGATGGGGCACTGGAATGATACTGACTCAGAAAGGAGTGTCGTATTGGCTGGGAGGGGGACAGCGCCTTTAATATCAAGCCAGAACACTGGCTCATGCTAGCTCATAGGGGAGAGCACGCCGTAACAGCCTATCGAGACTTTGGGACACCACATCAGTTCTGGTTCAGAGGGAATGTGTGTGGGGGGGGGGAGGGGGGCTTATAGAAACAATTAAGGTACTCTAACCGTGCTAAACTCAGCCATTCTGAGTGACGATTTTTAGACATATGGATGCCAAAACCAGAACTGATGACTAAACTTTGAAAGATGAGTTGCCAGATTTTGTTCTATATTTGGAGATGTGGCCTTTAGCGTCCTGGTCACGGGGAATATTACAAATAGCAGCATATTGATAGAAATGTACATAGCGTTACCGGAAGAGGTACACGGCGCAGCCATTAATATATATGTATATTTGTACAGGAGCTGGAAGAGGTGTGGAGCATCTCTAGGAGAGGTCCTTAACGAGCTGCTTATCTATACACAGAGGGCTATAGTCAATCCTTGCTTGGAAGCGTTTTGCAACCAAATTTCTAGTAAAAACCTGCAACAGCAGAGGATCCAGTTTTTCACTTACTGAAATTGTACTTTTTTCATAAAACTTTTTCAGTTGAACAAAAGATGGTGGAGGGATTTAGGGCACACGGAGCGATCTGTCTTTTGTATCGTCTCTTTCTGTTTGAGGAAATTGTCTTTCATTTATATAGTTGTAAAGAAAGAAAAATGGAGTGCAATGATCTCATTGGGTTTTTTGAGCCAGGAATTGTAGAGAATGTGTCCTCTTTTTGGTGGCTGGATTTAGTGGGTTCTGAGGTCTTTGTCACTTACACACGGTCACACCACCGTGTGAATTATTACAAAGCAATGCACATACAGTAATAAATATCTGGAGGTGTCATAGTTCATTTTTCCCTTTTCTCTGCAATTCAAGGCGAACTATAACATTATGGGAAGAAAGTGATTCATTTCTCTCCTTTGTAATCCTTTTCATGCAGTACTAAATTACTTGAAATGAATAGTTTTGTGTACATATTTTGTTCATATGTATGTAGCCTATTTGCAGTAAATCACACAAGGAATTTGATGTCCAAACTAAAGTGTGTAGGTGAAAAAAGCAAAGAGCAGCCTCGCTGTCTGTAAATATGCACGGGCTTCCAGTTATAAATTTTGTAATTTTGTCCTATTTATATCCTATAAAAGCACAGAATTAAAAGAATTTGTACAGCCAATAAAATTTTGCCTTGGTTTTTTGTTTTTCTTTCTCTGTTGGTTTCCTTTGGTGGAGCTATAGTTTGTTTGGTTTGTTGTTTTTTGGGGGTGGGGGGTCGTCGTTTGCCTTTCTCAGTAATCATAATATGCCATCACCAGCCTATACCAAATACTCAATTCGATTGAGCCCTGAATTCCGCACCCTTCTCTTTCAATGGATCCAAACCATGCTCACAGACGACCTTTTCCCAACTGACCTCAGCAAAATCATCGACACCCCGATCCTAAAAGACACTAAAGGAGCAACGGATCAACCATCTAACTACAGACCCATCGCCTCAATACCTCTCTATGTCAAACTAACAGAAGGGTTTGTAGCTAAACTCCACCAATTATCTGGAAGAACACAACATACTCCACCCAATGCATTCGGGCTTCAGAACCAACTTCAGCACAGAGACAATACTAGGCTCCCTTATTGACACAGCTAAACATCACCTCAGCACAGGCAAAAAAATGTTGCTCATACAACTGGATCTGACTGCAGCATTTGACCTGGTGGACCATAGCATCCTACTGCAAATTTTGGACACAATAGGAATCATTGATAATGTATACTCATGGTTTGAAGGATTACTAAAATCCAGAACCTTCATAATAAAGTCGGATAAAGAAAAATCAGAACCTTGGTCCAACCCATGCAGTGTACTCCAGGGATCCCCCACTATTCCCTACTCTCTTCAGTCTCTACACTGCCTCCCTCGGCACCTGCCTGGACAAACTAGGTCTAACTTCCTATAGCTATGTAGACGACATCACCATTCTCATACCTTTTGATCAACCAAAGCCCTCCATGACAGACACACTATACCAAACACTTGAAACAGTAGCAACATGGATGAAAGATCACAAACTTAAACTAAACCCAGACAAAATAAAATTCATCCTCCTTGAAAAATAACAAAGTCCCAACCATAACCAATATAGAAATGAACTCAATCAATTACCCCATTCAACCCACCCTAAAACTACTAGGAATGACGATAGACAGAAGTTGCACCATGCAACCACAAATCAATAAAACAATACAGAAATCATTCGCAGTTATGAGAAACTTAAGACAAGTTTGAAAATTCTTCAACAGAACACAATTCCAGTTTTAGTACAAACCCTAATCCTAAGTCTTCTAGACCAGTGTTCTTAAGAACATAAGAAATGGCTTCGCCGGATCAGACCCTAGGTCCATCCAGTCCGGCGACCCGCACTCGCGGAGGCCAAGCCAGGTGTTCCCTGTTGAGAAACCTTGTTTACTCGTATCCCTCGATGTGATTTGCAAGAAGGTGTGCATCCAACTTGCCCTTGAATCCCGGAATGGTGGTCTCCATCACGACCTCCTCCAGGAGTGCGTTCCAAGCATCCACCACTCGTTGTGTGAAGCAGAATTTCCTGATATTTGTCCTGGGCCTGGTGCCCCTCAGCTTCAGTCCATGACCTCTTGTCCGAGTCACATTGGACAATGTGAATAACGATGTTTCTTGCTCTATTTTGTCGAATCCTTTTAGTATTTTAAGTCTCTATCATGTCCCCTCGCAGTCTTCTCTTCTCGAGGGTGAACAATCCCAGTTTTCCGAGGCGTTCTTTGTAGCTCAAGTTCTTGATACCTTTAACTAGCTTCGTGGCTCGTCTTTGCACCCTCTCCAGCAGGGTTATATCCTTCTTTAGGTAGGGAGACCAGTGTTGGACACAGTATTCCAAGTGTGGTCTGACCATTGCTCTGTAAAGTGGCATTATGATGTCCTCCGATCTACTCGTGATTCCCTTCTTTATCATGCCCAACATCCTGTTTGCTTTCTTTGCTGCCGCTGCGCATTGTGCTGACGGCTTCAGGGTCCTGTCTATCAATACCCCCAGGTCCCTTTCTTGTTCGCTCTTGCCCAATGTTACACCTAACATTTTATATTCATGTTCCTTGTTTTTCTTACGCAGGTGCATCACTTTGCATTTTTCTATGTTAAACTTCATCTGCCATTTTTCTGCCCATTTCTCTAGCTGGTTCAAATCTCTCTGGAGTTCTTCTCTGTCCTTTTGTGACCCAACTGCCCTACATAGTTTTGTGTCGTCTGCAAACTTGATTAAATTACTTGTTGTTTCTTCTTCCAGGTCGTTTATGAAGATATTGAACAAGATGGGCCCAAGGACCGAACCCTGGGGTACACCGCTCGTCACCTTTTCCCAGTCCGAGAACTTCCCATTTATGGCCACCCTCTGCAATCTGTTTTCCAGCCATTTGCCTATCCATCTTAGTATATCTCCTTCTATTCCATGGCTTTGTAGTTTCTTCAGAAGCCTTGCATGCGGAACCTTGTCGAACGCTTTCTGGAAGTCCAAGTATATTATATCCACTGGTTCACCGTTCTCGATTTGTTTGTTCACCTCCTCAAAAAATTGAAGTAAGTTTGTCAAACATGACTTCCCCTTCCTGAAGCCATGCTGACTAGCTCTCATCAGGTCGTGGTTTTCCACAGAAATTTGCTGCCGGTCCACATGGCCGGCACGTACATCTGCTGTCTGTATTTTGCACTGTTCAGGAAGAAATGCATTTGTTTCTTTTTCTTTGGGGTTGTACTGCATGCAGAATCTTGCATCTTAGGGTTTTGTTAGTATATATTAGTACTTTTAGTTTTTGGTCCCGTATTTGCAAAGAGGTTATCTGTTTTCTGGTAGGAATGAATGTTGAGAAGCATACAGTGTGCTTTGTGTAGTTTAATTTTGTGGTTAACCATTATGTATTGTTAATAAGATTATATTGTGTGTGTATATATGAAAAATGAATGGAAAAAATTGTGGTATAATTAGTACTATTATGGGGGCGGGATCTGGGGTGGAGATGGGCGGGGTCTGGCCCACGACTTGGTCCAGTGTTCTTCAACCGCCGGTCCACAAAACAATTCTTTTATTTCCACTGGTCCATAGATGTAAAAAGTTTGAAGAACAATGTTCTAGACCAGTGGTTCCCAAACCTGTCCTGGGGGACCCCCAGCCAGTCAGGTTTTCAAGATATCCCTAATGAATATGCATGAGAGAGATTTGCATACCTGTCACTTCCATTATATGCAAATCTCTCTCATGCATATTCATTAGGGATATCTTGAAAACCTGACTGGCTGGGGGTCCCCCAGGACAGGTTTGGGAACCACTGTTCTAGACTATTGCAACATTCTTTATCTCCTTTGCCCAGCAACAATGACAAAACAACTACAAACAATCCAAAACACAGCACTGAGACTTATCTATTCATTGAGGAAACATGACCACATTACAGAGGTATACTTCAACTCACACTGGCTTCCAATTCCGGCAAGAACTCTATTCAAATTCTACTGTCTACTATTTAAAACAATATATGGCGACAGCCCAACCTACCTGAACAACTTCTTCCAAATTAACTCAACTAGACATAGGAAAACCCACACTTCATACACGCACCCTCCAATCAAAGAAGTTAAACAAAAAACTGTATGTTGGCCTCCTAGCCACAAAAGCAGTAAAACTAGACAACCAAATCTCCAATCTACTGAGAACGACCCCAGTCTACAAAACGTTCAGAAAAGAAATAAAGACACTACTGTTCAAGAAATTCCTGAAATCGACTTAATGCCGCAAGCACCTTCCCATTTCCTCGAAGCATCCTGATCTACTCTTTACCTCCCCTGGAAATTGCCAGATATTGTCTTTTGTAATCCGCCTTGAACTGCAAGGTAATGGCGGAATAGAAATCACTAATGTAATGTAATACTTTATTCGTATTCAATTTGGCTGAATAGTGATCTAAATTCAAATACGAATAATCTGGCCTCTACTGTGCTAAACCCTACTGAAATAAACACTTGAGTTCTGATTTTATATTCCTTCTTTTATTGTATGTTAAAGTTCAATGCCCATTATTGGTATTCAGCCAGTGACATAGCCTTGGAGTAACACTGGATGGCCACCTGTCCCTATCCACCCACATTTCCCAGGTGGTCTCTACTTCCTTCTACTACCTCCGCCATCTGAGAAGGATCAAACCCTATATCTCCAAATTGGACCTAACAGTCCTCTACGCCTATGTTCTCTCCAGGATGGATTACTACAATACCATCTTTAATGGAGTAGTCAAAAAGGAACTCAAGTACCTCCAGTGAGTCCAAAATGCAGCAATCTGCCTCCTATACATCCTCAACTATCTCAACCCCCATCTCCCTAGCCCTCCGCACAGAACACTGAATACCAATCAACAAACGCTGCACATACAAGGCACTGGTAATAGCACATAAAAGGTTCCATGCCACCACCCCAGCCTACATAAGTTCCAAGCTACACCTGTACGCCCTCACCCGGCCCCTCTGCTCTAGAGCAGAGAGACAACTGTGCATCCCCCCAGGAAGGTCTCTATTGATGGAAACACTCCTACAGCCACTTCATCCCACAGCTTTGGAACCAACTCCCCCCGCCCCCACAAATCAGATCACAGAACTCACTAATGACCTTCCAAAGAGCTGTGAAGACCTCGCTCTTCAACTAAAGGTCCAGCCGCAAACAATCCCCTCTAAACTCTCTCCCGACAACAACCACTAGTTGGTGACCCTCTGGCCCAATCTACTGTATTACCTCCCCAGGAATTTCCTAGGAATATCCCCACTCAAGCTGTCCTTAAGTTACTGGACTGTCCAGCCTTATCATTGTGCTATTGCACTGTAGAGTATTGTATTGTATTGCCAAATGTACTGTGAATGTTCGCTTGTAACCCGTTCTGAGCTCCCGGGAAGATGTGATAGAAATCGAATTAAATTAATAATAGGGACAAGTCTGCCCCAGGCACCATCTTAGGGTACTGGATCCACTCCCCCGCTCCTCCCCCCCTGCCACGCACACCTTCAATTCCCCCCTTCCCCCACCTCTGTGTTTGCCAGTGTGAGCAGCAATTCCAACCTGCTGCTTGCACCAGCATCGGTTCTCTGCCATCACTTCTGGGTCCCACACCTAAGAGGTGACATCAGAGGGAGAGCAGACGTGGGCAGCAAGTTGGTGATACTGCTCGCTCCGGGGAAGTTAAGAGGTACGTGGTAGGGAAGGGGTGTGTGCACGGCCAGGGGGGTGGAGAAGAGGGCAGGGGAGGGGCTCCACCGCCCCAGGAGCCTCTTACCCTTGCTACACCACTGTATTCAGCCAAATACTAAACGATGAAATCATAACTGAAGCACTCTACATCTGCAGTATTGGCAGTGTGTCAGGCTTCAAAATACCCCTGATCAGGCCCTGGTACCTGACTCCTGTGCACTTGCCATGCCATGACCCGAACCTGCCAAGGACTAGAAGACTAGAATCAGTCCCTGGTTAGGACAGCAGGTGGCGCCGTGGGCATTCATTCCCCAGGTTATAGCTTTTAATTCTCCATTTCTTTGTGATATCTCAGTATTGCAAAACACAGATAAACCCCATAGCAGAACAGAGCTCAGCAAAGTTGTCAGAACAGAACAATTGATCCATTGCAATTATTAACCCATCTCCATAAGATTTGTCTTTGTAAAGGGACATACAGTCACAAAACAATGTCTGAATACAGATATGAAACACAATACTGTGTGTTAATATCGAACAAGGTCACTAAAGAATTGAGACATCTCAGAGAATGTGAAGGAAAGACCTATAAGATACAGGTATGTGGATGTGGTGGTGGTGGGGGGGGGGGGGGAGTTAAATCCATCAGATACAGGCGTGGGGGAAGGGAGAGGGAAAATCTCTGTACAGGCCTGGGGGAGGGGGAGGGTAGAATTCACATGTGCCTCTCAGTACAGGACAGGGGAAAGGAGATTAAGAGGTCTGTCATATGGACCACTGGCCAAAGCTAGAGTAGATTCTTTGTGGGGTGGGGGGAAAGCTTCAGAGCACACGCACAGTACTTGTTAAATGAGACCCTTCAGACAAGATTTATGGTTTTATTACTGTAGTAATGAGTATCTTCCTGGCTTAAAGTTCTCTGAAGCTGTTTAGAAATAATGCATACATCAATAATGAAACAAAAATATACTGAATATATTCCAAAAAAGGTCTTTACTTTGAACAAAGTTTCCTCAAAATGAAACCGTTAGAGGCAGTGGGTTCCAGTCAGGTCTGGATTTACTGCCAACATTTAATAGACATCGGAGCACTGCCTTCATCGGGATCTGATCTCCTATCTTCTAGTGTTGCCAACTCAGTTCATTCCCTACGATCCATATACTGTCTGCCAGGACAAACACAGACCCAGTAAAGGGGGTAATGGCCCCTATACACCCACAGAAACCGGCAAAAACGGAAGCATTCAAATGACACTTTATGCAATACTGGTGGGACATGTGGATTTGAACATGGGCACTGTGTTACCATCAGCTAAGCAAAGCTATGAAAGAGCGACCAAGATGATAAAGGGGTTAGAACTCCTCTCGTATGAGGAAAGACTAAAATGGTTAGGGCTCTTCAGCTTGGAAAAGAGACAGCTGAGGGGAGATAGGATTGAAGTCTACAAAATCCTGAGTGGAGTAGAACGGGTACAAGTGGATTGATTTTTCACTCCGCCAAAAATTACAAAGACCAGGGGACACTCGAAATTACAGGGAAATACTTTTTAAAACCCCAATAGGAGGAAATGCTTTTTCACTCAGAGAATAGTTAAGCTCTGGAATGTGTTGTCAGAGGATGTGGTAAGAGCGATTAATGTAGCTAGTTTTACAAAAAGGTTTGGATAAGTTCCTGGAAGAAAAGTCCATAGTCTGCTGTTGAGACAGACATGGGGGGAAACCACTGCTTGCCCCAGATCGGTGGTATGGAATTCTGCTATTATTTGGGTTTTTGCCAGATACTTGTGACTTGGATTAGCCTCCATGAAAACAGGATACTGGGCTAGATGGACCATTGGTCTGACCTAGTTCTTATCCAATGTGGAACAAAACAATTGGCAGACAGTCTATAGATAATATCAGATTTATTCAAGATGCTCCCAGTAACAGTGCCTGATGTGTTTCGCCAAACAAGGTTACTTCAGGGGCATTTAACTGTGACAATAAAACAGAATATGTGTGCAAATTCAATCAGAATTTAATAAAAACATCTGAATAAAACAGACCATATAAAAACATATCAAAGTCTTTAAAAGGATGACTTACCTAGTTGGGAACAGAAACAGATTCCACAAGGAATGAAAGCCAACTGATGCAAAGGAACAGTTTACTCCAAATTATTTATTCATTCCTTCCATTTTTTTATACCGTTCTCCCAGAACAATTTACAGGAATGTATTCAAACATTTTCTCCGTCTGTTCCGGTGGGCTCACAATCTATTTAATATACCTGGGGCAATGGACCAAGTGACCTGCCCCACGGGCCCAAACCCACAACCCTAGGTTGCCGATACTCTCAGACATAGTATGGTGGAAGACAGCATGGCAAACATTGACAGGCATGGCAAAACATAGTTAACAAGGCATGGCAGAACATGCATGGCCAGAATAGCACAGCAAACTTATGCAATGCTGTCCAAAAAATGACAACCAAATTCTAATAAGGTGTCAGGTCAAAAGCGCGCCGGGACAAAGGCGCGAGCAGACAACTGAGCGCAGCGCGGAGGCGCGTGCCGAAGAAAAAGACTGTTTTTAGGGGCTACGATGGGGGTGTGGGGGGGGAACCCCCCCCCCCACTTTACTTAATACAGATCGCGCCGCGTTGTGGGGGGTTTGGGGGGTTGTAACACCCCCCATTTTACTGAAAACTTAACTTTTTCCCTGTTTTTAGGGAAAAAGTTACGTTTTCACTAAAATGTGGGTGGTTACAACCCCCCAAACCCCCCACAACGCCGCCGCGATATGTATTAAGTAAAGTGGGGGGGGGGCTCCCCAACAAAACCCCCGTCGCAGTCCCTAAAAACAGTCTTTTTCTTCGGCGCGCACCTCCGTCTTGCGCTCAGTTGTCGGCGCACGCCTTTGTCTTCCGCTTTACTGTCTATGAACCTTCTAATAATGTTCCAAAATTCCAAGAACCTTTCTGATGATTAAAAAAACCTACTAAATTAAAACCAAGAGCAAAGAAAGCCTACTCACAGACTCCTTAATCTCAGTCAAACAATCAGGCTTACATAGTGAAAGCCTGACGTCATGAAGAATAATGTAAAACAATTAAGAAACTCAGTGGAACTTTTGTACCTGGGTCAATGGAGAATGAAGTGACTTGTCCAGAGTCAAAAGGAGCAGCCCTGGGATTTGATGCCACAGAGGCAGCAGCTCTACCACGAGGCCACTCCTCATGCTGAAAACCACACTTCAAAATCAAATCACTAAAAATCATCCTGAGATGTTTAAAAATCAATAACTACCTAAAATGCTGTGAAAATCAACTTAAAACTATATTTTAAAAAAAAAAACCCCACAAACTTTTAAAGGTTAAAATGTGGTGGAACATATATATCTCAAAAGAATGCATCATAGTGACATCACCAGCTATGGAAGGGATCTCAGGATCTAAAAAAAATCCTAAAAAACATAGAGGAACATATAAAAAACATCTCAAAACTTACAAAATAAAGGAAGGTGTGCAGTGTACAAAAGCATTCTCAAGATCCACTTTCCTTCCTCCTTTTCCCTTCCCTCTCCCAAAATCTGTATCCATTCCTCCCTTTTCTGTCCTGACCAATCCCAGATCCATCCCGAGCTGTGTCTGTTCCTGGCTCTGCTGTGATCTCTCTCTCTCTCCCTCCCTCCTTTTCCGTTACTGGATAAAGGAGGAGAAAACAAAGGCTCTCATTTTTACAGGCCTTTTCAGTTCTTTGCCCTCCCTCCCTGGAAGAGCCAGCCCCCTCTCCTCCCTCCTGCCTGCCTCCCTTCACTCCCTGTTACGTCTCTCGCTGTTCTCTCTGCCTGAATATTTCACAAGTTAGATCCTTTCTTGGTCCAAGCTTTCAAAGCACCCAGCTTGATGCGAGAGACTCTTGGCCAGTTCTTTACTTCCCAGTGCATTCTGGTCTTTGTGGTCTCAGCTTCTACCCCTTTAAATCAGCACTGTCAGTACCAGAATGCAACAGGAAGGGATTGTCAGATATCCAGAAAAGACCTAAAATGTCCCTCCTAGAACAGAGACACTTGTAGCTCTGTTGTCCTTTGTGTTGTAAGGAAATATATGAAATGACAAAAGGAAAGAATTACAAAGTCTCAGGGCAGGAAAAGGCCAAAGGGCCCATCCACAGCATTCACTATCTCCTCCTCTCCCTAAGAGATCCCACGTGCACAGAAACAGAGAAATACGTTGTGTTCCTATAGCCAAAGAAACTAAAAGGACCATTAGTGGTCCAGTGGAATAACTGAAATAAAGCTCAATAACCAGAAAATGATATAGAATAAAATGTTTTTACTGCATTGACAGACTGGTTTTCAGGATAGCCGTAATGAAATCTGACTAGCTGGCTGTGTCCTGAAAACTTGGTTAAACACCACTGGACTGTATTATCAGTGGAAGGTGAATAGTGGGGTGCCCCAGGGGTCTGTATTGGGACCGATGCTTTTTAATACATTTATAAATGGTCCGGAAAAGGCAACGTAAATTATTCAAAGTTGTTAAATCCAAGAGCATTGTGAGAAATTGCAGGAGGACCTTATGAGACATGGCGTGATGAAATTCAGTGTGGACAAGTGGGACAAATAATCCACATTTCAGCTCTATGATGCTAGATTTCACATTAGGCTGTTTTTATGAACAATAGGTTGAAATCTCAGTGTGTGTTGGCCAAAAAGATAAACTGAATGTAATTTCCTAACAGAAAAGTCCATAAGCCTTTAGGAAGATGGACTGGGAAAACCCACTACTGTACTTATTTGTAGGATATTTTCTTTCTCAAGGGACCCTCGGCCACAAGAGGGCACCCGCTCAAACTCAGGGGCGGAAAATTTCATGGCGACACCAGAAAGTATTTCTTCACAGAGAGAGTGGTTGATCATTGGAACAAGCTTCCAGTGCAGGTGATCGAGGCAGACAGCGTGCCAGACTTTAAGAATAAATGGGATACCCATGTGGGATCCCTAAGAGGGTCAAGATAAGGAAATTGGGTCATTAGGGCATAGACAGGGGGTGGGTAAGCAGAGTGGGCAGACTTGATGGGCTGGAGCCCTTTTCTGCCGTCATCTTCTATGTTTCTTTGATAAGCAGCATCTCTTTTGGAATCTTGCCAGGATTGGCCACTTTTGGAAACAGGATTCTGGGCTGGATGGACCTTCAGTCTGTCCCAGTAGGGCAATGCTTATGAGCAGAGAAATTGCATGTAGAAATATCACTTTTGTCCTGTATGTCTGTCCTATTTAGATTGTAAGCTCTTGCTTGCCCTGTATTGCTACACCTTGGGTTTTGGCCAGCATGAGGACGGGCTCCTGGGCTTGATGGACCATTGGTCTGGCCCGGTAAGGCTATTCTTATGTGTGCATCTGGTAGCGCTTTGGAAATAATATGTCTTTATTGCTCCATGGTGTGACCTCTCCTCTGGTCGATTGAGAGGATGGCATGCTACTGAGGATGACTTTCAGCTTTCAAATGGGATCCTCTGTACAGTAAACAAGCCCGGGACTAAGGAAAGCACCTTCCTCTGCATGCATTTCCCGTTTGGCTGGCAGCTCTCCTCCCTCTCTGGCTGGGCACAGCCCTCTCTCCTCCCTGGCTTGGGGAGCACAGCCCCCCTTCTCTCCTCCGCTGGGCCTCTGCACTGGTTTCCTCCGCTCTCTCTCGGCCTGCTTTTGCAAGGTAAGGGCAGCCTACTGGGGCTCCATTTCCCTCGCTTGCTCTCCTTTGCTTTTGCTGCTGCAGTCGCCGAAGTTTAGGGCTTTCTTTGAAACTTCAAGATGGTGAGACCGACTTCTAAGGACGATTGCTTAGGGGCTGAGAGCTTCCTCTTCTCTTACGAACCCGTGGAAAGTGGGGGAGGGGTGTTGTGGGGGGAGTTAGTGGAGAAGCTTTGTGGGCTAGGGCTGGGAGAAGGGGGCCAGTTCAGGAGTTTGCCAGGCTGGGGGTAAAGTTTCCCTTCCTGCCTTTGCTAGTGTGGATGTGGCGTGTGTCTCTTTAATCCTGTAGCCAGCACTAGCAGAATCGCTAGAACCAGGAAAGCACAACTGGAATCTAGGTTATGACCTGAACTCGCTGGCACAGGAGACGAAGGTTTAGAGGCAGGGAAACATGCTGGTGTTGGCACATGCCTGATATTGCAGTATTGGGGTTAAGAGGCTGGCACCAGGAGGGAGTAGGGCGCGGTCTCATGCTGGCACAGGTAGCACTGGGAATGCATGATGCGGGGTTGCATGGCTGTGACTGGGAAGGTGTGACAGAGTGTTGTAACTAGCACGGGGGACAGGGGGCATTCTGGGATGATGTGCTGTCGGGGGGCTGTTGGTGGGTGGCACTGAGAGAGAAAGCAAAGTGCTGGGGAAGCACAGATGTCACTGTGAGGTTCTGATGGTGCTGGGAGGGGAGGACATGCTGGAACGAAGCTGCTGGCACTGAGTAGGACAGGATGACACTGCTGCTGCCATGGGCCTCTCTTAAGCCTATTTACCTTCATAAAATAGAGTCTCAGATGCAGAAATGGAGCAATTTACACCTCATCTGAGAAAGTGTAAATTTGGACATGTTCCTCGACATACCTCTGTGCCCCCCGGAATGCCTGCATAGATTGTATGATGGTAGCACCTACGTCACATTTATATGCTGTCGCGCAATGTGATAAAAAGTCTTTTGTGTGTGTACAACAGGCTTCATTCACCCAATATTATTGTATTTTTCATGTATTTATTGATTTATTAGGATTTATTTACTGCCTTTTGATGTAAATATGAAACTAAGGCCAATACTGGGCAGACTTGCACGGTCAAAGGTAGACTTCAGAGGGTGGT
Source organism: Geotrypetes seraphini (assembly GCF_902459505.1). NCBI lineage: Eukaryota > Metazoa > Chordata > Amphibia > Gymnophiona > Dermophiidae > Geotrypetes > Geotrypetes seraphini. The sequence goes on along the minus strand of NC_047090.1, from coordinate 11,645,362 downwards.
GGTGAATGGCTCGGTCTTGGGTCCGAACCTATTTAATATCTTCGTAAGGGACCTGGCTCAGGGGCTTTGAGGAAAAATTACATTATTTGCCGATGACGCCAAACTATGAAACATAGTAGGCAAAAGCACAGTGCCCGACTGTATGATGCAGGATCTACTCTTACTGGAACATTGGTCCTCAACTTGGCAACTAAGTTTTAATGCCAAAAAGTGTAAGGTCATGCACCTTGGCAGCAGAAATCCATGCAGAACTTACACCCTAAATGGTGAGACCTTAGCAAGAACTTCAGCAGAATGGGACTTGGGAGTGATCATTAGTGAAGACATGAAGACTGCCAATCAAGTGACCACCAGGATGGTCTCAGGACTCAAGGATCTCCCGTATGAGGAATGGCTGGGTAAGTTGCAACTATACTCACTCGAGGAACGTAGAGAGAAGGGAGACATGATCGAGACATTCAAATATGTCACGGGCCATATTGAGGTAGAAGAGGATATCTTTTTTCTACGGCGACAAGAGGACATCTGTTGAAACTCAGGGGTGGGAGATTTCATGGTGACACCAGGAAGTATTTCTTCACCGAAAGGGTGGTTGATCATTGGAATAGTCTTTCACTGCAGGTAATTGAGGCCAGCAGCGTGCTGGATTTTAAGAGAAAATGGGATAAGCATGTGGGATCACTTCAAGGAAGAAATTAAGGCGGGGGTCATTAGAGTGGGCAGACTTGTTGGGCCGTGTCCCTTTTCTGCCGTCATCTTCAGTTTCTATGTTTCTATGGTCTGTGTCTATATATGGCCGTTTGGTGGAGAATGGGCTGGAGAGGGCTTCAATGGCTGGGAGGATGTAGATGGGCTGGAGTCGGTTTTGACGGAGATTTCGGCAGTTGGAACCCAAGCACAATACCGGGCAGAGCTTTGGATTCTTGCCCAGAAATAGTGAAGAAGAAAAAATTTAAACTGAATCAGGTTGGGCAGACTGGATGGACCATTCGGGTCTTTATCTGCCGTCATCTACTATGTTACTATGTAAGTCAAACATATTTCTAAACCACTGTCGTCAAAAAAGCACGCAATATAGCCAAGCAGTATTTAAACATCAAAAGACATAAGACAGTGGTTAATGTTCCTGTCTCCAACCCCTTTCATATCCAATACAGGCAGTCCCCGGGTTAAGAATAAGTGTCTATAAAAACATTAAACATTAAAGATACAATCTTCAAAATAAAGTACTGTAGTTTAAATAGAAAGAAATGATAGGAGGTTTGCACTTTTGCCTCATTGAAACAAAGTGGAATAACTTGTAAGTTTCATGGCTCCACATCATTCTCTTCTTGGTTGGGCCGAGAACTTTTCAGCTTTTGCTGGGCCTTTGCTATGCTTCCAAAAGAGAACTATTGCCATTTCAGCTGCTAATACTAGGGTAGCAGCCTCTTAGGAATAACTCCCCCCAAACATTTTAGGGTATCATGCTCCAACTGCTTGCCCATCCATTGATTTATACAATCCCAAACCTCCGTCCAAAAATATTCAAATAGGACAGTCCAACCAAATGTACTCGTATGTTCTCATCTATCCACATTTCCTCCAACACTGGCGTTCTAGCAGAGTAATATGGGGTCCAGGAAAGTGTATCGACCAATTTAAACAGTATTTGCATACTGACCCAGGAGAGGAAACATTGTTTACCAGTTGGTAAAGTTTGTGGTTTGACAGCAAAACATGGCCATGTTTTATTATTCAACAAGAACATCAAAATAATTAATACTGCATCCAAACAAGAAGATCAGACCAAAATATTTAAACAGTATAGATCCCCCTAATAAGGCTACTGCAACATCAAAAAGAAGTGGAGAAAAGATACACCCACAAATTTCAGCACAACCAAATTATGTAAAGTGGTACTCTCTCCAAATACTTCACTAAGTCTCCAAAGTGATATCCATAAAACAATGCAGTGAGGTCTCCTTAAACACAGGAGAACTTCAGAGGTTAAGTGCAATTGGTTCAAATAGAGACTACAGAAAATACCCTTCCTTGGTCTCCATTGATCAGTGTTGACGTTGAAGCTAGACACGGTTTGTGATCTCCCTCATCCAATGTAATTGCATTAAGCAATGTGGTCATAGGGCACCCTTGGCACATACCCCTACCTGGTTGAATCTCAAAGAGTTCACGCCATTCACCATTATTGAGCTAGGATGGTCAGCATAAAGCATCCTCAGCCACAAGCCATAATTTCCATCCAGTCCCATATGGGTCAAAATCTCCAAGAGGTATTTCTGCTTGACCCAATCGAATGCATCCAAGGCCACACAAAGGCCATCAATCTTCTTGCGCTGCATCCATTTGATCAGGTCAAGTGTTCTCCTAACATTATCTCCCAGATGTCATCCCTTGACAAACCTACTTTGGTCTCAACGAATAAGGCCAGGAAGAACATTTTCCAATTGAGATGCAAGTATTTTTCTAAAAAGTTTCATGTCTGTATTTAAAGTGCCGGGCCTGTAACTTGTGTTGAGTCGGGTCTTTGCTGGGCACAAAACTGGTGCCCAGTTTGCAGGCACAGGGCTTGCAACAGAAATGATGAACAGAGACACAGCCAAATTCTTGCACTCCAGCTGCCACAGAGAAGTACTATTAGGCAAGACTGGGCTATGACTATGCTTTGCTGTAACGGAGACCAGGATTCGAAACACAGCCATGTTGGAGCATACCAGATAAGTTTTGATTAATTTAAAAAATAATCATTCTTTTTGAGATACATAAGTGTAGAAAGATATGGTTACCATTGGATGAATTCTGTTGATAAGTTTGTACATTTGGAGAATTCCAGTTTTGATTGTTCTGGGGGGGGGGGGCAGTAGAGGGTTGTATAAGGGGGGTTGTAGATTTTTGTGTTATTATTACAATGTATATTCATTTATGAAAACCTAATAAATTTAACAAAAACAAAAAGAATGAGAAAAGAAAAATGTGGACCGATGACAATGTTGGTGTCTGTGGTTTTGCAGTTGGACCATCCAATGTACTTCACAGTCATCACTGAATTTGTTATATAAAAATGTTAACCGTGTGTGGTATTATCTAGATTTTTTTTTTTTTAACTTTTCAGGGAGTGGCATCTTGCCAGTTGCTCTGTGACTAGTTATCTCCCCAGCATCTCTCCTTCCATCCTTCCCCCCCACCCCCTCCAGTTCTGCATCTCTCTGGTATTAAGGTTTATAAGAAATTAATGGAATGCTCACTCAGCTCTGACAGGCAGAATTCACCTGCTGATGCAGTTTGTCCACTCATGGATCCTTCCTTGGTGGAAGAGCTAAAGTATGTGTTTGAAGGCAACTTGACATACCAACTCCATCACGCCCAGATGCCCTGGAAGGATATCTTTCATGCCTTAGCTTATTAGACAAGGTTCTTTTAAGTACCAACGAAAGGAAGGAGATTTTACATCCACGGGAAGTTACTGCTCAGAATCAAATGTGAACAATAGAAACATGTCTTTTAACAGGAAGACTATCATAAGTACCACAGAAGAGGGGCAGAGAGTGGAAAGCCGAGGAATCCCATTCCACATCTCTGGAAATGATCCAGAATCTTTCTTCAGGAAGAATGCGTCTGATGCAGGGCTGACTGATGCTCTCTGAGAGTTAGACTCAAACCAACAAAACATGTGTTTCACATTCCATTCAGTCCTAAAATAAGTGACACTAGACCAGAGGAACTAGAAGAAGTGGCTAAAATGGCTCAGGCTCTTAAGCTTGGAGAACAGACAGCTCAGCGGGGATATGATAGAGGTCTATAAAATACTGAGTGGAGTGGAAAGAGTAGATGTGAATCGCTTGTTCACTCTTTCCAGACTGGATGAACCATTTGGGTCGTTATCTGCCGTCATCTACTATGTTACTAGGACTAGGGGGCATGCGATGAAGCTACTACGTAGTAGATTTAAAACAAACTGAGAATATATTTCTTCATACAATGTGTAATTATACGCTGGAATTTGTGCAGGAGAATGGGGTGAAATCAGTTAGCTTAGCATGGTTTAAAAAAGGCTTGGATAATTTCCTAAAAGAGAAGTCTATAGGCCATTATTGAGATGGCTTGGGAAAATCCACTGCTTATTCCTAGGAGAAGCAGCATAAAGATTGTGGCTCATGTTCATATTACTACTTGTCCTTGGATCCTATTCCTTCTCAATGGCTTAAATTACCGAATCTAGGTTTATCAAATGTTATTCATTCAACCATATCTCAAAGTTTTTAAAATCTGGAATTGTTCCATCAAAATTAAAAGAACTTGTAGTCAGACCACGTTTGAAAAAACCCCAAAAGCTGACCCTTCAATTCTTAATAATTATCATCCAGGTTCTAATTTGCCTTTTATTGCCAAATTATTAGAAAAAGCTGTTTTTGACCAACTACAAAATCTTATTGAGTCTTTTTAACGCTCTTCGTTCTAGACAATTCAGGCTTCAGAAAAGGGCACGGTACTGAAACAATAGTGGTGGCTCTACTTGGTGAACTTCAACATCATCTTGACTCAGGTCAAATAGCATTACTTGTGTTATTAGATCTATCTTCAGCATTTCACTTAAGCACTCATTACTTTTACGGATACATTACTAAATTGGTTTTCAATAAATCAGTCTGTGAGGATAGTGGAGTCTCCAATTACATAACTGAGAGATTTTTTTTTTCTCATCAAATTCATTTCAGGATTGAAAAATCCCAACTGCAATCTAAAGACTGAGAACATAGCTAAAAATAGCCAAACGGAATCATCTGCAAGTATGTAGAAATCTTCTCACAGAAGATAAATTATCTTGAAAATGGGAATGATGCAAACTAAGATGCGCTAAGCCCTGATGTGGGCGCAACACTCTGAAAAAGGTTTAGCGCATATCATGCTGGAGTGCGGCTAATCGCAAGCTACTTATTTGTTGTGGTTATTTTGTGGAAGGGGCTGTGGCGAGGGAAGAAAATGGGTGTGGAAACGTTATCCAGTAGGCGGACTTCCATTAGCATGTGGCTTAACACTGGAGCCGTTAGTGGGGCCGCATTATTAATTTGCAAGTCCCATGCACTGATTGAAAAATGAGGGCGAGACCTACCAAGCTAAAAACAGAAAATACCCTATTTTGCTGCCATGGTCCAAATGGGCTTATATGGGAAAGTCAAAGTTCAGGAGGGTCTGACACAATGTTTTCCAACCAATCAAAATGTACCAACTCTTTGACTTGGCACGGGACTGTGTTTTGGTAGAAACCCACCTGCTTCAGGAATCACATTGTCTTAGACAATGTGGAAATTCAGCTCTTCTCAAACCCCAAATCTTGCTAAAACTCCAAACAAGAATACCAGCTTACCGACTTCTCTGGTTTCTGTGTAGGGGTTACCCCTTTGCCCATTTGGGTTTCTTCTCAAAATCATGCGTTAGAACAGAGGCTCCCAACACGCGATGCTGTCATCTCCCACCCTCCTGCCACTGCCGATTCTGCTGCTGCCTCCTCTTGCCTTACCGTTTTGGCTCCCGTAACCCCCTGGACCAGCTGCTATAGCGTTAAATCAGCCAGATGTCTCAATCTCTCCTCCTTTTATGGAGCTCTATGGTAACCCAATTGATATGTGTTGAGGGGAATGAACAGCCTATTGATCTTGTAATGCCCCGTCTCATGAGACAGCAAAATCAACAAGCTTTCTGAGAGAGAGAGAGAGAGAGAAGGGCAGAGTGGCTGAGGGAAGGTGGGGGAAACTTGCCCATAGTGACCAATCAGATTTTGTTTCATTTGCCCAGGGAAAAGACGAACCTTCGTTGGTTACTAATGGCAAATTTTCTCCTGTTCTTATAACTAGATCTGGGCTAAGTGTCACTCAGTCTGTAAGAATGACACACCACCAGTCAAGGGACCAGTTTATATGAGACTGAAATCTTGGTCTATATGTCAGTTATACTGACCTGTTTTGTATGTTGCCCAGTTAGTTAAAATGTCTGTTTCAAAATCTGTGCTCAGAGCTTGGGGCTACGCGGTTGAAAATTTCTCATCTAGGAGTACTTGGCTTGAAGAAGTTGAGAAACCCTGTATTAGAAAACACAAAGGCCGTTTTTTTTTTTTTTGCAACAGCCCCAACGAACCAAAGGGTGAGTGTTTTTTTGCAAAAGGAGCTTCATGTTAAATTTACAGCACAAAGTCCCTCTTGTGAAAAAACACACAAAAGGGGCCATCTTTTTAGGAAATTTCTCATGAAGTGTCTGAACATAAGAACATAAGAAACGCCTTCGCCAGATCAGACCTAAGTCCATCTAGTTCGGCGATCCGCACACGCAGAGGCCCATTTAGGTACTCCTTTATGGAGACCCGGATTTCCTGTATCCGTCAATATGATTAGCAAGAAGGTATGCATCCAACTTGCATTTGAAACCCAGAACAGAAATTTCCATCACAACCTCCTCCGGGAGAGCATTCCATGCTCCCACCACTCGCTGTGCGAAACAGAACTTCCCGACATTAGTCCGGAACCTGCTACCACTCAGTTTCAGGCTATGACCTCTTGTCCGTGTCACATCCGAAAATGTTAGTAATGATGTTTCCTGGTCTATTTTGTCAAATCCTTTTAATATTTTAAAAGTCTCTATCATATCCCCTCGCAGTCTTCTCTTTTCAAGGGTGAACAGTCCCAGTTTTCCGAGGCGTTCTTTTTAGCTCAAGTTCTCCATACCTTTGACTAGTTTCGTGGCTCGCCTCTGCACCCTCTCCAGCAGAGTTATATCCTTCTTAAGGTATGGAGACCAATGTTGGACACAGTATTCTAAGTGTGGTCTGACCATTGCTCTGTAAAGTGGCATTATAACGTCTTCTGATCTACTTGTGATCCCCTTCTTAATCATGCCCAACATCCTATTCGCTCTCCTCGCCGCCGCCGCACATTGAGCCGATGGCTTTAGGGTTCTGTCTATCAGTACCTCCAAATCCTTTTCTTGTTCGCATTTGGCTAATGTCACCCCCAACATCATGTTCTTTGTTTTTCTTTCCCAAATGCATCACCTTGCATTTGTCTAAGTTAAAATTCATCTGCCACTTTATCGCCCACGTTTCCAGCTGGTTCAGATCCTTCTGAAGATCTTTGCAGTCTCTTTGAGAGCCGACCGCCCGACAGAGTTTTGTATCATCTGCAAACTTGATTATATTGCATGTTGTGTCCTCTTCAAGGTCATTTTTAAAAATATTGAACAAGATGGGCCCAAGAACTGAGCCCTGAGGCACGCCGCTAGTCACTTTCTCCCAGTCCGAAAATTTTCCATTTATGCTCACCCTCTGCATTCTATTTTCTAGCCATTTGCCTATCCATCTGTGCACTTCTCCTCCTATTCCATGACTTCGTAATTTACTCATAAGCCTTGCATGCGGGACCTTGTCAAACGCTTTCTGGAAGTTCAAGTCTGTGATTTTAATTCATTGTAATATTAGAAACTTAGACTTCTATTTAAGTCTGTCTGTGTACCTGGACATATTGAGCCATTTCAATTACTAAGACTTAGACTGAAGTCCTCCTGTGTACCTCGGCAACTCATGTTCTCCAGCTCGGCTCTCCCCTCCTTCTATCTTTTCCCACCACTTAGTATCTCTTGCATTTCAATTAGGGATGCCGATAATTAGAGAGCCTTCAAATATATCCAGCCAACAAGGCCCTTTACTCAGCTACAATATCTTGGATCCTCCTTGGGTCACTTCTCAGCCTCTCCGAAATGGCAATCTGACTGTGTTAGGCGACCCTAAGAATTCTTTGCAAGTACCTCTGATGGAATACATTCAGTTTGGCTGCTGCCTTTGAAGTCATTTTCCACGTTTCCCAGACACAGATCACAGTTGGCTTTCTAGAGCTTAATTTTCATCAGTGTCGTTTGTTATCGTTGCCCATATTCAACACATTGGCTGAAATACCGATGCCACTTCCCTGTCGATGCTACCATCACTGAACGTACGGCTGCCAAATAGGTGACATCAACCTCTTCAGTAGGTTGTTTGCTAATGATTAGGTGTGTACAGAAGTGACCTCCAGCTTGCATGATCTTGGTCTTTTCATTGCTGATTCTCAGTCCAGTCTTCCCAGCAGAATTCTCCAAGCTGGTGGTCAGTTCTTGTACGTACATTCCATAAGAACATAAGAACAGCCTTACTGGGTCAGACCAAAGGTCCATCAAGCCCAGTAGCCTGTTCTCACGGTGGCCAATCCAGGTCACCAGCACCTGACCAAAACCCAAGGAGTAGAAACATTCTATACTACTGATCCAGGGCAAGCAGTTTCAATAAAAGACTATGGACTTTTCCTCCAGGAACTTGTCCAAACCTTTCTTAAAATCAGCTATGCTATCCGCTCTTACCACAACTTCTGGCAATGCGTTCCAGAGCTCAATTATTCTCTAAGTGAAAAAAATATTTCCTCTTATTGGTTTTAAAAGTATTTCCCTGCAGTTTCATCGAGTGTCCCCTAGTCTTTGTAATTTCTGACAGAGTGAAAAATCAATCCAGGATTTTGTAGACTTCAATCATATCTCCCTTCAGCCGTCTCTTTTTCAAGCTGAAGAGCCCTACCCTTTTTAGTCTTTCCTCATACGAGAGGAGTTTCATCCCCTTTATCATCTTGGTCGCTCTTCTTTGAACCTTTTCTAGTGCCACTATATCTTTCTTGAGATAAGGAGACCAGAATTGAACGCAGTCCTTCAGATGAGGTTGCACCATGGAGGGATAATACAGGGGCATTATAACATCCTTAGTTTTGTTAATCATCCCTTTTTAAATAATTTCTAGCATCCAGAGAAGGAAAAGGTTTTAGACTGATGAGGACAGAGCTGTTGGTGGGAAAGAGATTTCATGCTGAAGAGGTATGGCTGAGGGCAGAGGAATGTTTGCTGATTAAAGGACAGGCCATGTGTAGAAGGGGACTGAACCTCCTCCAGAAGGAAGATATATTCAGACGAGAGTTTTAATTTAGGAAAACGATGCATCTGACGTGATGAAGGGCAAGCTTGGCTGTAACAGTGTTTGGGTTGTGCGGCTTCTCCTGAAGAAGAGGAAGGACTTTAGGTCAGGTGGTGTTCAACAGGCTTCATATGCAGGAAACATGTAACAGTGATGGAATAATCAGTTGGTTCAGTACCTGCAAACACAATGACACGGGTTAAATCTGCTTCATGCGCAAACAGATGCCAGTAGGGCCCCTGCTCTCCTAATTAATGCTCTCAATTGGTTAGGCCAGATGTGAACATCTGCAGTTGCTCCAAAACCCATACAGGGAAAATGAAACACATTAACATTCTTTGGCTATTAGTTTTCTGTTTGCTCAAATGCAAGGCAAAATTATTGTGTAGCATAATATGAACTTAGACCCAGAAGAATCCCTGTCTTCGTAGGTTTGAGGAATTTTTGATTTGGTCTCTAAAAGCCAGAAACATTTTCCTTCTGAGAAGTCAAGGGGCAATCCAGCAGGACCCAAAGAGGCTCTGTATAAGTCTGGAGACTTCCACAGAGACATCTAGAACCAGGGTCATTTGATGCACCACATCCTCTCCAAGGGGATCATGGGCCAAAATGAGAGAGCGCAAGATATAGTCCCAAGCTTTTAATCTCTTTTCCTGACATTTGCAATACAAACATCATCTAATGCTGGCCCTTGAAAGCTTTGCAATTCTTGTGGTTTTTACAGCGGTAACTCCTACTCTCCATCACAATTTGACTCTTTTTAAGCTCGAGCTCTGCAGTGCTAGAAGTTCAGATTGGTTCTGCCATTGTCAAAACTTGTGAGACTTCAAACTGCAAGAGCAACTATCATTTCCAGCACCACACGGCCGATGTTTGCAGAGAGCTGTGTCAGAAATTTGGCTGTTTCTCAAAAAACTTTAAGATCAAACGAACAACTTTTATTGGTTATTCCTACTCTTAAAATGATCAATACACAAAGGCAATTCATTTTTACAGTTACAGCACCACAAACGTGGAACTCCCTCCCGCTATACTTACGACAGGAGAAAAACTTTGATAAATTTAAAAGCCAACTCAAGAGCTTTCTTTTTAAAGACGCTTTCAATGTTTAATTGAAAAGCCAATTGCTCTTTATAGTAGTAATCCATTCTGCTTAATTGTGTATTCTACTCCCAATAAACTATTTTGGTTTCCCTTACCCTTTGTATATTACCCTTAATTGTTCTTCCTTTTCTATCAGACAATGTAGTTCTTTCCCTTCCATCCTAATGTTTCCCGTTGTATTTTGTCTACGTTTAAAGATTTTATCTTTTTATTCAATTTTGTTCTTGTTTACCCAATATTAATATTTTATGTACATCGCTTAGTAATTATTGATAATCAAATAATGAAGAAACTTGAAACTTGAAACTTGTTTCTTCTGCACATGAAGCCGGGTGAGGAGAAAGAGCCTGAGTGTAGATGGGGTGGAGGGTATACGTGAGAGGGAGAGAGAGAGAGAATGCGAAAGACATAAGAAGACTTGAGGCGGTCCAGAGGAGGGCGACGAAAATGATAGGAGGCTTGCGCCAGAAGACGTATGAGGAGAGACTGGAAGCCCTGAATATGTCTACCCTAGAGGAAAGGAGAGACAGGGGAGATATGATTCAGACGTTCAAATACTTAAAGGGTATTAACGTAGAACAAAATCTTTTCCAGAGAAAGGAAAATGGTAAAACCAGAGGACATAATTTGAGGTTGAGGGGTGGTAGATTCAGGGGCAATGTTAGGAAATTCTACTTAACGGAGAGGGTGGTGGATGCCTGGAATGTGCTCCCGAGAGAGGTGGTGGAGAGGAAAACTGTGACTGAGTTCAAAGAAGCGTGGGATGAACACAGAAGATTTAGAATCAGAAAATAATATTAAATATTGAACTAGGCCAGTTACTGGGCAGACTTGCACGGTCTGTGTCTGTATATGGCCGTTTGGTGGAGGATGGGCTGGGGAGAGCTTCAATGGCTGGGAGGGTGTAGATGGGCTGGAGTAAGTCTTAACAGAGATTTTGACAGTTGGAACCCAAGCACAGTACCGGGTAAAGCTTTGGATTCTCGCCCAGAAATAGCTAAGAAGAAAAAATAAAAAAAATAAAAAAATTTAAATTGAATCAGGTTGGGCAGACTGGATGGACCATTCGGGTCTTTATCTGCCGTCATCTACTATGTTACTATGTAAGACTGGGCAAAGACTAGGGAGGGAGCAGTGTACCATTGCAATTTGCCACTATTTGATTAAATGTGTGGCAAAACACAACGGTGCATGTTTTGGCCCTCCAAATGTTGGAAAATACAAAATGTCACTAAGAGTTTTTAGATACTAAAATCTTGTTATTAAGGTTTAATTGACGTGCTGGCACTTTGAGGAAATTCTTTGACTCGGGCTCAAAAAGGCTAGCCATCACTGCATCAGAACATTATATTGCCTGACATCTTGTGATCTCCCCCTTGGAGGGCTTTTGTGAGACCCTTATTTATTCTATTATTCACGGCTTTTGCTTATTATGTCCAGACCTAAAGAAAAGGGGGTTTTGGCTACTGCATAATGGTGGCAGTTATCTTTTTGTGATTTAATTTCTTTAATATTTAACATTCTCTTTGGATATCCAGCCCGCTATTTCTTCTTCAACGAGCACAAGAATACCCAGAGCCCTCAAAGGCTTTCACGCGCTTCTTAACCCTTTCTTGGTCTTTGTGCTTTCAGACTGTAACATGGTCTCTTTCTTTTGCATGTGGGAAGCAGAAACCCGAGGTACAACTATACGATGGGAGGGATGTTATGGAATGAGAGTACCCAAGAGAGGGACTTGGGGATAATAATAATAATAATAATAATAACTTTATTCTTATATACCGCCAACAATCTTGCAACTTCTAGGCGGTTTACAATAACGAGAAACTGTACATACAGCGAATTACAGAGTATAACAGTGTACATCTGATGATAAGAACATTAAAGATAATAACAACAGTTCGTATGCTGCAGGGCCGTGATGTGCCATGCGGCTTACGTAGGATTAGAGAAATTTCATAAATAGAATGGGGTATTCATAGTTAGTGATTAGGGGTTAACAGTTTACAAGTTACGAGGGGGCCTGTTGTTTTGGTTCGTTACCTAGGTGTTTCGAGAACAGGTAAGTTTTTAGGTGTTTCCTAAATTCTCCATAGTTGACAATGGTGGACAGGTCAATGAAGCCGACGGCACAGTGCGCAGCAGCTGCTAAGAGAGCAAATAGAATGCTAGGTATAATCAAGAAGGGTATTACAACCAGGACAAAAGAAGTTATCCTGCCGCTGTATCGGGCGATGGTGCGCCCACACCTGGAAGGATATGGCGTTACTCGAGAGAGTTCAGAGAAGAGCGACACGTCTGATAAAAGGGATGGAAAACCTTTCATACGCTGAGAGATTGGAGAAACTGGGTCTCTTTTCCCTGGAGAAGAGGAGACTTAGAGGGGATATGATAGAGACTTATAAGATCATGAGGGGCATAGAGAGAGTAGATAGGGATAGAAAGAGAGAGAGAAAGGGAGACAGAGAGAAATAGAGAGAGAGAGAGAGAGAGAGAGAGAGAGAGAGATAGAGAAAGATTAGAGAAACTGGGACTCTTTTCCCTGGAGAAGAGGAGACTTAGAGGGGATATGATAGAGACTTATAAGATCATGAGGGGCATAGAGAGAGTAGAGAGGGACAGATTCTTCAAACTTTCAAAAAATAAAAGAACAAGAGGGCATTCGGAAAAGTTGAAAGGGGACAGATTCAATACGAATGCCAGGAAGTTCTTCTTTACCCAACGTGTGGTGGACACTTGGAATGCGCTTCCGGAGGACGTTATAGGGCAGAATACAGTACTGGGATTTAAGAGAGTAATTGGACATTTTCCTGCTGGAAAAGGGAATAGAAGGGTATAAATAGAGGATTACTACTCAGGTCCTGGACCTGTTGGGCCGCCGCGTGAGCGGACTGCTGGGCAAGATGGACCTCAGGTCTGACCCAGCAGAGGCATTGCTTATGTTCTTATGTTCTTTACGGAGTTTCAGACCCTTGGATTCAAAATTTGGAAGTGGGTCAGGGAAGGAGCCCCAAGAACTGGATTAATTATTGATCTTGTAAGAACCAAAAAAACAGACAGCAAAACCTGAAATGGACTAACAGAGAAGTGAAGGAAGCCCAATGCTAGAAGCAATTTTTGGACCAGCTTGGGACATACACAGTGGTAGGTTGAGAGATTAGCCAAGATGCGGGGGAGGAGGACTGGTGTTGCTTTGTATATAAGAACACGTCAACTCAACTACTAAAAGGAAGAGTCTGAACTAGGCAGACTGGATAGGCCAATAGATTTTGATCATCATAATTCACACTCCCCAATTCTATAAGGTTGTAGAAAGGTGTCAGTAATGCACACAACTTAATGGTTTAATTAGCCGCTAACTGACATTAACAACCAATATTTGGCTACAATTGGTATTATTTGGCACTATGCGTGAAACTGCTCTTAGTCACTATTTTACAAATTGAGCACACGAAATCCATTGCGCGTAACTGCAAGGGGGGGCGTGGACCTGGGAGGCGCATAGGCAGATCAGAGATGAGCCTAGCACATACGTATGTGGGTTATAGAAAACGTACGCACCACTGAGCTAGCGTGATGATTGCACACCTACTTGCTGAAATAGGATCATCCTGGAGCTTAACTTAGATGACCTGTAGCGATTTCCGACCCCCACCCCATGTTACTATGTCACATGCAGATCAATATTAAGCCAGTGTTAAGCATTGTGGTTCCACTAATCCAAATAGCATTATCACTAAATGGATAAATGGTCCGCATAGCGGCTGAATGTCCGCTCTCATTTTGTAAGTGGGGGGGGGTGTGGGGGTGTGGTGCAGTTGTTAGAACTCCAGCCTCAGCACCTTGAGGTTGTGGGTTCAAATCCCACACTGCTCCTTGTGACCCTGGGCAAGTCACTTAATCCCCATTGCCCCAGGTACGTTAGAGTGGGAGCCCACCGGGACCGGGAAGGGAAAAATGCTCGAGTACCTGAATAATTTGTAATCCTCATAGAATTGCAGGATATGCAGAATATAAATGATTAAAGAAAGTAATATCAGGTCATTCGGTGAGATTCTTAGTCTGACATGTTCATTGGCTGCTGGTGAACGCATCTCTCTCTGTGCTCATCTACAAAGTGTTTCTGAGTGTCACGTGTTTTCTTGAAAAGCTTCCTTGGATTTTGTTCGTTCTGTGGTGTCAGCGTTTCCCCTTCTCACGTGTTCTTTCAGCTTTGTTCTTTTCAGACTCTTCATTTACAATGAGGCGTTCTCTGAGCCTGGTGGGACAGTCTCTGTAATTCACTGACCTCATTCTCTGTCCTCTGTTGTCATGTCTCCACTTCAAGTTTCAACGTCCGCTGCTGTCTCCTGCTTTGCTCGCCCAGTGCTTGGCATCACCCGCTCTGTTTGCAGTTTGGATATTTAGGGACTGGTACTTCTGCTCCTGTGCCAACTTACTTTCTCTCACAAGTCTTGCTCAGCTTAACACTCCGTCTTTATTCGTAAGATCCTCTGTTCTGCCGCAGTCAGACAAGGTAGTTAGGTATGGCTACAAACCTTGCTTTTGTGCATTTTTCAAGGTAGATGTCCTAAGGACCAAAACGTCTACAAAGGTCATTTTCAAAAATAAAAGATGGACGTCTGGCAGTTTTGAAAATGGACATTTTTTTCTACTGGGTTTGTAGACGTCTTGCCCAAAACGTCCAACCTCAGTCTTCGGCGTCCTATCGAAAATGCCCCTTTTGTATGTATGTTACCATGTAACCCGCTCTGGGCTCCTTGGGGAGCAGGGGATATAAATCGAATTAAATAAATAAATCTATCCTGTGGACCACAAGCAGTGGGTTATTTGTAATGAAGTTTATTCAGTCTGCAATGAATTTGTAATGTTGTAAAATTAAAGAGGGAGAAAGCTAAATTTCTATTATTGGGAGCATGTGAAAATTTCAGAGATGAATATTCAACCTCTGACAATTGGAATTAATAGTTCTTTTGGAATGTGCTCTAAAGATCAGGGGGGAAGGGGGGAAAGAAACTGTCCTTACAACCCCAGATAAATGTACTTGTTAAATGGGGGGTTTTAATGAGTTTAAGGAAATTTGATCTGATTTATTTCAACTGGTGAGTCATTAATCTTAGCCCAGTTAGATTACTGGAACATGATCTATCTATGATGTCATGATTATTTGAGAAAGAAATTACAAATGGTACAGAACGCACAAATAGGATTGAGTTTCTTCTTTTCGTGCAACTTTACATCCTATATGTTGAGGCTGATATTTTAAAAGTTTGCATGGTGCAGTTCCAATGTTTAATTTACTGTATCTAACTCTGATCTCATTTTGGCTCACATTTGATTTTGCATTTCCTGAATCCTAAAGAAATAATATGCCACACTTTGGAATCTGTTACCATTGGAGATTAGATTGATGGACTCACAATCTAAGTTTCTTTTTGTGGCAATGGAGGTTAAGTGACTTATCTGAGGTCACAAGGAGCAGCAGTGGGCATTGAACCCAGTTTGTCAGGAGTAAGGTCCGATGCATTAACCACTAGGCCACTCCTCTACTCTGAGAATCTGTTAGTACTTTAGCTGCATGGCCTACTCTACAATTCCTGAATGTCCTGAACCATAACATTCTAGTTTAGTAAGTCTTCAGGTTCAACATATGGAAAACAGTCCATTCTTTGGTTTTATTTATACAGTTAGAGTCAAGGTCTGCAGCTGCTGTTATCAATACAAAATCTTCTTCAGAATAGAAACATGATGGCAAATAAAGGCCAAATAGTCTGCCCATCCACATTAACTGCCTATCCCAGGCCCTCTTGAATTCAGACACAGTCTCTGTCTCCACCACCTCTTCTGGGAGACTGTTCCATGCATCTACCATCCTTTCTGTAAAAAAGTATTTCCTTAGATTACTCCGGAGCCTATCACCTCTTAACTTCATCCTATGCCCTCTCACTCCAGACCTTCCTTTCAAATGAAAGAGACTCGGCTCATGCACATTTATATTACGTAGGTATTTAAACGTCTCTATCATATCTCCCCTCTCCCGCCTTTCCTCCAAAGTATACAGATTGATATCTTTAAGTCTGTCCCCATACGCCTTATCACGAAGACCGCACACCATTTTAATAGCCTTCCTCTGGACCGACTCCATCCTTTTTATATATTTTTGAAGGTGTGGCCTCCAGAATTGTACACAATATTCTACATGAGGTCTCACTAGAGTCTTATACATAGGTATCAATACCTCCTTTTTTCCTACTGGCTATACCTCTCCCTATACAACCTAGCATCCTTCTAACTTTTGCCATCACCTTTTCAACCTTAAGATCATCACAAGTCCCGCTCTTCTGTCGTGCACATAAGTTCTTCACCCCCTAAACTGTACCATTCCCTTTGGTTTTTGCAGCCCAAATGCATGACTTTGCATTTCTTAGCATTAAATTTTAGCTGCCAAATTTCAGACCATTCTTCAAGCTTCGCCAGGTCTTTCTTCATGTTATTCACACCATCCAGCGTGTCTACTCTATTGCAGATTTTGGTATCATCCGCAAAGACGCAAATCTTACCCGACAACCCTTCAGCAATATCATTTATAAAAATGTTAAAAAGAATAGGCCCAAGAACAGAGCCTCAAGGCACTCCACTGGTAACATCCCTTTCCTCAGAGCAATCTCTATTGATCACTACCCTCTGTCGCCTTTCACTCAACCAGTTCTTGACCCAGCCTGTCACTTTGGGACCTATCCCAAGGGCACTCAGTTTATTTATCAAACATCTGTGTGGAACACTGTCAAAGGCTTTGCTAAAATCGAAATATACCACATCTAGCACATATCCTCTATCCAATTCCCTGGTCACCTAGTTAAAGAAATTGATCAGATTTGTGTGACAAGACCTACCTCTAGTGAATCCATATTGCTTCCAGTCCTGTAATCCACAAGATTCCAGAAACTTGACAATTCTCTGCTTTAAAAGAGTTTCCATTAATTTGCTTACCATAGAAGTCAGACTTACCGGCCTATATTTCCCTACTTCTTCCTTGCTTCCATTTTTGTGGAGAGGGACCACATCTGCCCTTTTCCAGTCCTCCAGTACCACTTCCACAACTTTGGACCATTAACTGCAAAGATAGAATCCCTAACGTGCTCGTGAACTATTTTCCTATAGGATGGGATGGTAAGGAGTTGTTTATTAGCTGATCTTAAGTTCCTAGCGGATGTCTATGGAGTCAACTGGCATGCTAGGTAAAGTGGTTCTTCTGCGATTAGGACCTTGAAGGTTAATAGGAGTAATTTGTAAGTAATGCGATGTTTGACTGGAAGCCAATGGGTTTCCTTCAGGAAAGGTGTGATATGATCAAATTTACCAAGATTATGAATAAGTCTAATGGCCATGTTCTGTATGATCTGAAGTTTATGTATATCCTTCTGGCATAAGATAAGCCAGCATATAAGGAGTTACAGTAATCTATTTGTTGAATCACTAGTGAGATCACATTGGTAAGAAGATCCAGGGGCACTAGAAGAGGGCTAAAATGGCGCCAACATTGTTATGAGGACTCCAACTTCTCAAGTGTAGTCATAGAGGCACCAGCAGGGTTAGGTTAGAGTCAGAGTTTTGTGAGCAAATGAGTCTGTTTGAGAAGCACCTGATGCAGTATTCAAATGTTTTCATCAACAGATTTCCGGAGGAGAATTTCATGGCAAGTCTACTTTTTAGCAAATGTCTAATTGGAATGGAAACCAATTATTGAAAACAAGAAATACAGTGAATGGTCATGGAAATTATGATACGGAGTCAATGGTTAGCATTATGTAGTCACCTAAATAATTCTTGGTAACCAAGATGACCCTTCATCATTCAGGATTCTATATATGGCACTCTACATGCAATTAAATTGAACAAACCAATTAGCACCAATAATTGCCACTCATTGGCAGCAATTAGAATTTACGCATGCATCTCGTTAGGCCTCATTCTATAAAATTGAATGTGGAAATTCTTACACGCAGATCTATAAAGGGGAATGAATATAAGAAGATAAGAATTGCTGCTTCTGGGTCAGACCAATGGTCCATCATGTCCAGCAGTCCGCTCCCGTGGTGGCCCTTAGGTTAAAGACCGGTGCTCCAAATGAGTCCAGTCTCACCAGTTTAGCAGGAACTTGTCCAACTTTGTCTTGAATCCCTGGAGGGTGTTTTCCCCTATAACAGACTCTGGAAGAGCGTTCCAGTTTTCCACCACTCTCTGGGTGAAGAAGAACTTCCTTACATTTGTATGGAATCTATCCCCTTTCAACTTTAGAGAGTGCCCTCTCGTTCTCCCTACCTTGGAGAGGGTGAACAACCTGTCGTTATCTACTAAGTCTATTCCCTTCAGTATTTGAACGTTTCGATCATGTCCCCTCTCAGTCTCCTCTTTTCAAGGGAGAAGGGGCCCAGTTTCTCTAATCTCTCACTGTACGTCAACTCCTCCAGCCCCTTAACCAGCTTAGTCGCTCTTCTCCGGACCCTTTCAAGTAGTACCGTGTCCTAGGAATTTACGGGCACCATTACAGAATATGCCTGATCTGTGCCTAATTTAGGTACGAGGATCTATCCTTTCAGTTTGTTTAAACTTTAAATCATTGTGCCTAAGATCCCTCCCTCTCTCCTTCCTTTCCACCAGCCCCGCCCCTGAGGTGGCAACATCTCTCCTCCCAGCACCCCATAGGTTCACACCCACTTCCAACCTTCCCAACTTATGAGTGGACCCCTTCCTCTCATAAGAGGAGAGGCTAAAAAGGTTGGGTCTCTTTAGCTTGGAAAAGAGACAGCTTAGGGGGATATAGTTGAGGTCTACAAAATCCCGAGTGGAGTAGAGCAGGTGGACATAAAATCATTTGTTTACTTTTTTCAGAATGTATAAAGGCTAGAGGACACTCCATCAAATTAGATGATAAAGCTTTTAAAACGAATAGGAGAAAATATATTAATTTAACTCAAATAGTTAAGCTTGGGAACTCATTTTGCCAGAGGATATGGGGACAGTAGTTAGTGTATCTGGGTTTTCAAAAGGTTTGGACAAGTTCTTGGAGGAAAAGTTCATATACTGTTATAACGTTTTATACAGGGACTATAGTTGTTGTGATGTGAAACTTGATATTACTAATGGTTCTGTTCATGTTTCTGGTATGTACTGTAATATGCTCCTCTTGTAATCCTTTAACATGAATAAAAAAACGTTTGAACTTAATAAAAGTTTACACAGGGGGTTGGTAGCAAGGAATCTTGCTACTTTTTGGGATTCTGCCAAGTACTTGTGACCTGGATTGGCCATCAGTCTGACCCAGTATGGAAATTTGTATATTCTTCAAATCCTCCAGTGAGTGGGGCTTCCGATTGCTCTTCCAGACTGCAGGACGTTTTGGCCCATGGTTTCCGAGTCACCTTTGCAGTTCTGGGTCTGGATTTTCTCCACTAGATGGCAGTAAACACTTTCCTATTTATTTAATTTATTTATTTTAAACATTTATATACCATTTAAAACTAAATGGTTTACATAATTTACATACACAATATTAAAATGAAGACAAAATATAAACAAATACATGATAAAATAGACATGTAATAAAATAAGCATGCATACAGTCCTCTACACATCTCACTTCTTAATCCATCTGGTGAGACAGATTACAGCAAACTCATTGCTGGGTTGACGATACTAAGCGTTTTTGGAGCAGTTACAGATTGGTCCTAGATCCTAGAACAGTGTAATGTTAATCTAGCCGTGGGGAAAGCTGATGTCCTTTAGAAGGTCTAAGACAAAATAGGTGCGATTTCAGGAGCTTTCAAAGCCTCACATCGATATCCCTCAGATATATATATAGTTATATATATATCTCCTTTGATTATCTCCTCTTTGAGAACTTCCTCCAATATGTTTCTCAGAATAGACGCATGAGGTATTTCAGTTCAGCAACAGTGATATTATCCCCCCAGGAAGGCTGGTTTGGGCTAGAGAGTTGCAAGGGGACAGAAATCCCACCCATCCCCACCCGTCCCCGCCAGGATCCTCTCCGTCCCTACCCGTCCCCGCCGGGATCCTCTCCGTCCCCACCCGTCCCCATCAGGATCCTCTCCATCCCCACCCGTCCCCGCCAGGATCCTCTCCGTCCCCATCCGTCCCCGTCAGGATCCTCTCCGTCCCCACCCATCCCCGCCAGGATCCTCTCCGTCCCCACCCGTCCCCGTCAGGATCCTCTCCATCCCCACCCGTCCCCGCCAGGATCCTCTCCATCCCCACCCGTCCCCACCAGGATCCTCTCCGTCCCCACCCGTCCCCGCCAGGATCCTCTCCGTCTCCACCCGTCCCCGTCAGTATCCTCTCCATCCCCACCCGTCCCCGCCAGGATCCTCTCCGTCCCCACCCGTCCCCGCCAGGATCCTCTCTGTCCCCACCCGTCCCCGTCAGGATCCTCTCCATCCCCACCCGTCCCCGCCAGGATCCTCTCCGTCCCCACCCGTCCCCGTCAGGATCCTCTCCATCCCCACCCATCTCCGCAAGGAATTACCTCCATTCCCGCCCGTCCCCATAAAAAGCAGCAATTACTTCTGACAGGATCATCAATTCCACAGTTTCTTTTGCTGTTTTCCTTGTGGAATCTCTTTGGTGGAACCCTTTTTTTGTTTTCTGTTCAGGTAATTAACTTATAAACCCCCTCTTTTACTAAGGCTGAGATGTCCATTATATTATATGGATGAACCCTGCTTCCAAAGCCTTCCATCCCCGTTGGCTAGAGGGGGGTCCCCGTAGGAGTCCCGTGGGCCAGAGGGGGGTCCCCGTGGGAGTCCCGTGGGGTAAGGAGAGATTCCCGTGATCCCCGTTTCCGTGCAGACCTCTAGTTTGGGCTGAAACGCTCTTGACGAAGTAGAGCATCGGGCATATACTGAAATACTTACCAACGTTGGCATTGGCAAATGGCCATTTAGATAAGTGTTGCTGTTTCTTCTATTTTTCCCCTTTTTCTTCTTTTTTGAAAATTGATGTTGTTACCTTATGGCATGAAAATCAATTTTTAACCCTAGTTAGATAGAAATAAAAGTTCACATTTAAGGGTGGGATGGAGATTTGACGTAAATCCTATGACATTTTATCAATTCAGGATAAGGACCTGAAATAACATAAATGTTATAAGAGGTTCTATGCACCGAGATTTTTTGCCTCCGTATGATACTTCAGCCTCTTAGGGAATGTATTACTTGGGAGAGTTTTTCTAAAAGCTGTGTGAACGGTGTGTTATTTATATCGTACTGAGTTATATATAAGCTGTTACACTTGTGTGTATTTAAAAATTTTCTTGAAAATTTTTTTTTACTATCCATAAAACCCCGTTTTTCCATGACGTTGTTTCATCGTGGGTTGGATATAGTTTGAAGTGATCTGTGTTTTCCTTTTGATCCACGGTGCCTGCCATCCTGCCATTGGAAGACCTGCCAGACCAAGGGAGGAAAGAAAAAAAAACATTTGGGAGGAGTATTTGCATTTTAGATCACAAAAGATTGAGCAAATTGGGAGAAGAGCAGAAAAATGAGATGGGACTAGAGAGAAAGAGAAATGGAGCAAGCAGAGAGACAGAAAAGAGTGTTTTAGGTTGGGTTGCCTAGTTTTTTTTTATTTTTATGTACGGTACCACTTTTAGCATATGTGGTTTACATTCAGGTACTCAAGCATTTTTCTCTGTCTGTCCTGGTGGGCTTACACTCTTATCTAATGTACCTGGGGAATGGGGGGATTAAGTGACTTGCCCAGAGTTTGAACCCACAACCTCAGGGTCCTGAGTCTGTAGCTCTAACCACTGTCACAAATTTAAATTAATCTGTGCTCAGTGACGTGAACATACATGAAAGGCTGGTAGATGTTCAATTTACATCCCTGCCTCCATCATAAATGTACTAATGGCAAAATTACGATAGCAGAAGCTGTAAAAAGTAAAAATTGACTTATCTCAATAGATCTTTGTAGACTCTTGCAGTTTCCGAGACAGGGGGGCGGGGGCACTGAGGTCCTTCACCAGCTGGCATAAAAATGTGTGTGTGTTCCCAAGGGTGTCAGGTCAAAAGTGCGCCGGGACAAAGGCGCGCGCAGACAATTGAGCGCAGCGCGGAGGTGCGCGCCGCAGAAAATTACTGTTTTTAGGGCTCTGACGGGGGGGTCGTGGGGGGGAACCCCCCCACTTTACTTAATAGAGATCGTGCCACGTTGTGGGGGGTTTGGGGGGTTGTAACCCCCCCACATTTTACTGAAAACTTCATTTTTTTCCCTGTTTTTAGGGAAAAAGTTAAGTTTACAGTAAAATGTGGGGGGTTACAACCCCCCAAACCCCCCCCAATGCCGGCGCAATCTCTATTAAGTAAACTGGGGGGGCTCACCAACAAAACCCCCCGTCGGAGCCCCTAAAAACTGTAATTTTCTTCGGCGCGCGCCTCCGTCTTGCGCTCAGTTGTCGGCGCGCGCCTTTGTCTTTCGCGGGGTTGTCTATGAACCGTTCCCAAGTTCCCCCAAAATCCGTAGTGAAAATCAAAATATATAGTCCAAAGTCAAAAACATAACAAAATACCCCCCAAATATGTCAATAAAAGTCCCAAAGTTCATATAATCCATGCTGATGCAGCAAATGCAAACTCTGCTTCCTCGACACAGATCATGTTTCAAACGGTTCAAGAGAACGCGGGTGGAAACGGAGAGCAGAGACTACACACTTCCAAGCTCAGCTGGACCAAAGCTTTATTGATATATTTGGGGGGTATTTTGTTATGTTTTTGACTTTGGACTATATATTTTGATTTTCACTATGGATTTTGGGGGAACTTGGGAACACACACACATTTTTATGCCAGCTTGTGAAGGACCTTATTGCACTTTTATGCTTCAGGGACCCCCCCCCCCCCTCCGTCTACCCCCCGCCCCCGTCTCGGAAACTGCAAGAGTCTACAAAGATCTATTGAGATAAGTCAATTTTTACTTTTTATAGCTTCTGCTATCGTCATTTTGCCATTAGTACATTTATGATGGAGGCAGGGATGTAAATTGAACATCTACCAGCCTTTCATGTATGTTTACGTCACTGAGCACAGATTAATTTAAATTTGTGATTTTGTTTATTTCAGTTCTCTTGAACTGGGATGTATATAGTTTTAGTGAGAATTTTGTTATTTATATATTTCTCTCTTTTGCATTTACTTTTTGCTCTAACCACTGTGCCACACTCCCCACAAGCTATCTCTGAGTTTGTGCTCACTCTTGACCATGAGCTGGGTGCATAGGTTCTTAATCATCTGGGGAGGAAAGCTTTCTGTTGTGGGAGCAAATCCTGGCCACACACAAAGAATCTCCTATTACTTATTTGCAGCTGAATCAACCAGCCTCAGCCAGGTGAAAGAAAGGCTCCCTCTGCTACTGCATTTCTCCTTTCAAGGAGGGTAGATGTCCAGTCAAACCGATTGAGAATTGCTTAGGAAAGTGATGTCTCTACTCCTTCAGGGAAAGCAGCCATTCACGGATTTTTCTCTTAGCTTCTTGCTTGGCCACCATGGCTGCTACCTTCTTCTCCAGGATCCCAGTCCTCCACATTGCCCAACTGCATCATGGAGCTATAATTCAGAGTCCTCTTTCCCAATGCATCACTTTGCACTCGCTCACACAAAACATCGCCTCGTCTCACAAGGACCTTTTGCAATTTAACAACTTTGGGTCATCAGCAAATGTCATTATCTCACCAGTTATTCCCATCTTTAGATCATTGATAAATATGTTAAAAAGCAGCGGTCCCAGCACAGACCCCTGGGGAACCCCACTATTTACTCACAAAAAAGAACTGGAAAAAATATATATGGTAGAACCAAACGGTCGTTCAAGGAGGAAAAGCCTCAGACCCTTTTAGGAGATGGCAAAAGAGTCATCTGAAGTCAGAAGCTGGAATTGGATATTTGGCTAACACCCCTGATGATGCTTTTTGCAAAACGGGGTCTCCCGTTGGGACTGTTGGTGTGAATTATGGACATTTGGAACTCTGAAGAAGGAGCCGCTTTGGTGGCCTTTCCAAGCTAAGTAAAACAACATTTTGGGCGTAGTGCTAGCCACGGCACATATTAAAGGCAAATTTAAGTCTACATTGATGACTGTAAGAGTGACTGTGACTGCTCTAGAAACAATTCCATCACTCCTGATATAGCGCAACCCCCCACCCTCCCCCTCCAATTTGATCTACTCTATCCTTGCGATATAATTTGTACCCAGGTAACACAGTATCCCATTGATTGTCCTCCTTCCACCAGGTCTCCGAGACGCCTAATATCTACCTCATCATTCAATGCTATATACTCTAACTCTCCTATTTTATTTTTTAGGCTTCTAGCATTTGTTTACAGACACTTCAAATTGTGTTTTTTCTTTGCAACTACAGGCTGCTGAGAAGACAGAGAAAATTTGAGTCTTTTACTCTGCCTTCCTCTTAAACCCTCCTGGCTTTCTTTCACTATTAAAGGGACTCCCTAACTATCCTGTTTCAATAGTATCCTTCAAGGATACCTCGTACCGAACCATCCGCTCTTGGGCAACTGTCGGCTTTCTCCCGCATCTCAGTTTAAAAGCTGCTCTATCTCCTTTTTAAACGTTAGCGCCAACAGCCTGGTTCCTTCCCAGTTAAGGTGGAGTCCATCCTTTTAAAACAAGCTCCCCCTTTCCCAGAAGGTTGCCCAGTTCCTAACAAATCTAAATCCCTCATCCCTGCATTATCGTCTCAACCACGCATTGAGACTTCGGAGCTCTACCTGCCTCTTGGGTCCTGCGCGTGGAACTGGGAGCATTTCTGAAAATGCTACCCTGGAGGACCTGGATTTCAGCTTTCTTCCTAAGAGCCTAAATGTAGCATCCAGAACCTCCCTCCTACATTTTCCTATGTCATTTACCAAGACAGCTGGCTCCTCCACAGCAATATCTAAATCCTATCTAAGTGACGCGTGAGGTCCACCACCTTCGCACTAGGCAAGCAAGTAACCAGATGATCCTCACGCCTACCAGCCACCCAGCTATCTACATGCCTAATGATCGAATCACCAGCTGTCATAACCTTTCTCTCCTGGGCAGATGCCCCTGGAGACCATCCTCGAAGTGAGATGATATTGCATCCCCTGGTGGGTGGGCCCTAGCTACAGGATTATTTCCTACTTCACCAGGGTGATGCTCTCTCCTCCAAGGCAACACAGTGTATTTAAAATTTTATATATTGCCTTTCAATGATATCAGAGCAGTGTACAAGAATGACATATTAAAACCAGGAAAAGAATTACAATGAAAAGTCCAGCAGGACATTGAGCGAGGGAAAAACAAACAATTAAAACCCTACCATAGACTGGACCAGGGTAAGCGCCAATGCCTGTTCAGGTTGGAAGAAAGGGAAAGCCAGAAGAAACAAAGTGAGATAGGATTGAATAGAACATAATTCCAAAGAGTAGGAGCTTTACAGAAAAATGTTGAACAGAAGCAGTAGCAGATTGGATGGGAAAATAAGGATCGAAAGATAAGAAGGATTGCCAGAAAATAGTACTTTGTGAGCAAGGGTGAGAATCTTGAATTGAATGCGAAGGGATATAGGGAGCCAATGAGGTTGTGCAGATCGCTAATACTCTTCCTATAGTACAATGAAACGAGGGGGCAAATGCAGAAATATAGATGGGGACAAGAGTCATTCGGACAAATAGTGTAGATAGGTGGCTAAACTGATGGCAAATATGTAGAGTTAAGATATGAGGAACTGGTCTAAGTTTACAGGATGTAGAGCAGGCTAGTCCAGGTGCAGAATGAGTGGAGTTGCGTTTACCCATTCCACTCCATTCAGGAGTTCATCGACTTCTGTTCTCCAAGCTGAAGAGCCCCAACTTCGTTGGTTTTCCATTATACGAGGGTCGTTCCATTCCCTTGATCATTTTGATCACCCTTCCTTGTACATTTTCTAATTCCACTTTATCTTTTTTGAGAATTTCTTGCAATACTCAAGATATGATCTCACTATGGAGTGATACAGAGGCATTCTAAAATATTCTGTGTTTTATTCTGATGTCTCTCCTAATAATTTGCCTTTTTGGCTGCTACCGTACATTGATCACAGTCTATCAATGTTTGTAGGTACTTTAAGGTAGTTTAGGCGTCCTCTCTGAACTGCAGATCTGGAGAAGAAAGGCT
Organism: Geotrypetes seraphini; assembly: GCF_902459505.1. Lineage (NCBI taxonomy): Eukaryota > Metazoa > Chordata > Amphibia > Gymnophiona > Dermophiidae > Geotrypetes > Geotrypetes seraphini. The sequence goes on along the minus strand of NC_047090.1, from coordinate 11,619,066 downwards.
TGCTGGTGCACAAAGGGTTAACTTCCATGTCAAAGTGTGTGGCCTTGCATTGTAAATCTCCATGTGTTGCTCAGTTTAAAAAAGCAGATGAATGTTTCCGATGCCTTGACGCTCTTGGATGTCTTCGCATTCTCCCTTCTTAGCTTTCACAGATCTTCTGATGTTCTGCTGTGACTTAACTTTGTTAACTTATATTTGGATGAGAAATTCACAGAAGAAGGAGAGAGAATGAACATAAACTTGAGGTTTGACTGCTCAGGGCTTTTCTCTGTTGTGTGTCTCTGGAACAGACCTTGAGTGAAACACGCTGTCTCTTTTCTTTGACATTACTAGGGATACTTGAGGGTCATCAGGAATGCATCTAAATGGCCAGAATATCGGTATGAATGCCTAATCAAAGTTAGGAAAGGACACTTATCAACCATTTTTTTAATGGATGAGTCCTTTTACTATGCCTGTGCTAAGGACATTAGCTGGCCCTAAGTGCTCCATAGCCCATAGGTAGAAAATAGGACGCAAACCGGAGAAAATATTTATTCAGTCAATAGTAATTAAACTTTGGAATTCATTGCCAGAGAATGTGGTGAAAGCAGTTAGCTTAGCAGGGTTTAAAAAAGGTTTAGATAATTTCCTAAAAGAGAAGCCCATAGGCCATTATTGAGATGGCTTGAGTAAATCCACTGCTTATTCCTAGGATAAGCAGCATAACATCTATTTTACTACTTGGGATCTAACTAGGTACTTGGGACCTGGATTGCCCACTGTTAGAATACTGGGCTTGATGGACCTTCGGTCTGTCCCATTATGGCAACTCTTAAGTTGTATGACCTTTAGCATGTGCTAGTATCTGTTACCACTTGCTAAGCTTTACTGAAAGGGCCCCTACATAATATTGTTACTCTTTCAAAAAGTATAAAAGCTAAGGGACGCATCATGAAATTACAAAGTGGCACATTTAAAACATACCTGTATAGGTAGATCATGCAATGAAACGAAGCAATAAACACAAAAAAGCCAAGGTAAAGGCAATATGAAGGAGCCTGGCAGGGAAGGAAAATTCTAGAAAGGATAAGATGTATGGGACAGAACACTGGAGAAGCCTGGGGCAGACTGGAATCACTTTTATTTCTCTTAGTTGTTTGGAATATTTATTTACAGGACCTCTCTAGTCTGGGTATCAGGGCCATCCCAATTCATTGAAGAGAGGAGGTTCTGTATTTACCCCTCTGGTTACAGCATTCTCCTCTAGGATGGCTGAAATGGTCCAAAGAGCCTCAGAACGTGTGTGTAGTTTTTGTAATGGATTTTGGATTGCTGAGTAGAAACAGGGGGTTAAGGGCTCAACCTTTGGACCTATTTAGTTTGTGTTTTCTGTGAAACATCCCTAGACTTTTGAGGTTTGTGTCCCATATTTATTTATAACCTAAGTTTCAAGTTTATTGGTTATTTGATTGATCGCCTATCACAGTTACTAAGCGATGTACATAAACTATAAATATAAGGTAAACAATAACAAGAATATATAAAAATATAAAAATCTTTTAAAAATAGACAAATTACAACAGGAAACACTAGGATAGAAGGGAACGAAATACATTTTATGATAGGATTTTATGATAGGATAGAACCTAAGTGATTTCTCCCTATCTGTCCCGGTGGGACTAACATACCTGGGACAATGAAGCATTAGTGACTTGCCCAGCGACACAAGAAGTAAGCCCCTATTACACCAAACTCCACTGGCTTCCAGTAGAGGCAAGAATCATCTTTAAATTTGCCTGCCTCTGCTTCAAAACTCTAACCGGCTCGTCTCCAATCTAGCTGTCTGAGCACCTTGAAATAGCAGGCCCCTCTCGCACACGAAACGCCTACCTGTTCACCTTTCCCTCCCTAAAAGGCTGCCTCTACAAGAGATTCCTCGATAGATCCCTGGCATTCCAAGCGGGCAAATGGAACAATTGCCTAACCGCCCTCATTTCCAATTCTCCGCCCTACCAATTGTTCAGGAAGTCATTAAAAACCTATCTCTTTGACAAATTCCTCTAACTCCCCTTCCCCTCCCCTGCCCTCGATATGCCTGCAAACTCTGAACCCTCCTACCTTGCCAAGCCACTATATGGCCTTTCTTAATCGACTCTGTTTATCTAAATGACCTTTCCTGTTTACGCCTATATATTATATGCCTTATCATTGCCATGTATGTAACTTCGCTGTAAATGTACAGTCTGTTCTTCTGTTAACCGCATTGAACTTCCATGGTATTGCGGTATACAAGAATAAAGTTGTTATTATTATTATTATTATTAACACTGGGCTTGAACCTGTAAGTTCAGGGTGCTGAGGCCGCAGCCCTAACCACTAGGCCACGCCTCCATGAAAGACAAAGGTTTTACCCACCCCTCTGCTTGCTATTAAAGTAAGGAGCAGAGCAGCAGCTTGTCCTCCTAGGAAGGGACCCACTCAGGAGCTTTAGGGAATCTGTGTGGAAGTGGATCCCAGAGAGGAGAGACTGTGTGCTTAATTCAAAAGGGAATACGAGGGGGGTGCTGAAAAGTTCTCAGCCCAACTTCCTAAATTCAGAGCATTGCAGAAACAATGTTTCAGATCAGGGGGTCTCAAAGTCCCTCCTTGAGGGCCGCAATCCAGTCGGGTTTTCAGGATTTCCCCAATGAATATGCATGAGATCTCTGCGCATGCACTGCTTTCAATGCATATTCATTGGGGAAATCCTGAAAACCCGACTGGATTGTGGCCCTTAAGGAGGGACTTTGAGATCCCTGTTTCAGATCATTGATTGAACCACATCTAGGTCGTTCTCTTCTTGGTTGGGCTGAGAACCCCACCCCAGTGGCGTACCTAGGGTATGTGGCACCCGGGGCCCATCATTTTTTGACACCCCCCCCCCCCCTCATGTAAAATTTTTTTTTTTTTTTTTTTTTTTTGCAATAACCATGAAATGGAATAAATGGTCAGAATAGAAACAGGCAGTGAAAATTTTCTTTTTTTTTTTTTTTTTTTCAAAGTATTTTTATTGAGAATGGCAAAAGGTCCAGACAAGCAACCATGGTCTGTACAGAAACTTATACATTATCAAAAAGAACACAGAATGAGAGTAACAGCAACAACAAGCATGAACAAGCCTCTCCCAAGAGAAAATTGCCAATGAGAGGCATAGCAATACACAACAAAAGGCCAAAACTTGGGGCAAGCAAACAAATCCCACCCCAGAACCCACAAGAATAATAAGCCGGACTAGACCCTCAGCCATATTTTATAATGAAAAAAACCCCCACAAGCAACAACACCCAGACCGCTCACCAGACACACCAATCCGCACAACAAGCACCCAAGAAACACCCAGCCACCACCCAGACAGAACTACCAGACACACCTACCCCACCAAGCCCAGACCCAACCCCCCCTCCCCAGAGAGTGCAAGCGCAAAGTGGACCGTGAAAAGGGCAGCTGCAGAAGTGGAAAGCCCCAGATAAGTAGGTTAGCTAAAGAAAGCCCACAGATAGAAGAAATCAGGATAACAGAAGTTCCAACAAATGCTCCCACAGAAAATTTTCTTTTATTGAACCTCATTTATGTAACCATTATTCCAAACATAACATAACATAAATTATGTCTGAATTGTCATGACATCAGAAGTACATATGGAGTAGTTGCAGGTGATGCTTGGGACAGTTCTGATTATGTTAGTTTGGTTTTATGTGTTTTTTTAATAGAAGGGTTTTTATTTCTTTTTTTAAGGTTTTGTAGTTTGTGGTCGAGGTCAATAGGTTGTAGAGTTGGGGGTCAAGTGTTGCAGCTCGAATGGCTAGGAGGTTGTCGAACAGTTTTTTTCTTTTGACGTTTTTGGTTGGAGGGTGTGTGAATGGTGCGTGAGTTCTCCTATGTCTGTTTGAAGTGGATTGAATTATTTAGCTGAAGAAATTAGTTACCCCCCCCCATTCCACACACATTAATTCTCTTCCATTTTTGTTCCCATTATAAAAAAACACTGATAAGTTCCCAGGAAAAAAATACATTAAAATAAGAAGTGAAAACAAAGGCCCCTACAGATGAGAACATAACATAAGAATAGCCTAACTGGGTCACACCAATGGTCCATCATGCCCAGTAGCCCATTCTCATGGTAGCCAATAGTGCTGCCTGATTCAGAGAAAAATATTTCATTCGATCCGATTCACCCTGTTGAATCGATTTTTCGATTAGATTCACTGTTAATGACACCGCTTTTTAAGTTTAAACAAAGTATAACAATAAATTTCACAACAACAATAAATTTCACAAAGTACTTTAAAAAAAAAAAATCACATTTTTCCATTAAAGCAGTTCTGGAGACATTTGCTTGAACAGTCTTTTTTCCCAGTCCATAAGCAAGCAATATGAAAAAGATTTCCTTAATTATCTACTCAAACATTTTTGCTATTTACTTTCATTGTACCTAGACTATTATTCAGTAGAAAAAATGTAGTTTGTTCAATCAAGCAGAACATTCACTCATAGAAGTCCAATGTCCACACAGGATTTGATTGACCAAACAAATTTTTTCTACTGAATAATAGTTTAGGTATACTGAATAGCAAAAATGTTAAAGCCACACAGAAAAGCAGTAAAAGTCAATAGGTTCTCCAAGTGGGAACAACTGAGTGCACCAATCCAGGGCAAGCAGACGCTTCCCCCATGTCTTAATAACAGACAATGGACTTTTCCTCCAGGAATTTGTCCAAACCTTTCTTAAAACCAGCTACGCTATCTACTTTTAACATAACTTCTGGCCACTTCATTTTTAAGCTTAGATCTTTCCTTCCAAACAGAGACCTTGCTAGATGTCAAATACAGCACAAGGTAACTTCACATGGACTTAACTGTGCAGGAAATGAATCTCCTCATACACCCACCATATAGTGCAAAAATGTGCAAAGGTCTGTTTTTTTCTTTCGATCACTACATAGCCTAATGCCACACAAGCAGCGCTGTTACAAACATATTCTGAAGGTCAATGCTAAGGTTGACAAAGTGTCCTTCCTTGGACCAGAAGGAGATACTGACAAACCACTGGAAGAGATTCTAAAACAACTACCCAGAAATAACACCCAAAGACCCACTCAGTGTGTGAACCAGTTGAGTGGAGTGGACTAACTGGGGGTGGAAATGGGCCCAGAGTTTGCTCAGCAGAATTTCCCAGACTACCTCTTCCTCTCAACACACTGACATGCTACCACCACCACCAACACTAGGAACACCTCACCGAGTATGCCAGCAATGCTTATAAACTTTATAAAACACATTATTATATTTTCTTATAAAGCATATATTTTAACTGAACTCAGCCTTGCCATTCACAAAAATAGAAAAGTTCCCATTTCAAGCTGTCTCATGTACACTTTTCAAATCTAACATATTGTAATCACAAAACAGAAAATAAAATTATTTTTTCTACCTTTTGTTCTCTGATCAATATTCAAATCTTGTTGGTCCCAGGCTCTTGTTGTCTTGCTTGCCAGGGTCTCCTTTCTCCGTGCTAACCATCCGTCTGCCATCTCTGTTCTCCCCTTCCGTTTCCCTTCCCTCTCCCGGAGATCTGGCATCTTTCCTTTTTTTTGTCTCCATCCACAGATTCACCTTTTCTCAACTCCCCACCACCCCAGGATCCACCATCTCTCCCTTTCTGTTCCCAACTATCCTCCTATCCAGTATCTCTATCCCCCCTCCACACCATCCCCTGTTTCCAAGTTCTCTCCCTTTCTGTTCCTTCCCTCCCTAAATCCCATTATGCACCATCTCTCTCCCACTCCTCTGTTTTTAGACCCATTATTTCTAACCCCCAAAGTCTGGCATATGCACGTATCTTTGAACCCCCCCTTCCCTCTCTCCCTCTGTGTACTTTTACACCAGGACCCCCCCTCCCCCGAAGGTCTGTCCCCCCTCCGAAGGGCTACACCCCACCCCTGAAGACCTGCACCCCCCGAAGGACTTTACCTCCCACCCGAAGGTCTGTCCCCCTCTGAAGGCCTAAACCCCACCCCTGAAGGCCTGCACCCTCCCCGAAGGATTGTACCCCCCACCCGAAGGTCTGTCCCTCCCTGAAGGCCTGCACCCATCCCGAAGGCCTGCACCCACCCCGAATGCCTGCACCCACCCCGAAGGCCTGCACCCACCCCGAAGGCCTGCACCCCCGAAGGCCTGTCCCCCCCCTTGAAGGCCTGACCCCCCCTTGAAGGCCTGCCTGCTTGTCCCCCCTTGAAGGCCTATCCCCCCTTAAAGGTCTGCCTGTCCCACCCCCTTGTAGGCCTGTCCCCCCTTAAAGGTCTGCCTGTCCCACCCCCTTGTAGGCCTGTCCCCCCCTTGAAGGCCTGACCCCCCCTTGAAGGCCTGCCTGCTTGTCCCCCCTTGAAGGCCTGTCCCCCCCCTTGAAGGTTGGCACCCCCCCAAAGGCCTGCACCCCCTTGTAGGCCTGTCCCCCCCTTGAAGGCCTGCCTGCTTGTCCCCCCTTGAAGGCCTGTCCCCCCCCTTGAAGGCCTGCACCCCCCCTTGAAGGTTGGCACCCCCCCAAAGGCCTGCACCCCCTTGAAGGCCTGCACCCCCTTGAAGGTCGGCACCCCCCCTGAAGGCATGCACCCCCCCTGAAGGCCTGTCCCCCCTTGAAGGCCTGTCCCCCCCCTTGTAGGCCTGCACCCCCTTGTAGGCCTGTCCCCCCCTTGAAGGCCTGCCTGCCTGTCCCCCCCTTGAAGGCCTGCACCCCCTTGAAGGTCTGCACCCCCCCCCGAAGACCTGCACCCCCCCTTGAAGGCCTGCCTGCCTGCCTGTCACCCCCCTCCCCCTTGAAAGTCTGCCTGCCCACCCGCCCGCCCCACCCTGAAGGCCTGATGCCCCGACCCACCCCGAAGGACCATTCGCCCCCCTGGCCTCCCCGCACTACCTATGAAGCAGCCGCAGCAGGATCGCGACGTCAGCTATATTTGCGCTACTTAGGAGCTGCTTCCTGCGTCGCGGTCCCGCCCCCTCCTCTGACGTCAGAGGAGGGACGGGACCGCGGCGCAGGAAGCAGCGCCCAAGCAGCTGAGGGATTGCTGACGTCGCGATCCTGCTGCGGGCTGCTTCATAGGTGTGCTGGAAGGTCAGTGGGGCGAGCGGTCCTTCGGGCGTGGGGGGGGACTGAGCGGCAAGGCCGGGAACACCCCCTCAGGGCTGGTACCCGGGGCGGCCCGCCCCCCCCGCACCCCCCTAGGTACGCCACTGCACCGAACCAAACTGATAGAAGGAGAATGAGCTTCTTCAGGGATCTGACCCAGTTCTAATACCTCTCCGTCTCCGTGCCGACCGACCCCCTCAAGGACCGACCCTTGGAAACATGTTTTCAGGCTTGGAATCCAGTTAAAAGGCAATAGACGCTCTGTCTATACCTGGGACCAAACTGAAAGAAATTTGTCCAGCCCTGGCAAGTTCAAACCCAACTCAAACCAAATTCTGCACTCCTGGGGAAGGGGGAGGTTTTGCTTCTGAGAAAGTGCTCCTTAGTACATCAGAATCTCTGTCTGCTTCTTGGCACCAGCACTGGAGAAATAATGAGACGCCCTACTTTCTTTCTGCATGTGAAGCCATCTGGAGGGGGGGGGGTGTTTGTGAGTACCAGAAGGCACTGCGAGGAAGGAACGGGGTATATTAGTAGATCTGTGTGTGATGGAGGGCACTAGGGCCAGCAGGAGTGAGGTACATAGTTAGAGCTGTAGAGGGGGGGGGGGGGGGGGAGAAGGAGGGTGTCCCTATTGCAAGGGAGGAGTGAGGTTTTCCCTCGCCTTTTCTTCAGTCCTAAAGTTCACATTTTCTGGCTTTGGCTGCCTTCAGCAGTCATGCGACCGGGTAACAAAGCCCCCTGACCCTGCACGCTGTCTGATTCGGCTGCTGTTGAACAGTTTGCGTGCCGGAACCCTTCTCAGGCTGAGTGGAATTTGGGTTATGAGCTGCAGGGAGTGGTTGTGAATTTCTCCGTGAGAACCTTGTGCATCCTCCTCCAGCTTGAGTTCCGATCCTCCCCGAGGCTGACGTATTTCCTGTTGCCTCAGCTTTCAACAGCAATCTGACCTGGAGGAGGGGAGAACAAGGCCTGGGAATGCATTTATCTGAGTTTGGGGTTTAGGTTTCTGCCACTTGGTGCTGAATGTAAGACGCGCGCACGAGGACGCGCACGCGTAGACGTCCGCACGTAGACGCCCGCACTAGACGTCCCCACGTAGACGTCCGCACTAGACGTCCCCACGTAGACGTCCGCACTAGACGTCCGCACTAGACGTCCCCACGTAGACGTCCCCACGTAGACGTCCGCACTAGACGTCCCCACGTAGACGTCCGCACTAGACGTCTAGTGCGGGCGTCTAGTGCGGACGTCTACGTGGGGACGTCTAGTGCGGACGTCTAGTGGGGACGTCTAGTGCGGGCGTCTACGGGGGGACGTCTAGTGGGGACGTCTAGTGGGGACGTCTACGTGGGGACGTCTAGTGCGGGCGTCTAGTGCGGACGTCTAGTGCGGACGTCTAGTGGGGACGTCTAGTGCGGACGTCTATTGCGGACGTCTAGTGGGGACGTCTAGTGCGGACGTCTATTGCGGACGTCTAGTGGGGACGTCTATTGCGGACGTCTATTGCGGACGTCTAGTGGGGACGTCTAGTGCGGACGTCTATTGCGGACGTCTAGTGGGGACGTCTATTGCGGACGTCTAGTGGGGACGTCTAGTGGGGACGTCTAGTGCGGGCGTCTAGTGGGGACGTCTAGTGCGGGCGTCTAGTGGGGACGTCTATTGCGGACGTCTAGTGGGGACGTCTATTGCGGACGTCTAGTGGGGACGTCTATTGCGGACGTCTAGTGGGGACGTCTAGTGCGGGCGTCTAGTGGGGACGTCTAGTGCGGGCGTCTAGTGCGGGCGTCTACGTGGGGACGTCTAGTGCGGGCGTCTAGTGCGGACTCAAGCTGGAGGAGGATGCACAAGGTTCTCACGGAGAAATTCACAACCACTCCCTGCAGCTCATAACCCAAATTCCACTCAGCCTGAGAAGGGTTCCGGCACGCAAACTGTTCAACAGCAGCCGAATCAGACAGCGTGCAGGGTCAGGGGGGCTTTGTTACCCGGTCGCATGACTGCTGAAGGCAGCCAAAGCCAGAAAATGTGAACTTTAGGACTGAAGAAAAGGCGAGGGAAAACCTCACTCCTCCCTTGCAATAGGGACACCCTCCTTCTCCCCCCCCCCTCTACAGCTCTAACTATGTACCTCACTCCTGCTGGCCCTAGTGCCCTCCATCACACACAGATCTACTAATATACCCCGTTCCTTCCTCGCAGTGCCTTCTGGTACTCACAAACACCCCCCCCCCCTCCAGATGGCTTCACATGCAGAAAGAAAGTAGGGCGTCTCATTATTTCTCCAGTGCTGGTGCCAAGAAGCAGACAGAGATTCTGATGTACTAAGGAGCACTTTCTCAGAAGCAAAACCTCCCCCTTCCCCAGGAGTGCAGAATTTGGTTTGAGTTGGGTTTGAACTTGCCAGGGCTGGACAAATTTCTTTCAGTTTGGTCCCAGGTATAGACAGAGCGTCTATTGCCTTTTAACTGGATTCCAAGCCTGAAAACATGTTTCCAAGGGTCGGTCCTTGAGGGGGTCGGTCGGCACGGAGACGGAGAGGTATTAGAACTGGGTCAGATCCCCGACCCACCCCGAAGGACCATTCGCCCCCCTGGCCTCCCCGCACTACCTATGAAGCAGCCGCAGCAGGATCGCGACGTCAGCTATATTTGCGCTACTTAGGAGCTGCTTCCTGCGTCGCGGTCCCGCCCCCTCCTCTGACGTCAGAGGAAGCAGCGCCCAAGCAGCTGAGGGATTGCTGACGTCGCGATCCTGCTGCGGGCTGCTTCATAGGTGTGCTGGAAGGTCAGTGGGGCGAGCGGTCCTTCGGGCGTGGGGGGGGACTGAGCGGCAAGGCCGGGAACACCCCCTCAGGGCTGGTACCCGGGGCGGCCCGCCCCCCCCTAGGTACGCCACTGCCCCACCCCACCAGGTTTGTCCATTTACACCAAAGGGATCACAGAGGGAGGAAGAGATGGAGTGGTACAGTATTTATTCAGTGCTGTACAACCTCAGGACAGAAAGAGGACCTGCATGCAGTATCAGTAAGGAGAGTTGGAGCACCCCAGATCTGTCTCTGAGTCATAGCTTGAAAGGATCCCTGTGCCAGGCCCATAAGGGAAATCCTTTCACCCCCTCCCTTCCCAGGGAGAACCATAAGAGTGTACAAGCATTGGGGACCCTGGGGTGTGAATTCATCAATGGACCACCCCACAACTGCTTCCCCCTTAAATGTATATATTATTTTATTTCTTCAGGTTAATATTCCTCATGTCTGAATGAAGCTAAGTGAGTTACAAAATAAAACAAACAATTTAAAATCTTCAGGTTAGCTGTTTAATTTGTGAAAGGCTTGCCAGCTATGTCTTAATCAGTAACTTAACAAAACATTGCTCTTTATTTCAACCCCCAGTTTACACAATAAGAAAATTCCCCAGTTTCAGGTATAGAAATGATCTATGCTTATAGCTTGGATATTTCCAAAGGCAATATGGTTTTGGTATTTGCCAAGATTTCCTGTTTCCTTCACAACGATTACCTACATAATTACATAAAATACACAACACTATTAAGACAGACTTAAGATATCATCTCTCCCTCAAACAATGATGGTCTATGTGTGTTTCTAATACAAAAACTTCTCAGTGTCTCGAAATAAAAATGCCTTGAAATGGATCTGAAATTGTGCCAAACTGCATTGTGCGAATGTTATCAAGAAGCATGTTCCATAACCGGGCTCCTTCTACATAAACTATTCAAGGTGAATGTGCCTGACAGATGTTTTGTCTAGAAACAGGGATCTCAAAGTCCCTCCTTGAGGGCCGCAATCCAGTCGGGTTTTCAGGATTTCCCCAATGAATATGCATTGAAAGCAGTGCATGCACAGAGATCTCATCCGTTGGAACTATGAATCATTAAAGAGGTGGACAACATGGCAGGAGTTTCACTGCTCACACACTTGTATAAGAGTGTCAAAATCTTAAATTTTATATGTCATTTTATCAATACTGGTCAGATCTGGAGGTTTTTGTCGCCAACCTGGCTAAAGAATTTTCTACCACTTATAGAAGTTTTATCACATATCCTGTTAGTCCTAAGAGCAGGACATTTCAATAATCAAACAGTGGCATTGTATGTGCATGAATCACTGTTCTGAAAGTAAATCCCTCAGCCTGAAAAATATCCATTTCCCATTGTCCCAAGTTGTATTTAAAAGACAATATTGAATCCAGAAGCACACCATAGAAACACAGAAATAGACGGCAGATAAGGGCCACGGCCCATCCAGTCTGCCCACCCCAATGACCCTCTCCTACCTTTCTCTATGAATAGATCCCACATGTCTATCCCATTTGGCCTTAAAATCAGGCACGCTGTTGGCCTCAATCACCTGAAGTGGAAGACTATTCCAGCGATCAACCACCCTTTCAGTGAAAAATAATTTCCTGGTGTCCTCATGCAGTTTCCCGCCCCTGATTTTCCACGGATGCCCCCTTGTTGCCGCGGGTCCCTTGAAAAAGAAGATATCCTCCTCCGCCTCGATGCGGCCCGTGAGATACTTGAATGTCTCGATCATGTCACCCCTCTCTCTGCGTTCCTCGAGTGAGTACAGCTGCAACTTATCCAGCCGTTCCTCGTATGGGAGATCCTTGAGTCCCGAGACCATCCGGGTGGCCATTCTCTGGACCGACTACAGTCTCAGCACATCCTTACGGTAATGCGGCCTCCAGAATTGCACACAGTATTCCAGGTGGGGCCTCACCATGGATCTATACAATGGCATAATGACTTCCAGCTTATGGCTGACGAAACCCCAAGTATGCAACCTATGATCTGTCTTGCCTTGGATGAAGCCTGCTCCACCTGACTGGCAGCCTTCATATCCTCACTGATGATCACCCCCAAGTCTCGTTCTGCTACCGTTCTAGTTAGGATCTCACCATTAAGGGTATAAGTCTTGCATGGATTTTGGCTGCCTAGGTGCATAACTTTGCATTTTTTGGCATTGAAGCTGAGTTGCCAGGTCCTAGACCAGCGCTCTAGTAGGAGTAGGTCGTGCATCATGTTGTCGGGCATTGAATCTTCGTCCGTTGTGCATTTGCCCACTAAATTACTTAGTTTGGCGTCATCGGCGAAGCCCTTCTGCCAAGTCTCTTATAAAGATGTTGAATAGGATCGGGCCCAAGACCGAGCCCTGTGGCGCTCTACTGATCACTTCCGTCATTTCGGAGGGGGTGCTGTTCACCACTATTCTTTGAAGCCTGCCTCCAAGCCAGTTCCCAACCCATTTCGTCAATGTGTCACCTAATCCTATAGAACTCATCTTGCTCAGCAGCCTGCGGTGTGGTACGGTATCGAATGCTTTGCTAAAGTCCAGGTACACGATGTCCAGGGACTCCCCAACATCCATCTTCCCCGTTACCCAGTCAAAGAAGCTGATCAGGTTGGATTGGCATGATCTCCCCTTAGTAAATCCATGTTGACGGGGATCCCGTAGATTCTCCTCATTCAGGATCTTATCCAATTGGTGTTTGATTAGAGTTTCCATTAGTTTGCTCACTATCGATGTTAGACTCACTGGTCTGTAGTTTGCTGTCTCTATCTTTGAGCCTTTTTTGTGGAATGGAATGACGTTAGCCGTCCTCCAGTCCAACGGGACGCTGCCTGTACTAAGGGAGAGGTTGAAGAGCGCGGACAATGGCTCCGCCAAGACATCACTCAACTCCCTAAGCACCCTGGGAGGTAGGTTGTCAGGCCCCATTGCCTTGTTAACCGAGATATTTTTTTAAATATATTCCACTAATGCCATGTAAGTTCTTTGATTAACAGTAAACTAGACCATAAATCTAGGAAAATTAACACTCTGAAGTATAAATATAATAACACCGATAAATTAAGGCAAAGTAAAGTTCTTAAATAAATACTGTTCTAAGTGCCAAAGACAGACAGAGAATGATCACTAAAAAGTGGAAGTGATATAATGAAGAGTATTGAAAAAGTTTCTTAAATCACACATTCCTAAAACTTGGATAATATATTGTGTTCCAATTTCACATTATAGAAAATGTTTTATCTCCTCTATCTGAAAATACTCTGAAAAAAAATCACAACTGATTGATCAGAAAGAACATTGACATATAGAATTGAAGCTTCTTTCCTGACATCCAGCTTTTAAACAATGAAAGAGACAAGTTAAAAAAAATGAAAAGCCTTTTTAATAGGGGAAAAAATGTATGTCATCTGGTAAATTCGATAGGAAACTCCCAACCCTCTAACAATTTTGGCCCCTTTTTATCATGCTGCGTTAGGGGTTTTGATCACAGGCCACTGAGGTAAAAGCTCTGATGCTTACAGAATTCTTAGGAGCATTGGAGTTTTTACTGCAGCGACTTGCAATAAAAAAAAAAAAAACCCTTAACACAGCTTTGTGTTCAAAAGCACAGGAGAAAAGCAGAGCCCTGCAGCCCTCTTGAAAAAAGTCTTTTGAAGTCTACCCAAAAAACCCTGTCAACTAAAAATGATCTAAGCCAATCAATTACTTCTTTCCATATCCATTATAAATCCTTCTGCTCAATCTTTGTCAAATTCTCTACCGTATATGTAGTTATACCAAGGCAAAATCATAAAAGTTTAACTCATTATGAATTGCTTTAAAAGTGATAGTAGGGAAAAATATGACAGGGCAGACGGTATTTGTGGTGGCGTGGTGCTGTCCCCCTCATTGTGTAATCATGCGTCCACAGGTTTGCGGTAGTACCTCAAGACTACTGCTAGGGGTCGCAACAGCCACTTTGAACTCAGAGCTGTTATTGGCAGGAGTGAATGGGAACTGTTTCTGCCCATGCTATCCTGCTGGATCACCAGGGAGAGAGAGTAAGGTAGGCTCAGGGGGACTTGTGGGTGGGCAGGTGGAGAGCTTAAGGAGGCAACATTCCCCCACCCCCTTTTCTAAGCCACACTAGAGGTTTCAAAGCATTACATTTTAGCTGCCACACTCTAGACCAGTGGTTCCCAACCCAGTCCTGGAGGAACAGCAGGCCAATTGGGTTTTCAGGCTAGCCCTAATGAATATGCATGAAGCAAATTTGCATGCCTATCACTTCCATCATATGCAAATCTCTCTCATGCATATTCATTAGGGCTAGCCTGAAAACCCGATTGGCCTGGTGTTCCTCCAGGACAGGGTTGGGACCAGGGATCTCAAAGTCCCTCCTTGAGAGCCGCAATCCACTCGGGTTTTCAGGATTTCCCCAATGAATATGCATTGAAAGCAGTGCATGCACATAGATCTCATGCATATTCATTGGGGAAATCCTGAAAACCCGACTGGATTGCGGCCCTCAAGGAGGGACTTTGAGACCCCCCTGCTCTAGACCAGTGTTTCCCAACCTTGTCCTGGAGGACCACCAGGCCAATCAGGTTTTCAGGCTAGCCCTAATGAATATGCATGAGAAAGATTTGCATAGAATGGATGTGACAGGCATGCAAATCTGCTTTATGCATATTCATTAGGGCTAGCCTGAAAAACCGATTGGCCTGGTGGTCCTCCAGGACAGGGTTGGGAACCACTGCTAGTCTAGACCACTCTTCATGCTTTCCACACTGTCCAGAGCATGTACCCTATTGCATATTTTGGTTTCATTAGAAGACGGCAAATCTTTCCTGACAGCAGAGCAGTGTTTCTACACTGGAAACCCAGGTTCATTGCCTGAACTCCTGGTCCGGGGGACAGTATTCACAACCTTTAGGAAGAAGAGAAGGTTCTTTACTAGCACATCGGTGCAATGTGTTCAGGTTACCCTTCAAATACTTGTCCCAGGCACGGAAGACGGCCCCAGCCTCAGCTGCTTGGCCTAAGATTGTTGCTGTGATGGCAACATCCTGCCACCAAGGGGCGCTTGTGCTGCAGAGCCCAGAAACAAACAGCAGCAAAATTGTCACTTTTGTTTAATTGTAAAATTATTTTAAAAATATTTGTCCATTGATGGTGCTATAACTTTCTTTTCTTTTACAGACTTCGTAGAGGTTTCCAGATTGGTCTAAGTTAAAGAGCAGCAGCTGAATCTGAAAAATTAAAGTAAGTTTAACCCTAGTGGGACGCAATGCGCGGTGGGGGGGTCACAGCTCCTTTGAGCCTCTCTCTAATGCTTGTCTCTCCTTTGCTTTTTTTCTCACACAGTAAGTTGCTCACTGGTCAATATTCAGTCCACGTTGGTCAGCGGTTTTTAGGCAGCTTTAACTCTGGGTATTTAAGTACTGAATGTCCTTCAGTGGCCGTTAGTGATTGCTGGCACCAGCACTCGCCCAGCTAAGCGGTCTTTTGTGCAGACCTATCTGCCTGTTTAGCTTTGCAAGGAATATGGCTGGCTCTTCCCAGTTCTGCCCCAGATCACTATGGCATGGTGGTCAGAACTGGTATTTGGTGGCATTGTCCAGTTAAGTGCCCTGAATTTCATGCAAACGTCAGATATTAAGCTGGACGGACTCTTATCTCCACTGCTTCACTGTCTTTCTCCTTCTCTTCCTTCTCCCACACCCCTTCACTGACTCTCCCCTCAGTAGACAGAAGCTGTGAAAACCAAGTGGAAGTGAATGAGATCTGGCCCACCCACCCTCATTACAGTGTTTCTTTCTGCCACAGGGGAAGGGCCAGGCGCATTACTCACTGACAAATGACATGAAATATTTAGTGGGGGGGGGGGGGTGGAGGAATGAGCCCCTCATGGAAACATACATCTCTATTAAGTGCTGGAGGAAGGAGAATGACAGGCTGGTCAGCAGGCCGATGGTACTGGTGCTTAAAATGCAGCTACCTGCAGCCTGGACTCCTTGGGGAATCGGTGAGTGACATGCAGTGGAGAAAGCAGAAGAGACACATCCAAGCGATTTATGCTGAGCATGTGAGAAAGAAAATACTGCAGAGAGAAAGCTCCGTCTGAAAGGCTGCAGTGCAGAATGAGGAAGTCTCTGCAGGTCAGAAGCCTTTGTATTGGACCACCTGAGAGACCGGTGTCCAGCTGCCTTTACCTCCAAAAAAAGGAGGACGGATTGAGACGTCCAGGTTTTACTTCCATTGCTTTCAACCCAGAGAGTATCTCAATCCGACCTCTTTTCTTCTGGGAACATAGAAGCAGCAGGGTCAGGGGATCTCCCACCCTGAATACAGAAAGGTACCTTTAAGAAAGTAGGGGGCGGGGGATGAATATTGTGCTAGACTGAGAGCCATTCAGATTGGCAATGATAACTCCCCCCCCCCCCCCCCCGCAAAGCTGGATGTCATCTGCCAGAGAGCCACTAGGGCAGGGGTCTCAAAGTCCCTCCTCCAGGGCCACAATCCAGTCGGGTTTTCAGGATTTCCCCAATGAATATGCATGAGATTTATTAGCATACAATGAAAGCAGTGCATGCAAATAGATCTCATGCATATTCATTGGGAAAATCCTGAAAACCCGACTGGATTGCGGCCCTCGAGGGGATGTAACTAACGGTGGAGTTTTCAGGAAATCATTTCGATATTCAGAAGTTTGTTTGGACCAAGAACACATGTTAAGCTCTGGATCCATTATTTAATCCATATTAACTTCCCGACTGCTGATCTGTGCTCACACTTGTACCTGTCCCAGGTAGTTCTTTCGCCCCCCTACTGACTCCTCTACCCCTGCCCCTCCCCCTATGGTTCTGCTTATACCCCCACTGGGTTTATCAGACTCGAGTGGGGGCTCCCAGGGGGAATGAGACTGACCCCGTTCCTTTCCGTCTTCCAATTCCAGTGGGTCTCGGCAGGAGGCTTGAGCTCATAGGTTTCTTTTGGCTGCTGCAGCCCTGCAAACCTGAGAGGGAAAGAGTGTCAGGAGGGGGAGGGAGCTTGAGAGCAGAGGGTTGGGGGGGTGCTTTCTAGTCTCTCTTTTGTGCTCTCCCCTCTTTCTGTATTAGGCTGGCAGCGCACACGTTTGCTGCATGTGAATGTGAGAAGGGGAGAGCTCCAGTTGCAGGTTGCTGAATGGGGTCCAGAGAGGGAAGCCTGTGAGTGGCAGGGGGAGGAGGGAGGGGGCCGGCAACCCAGCTGGGGCAGTCCCTTCTCTCCGTCTCTCTCCAGTCCGCTCATGGTGCAGTGCCTGGGAAGACGCCGCAGCAGCTGTGCTCGGTGGCTGGATGCGGAGGTACTGCTGCTCCTGCTGAGAAATGCCAAACCGGGAAAAGAAAGACTATGGAAAAGTCAAGTAGCGAGGAGTCTTCCATCCAGCGCAGCCCCTCAGTGCAGAGCAGGGAATCGGCTGCCAAAGCTTCCAGCCCCCGCAGGGACTTCAGAACAGGCTTCAGCACTGGAGCCTTCTATGGCACCCACACTGACTCCGCCAGCTCCCCTCAAAGAGGCAAATATGTGCTCTTTTATCTCGACCTTTCCTTTGTTTTCCTTCTAGAATTTAAGAAGTGCGGCATGGCCAGAGGGTGCCTGTGTTGTCTGAAATACATGATGTTCCTCTTTAACTTAATCTTTTGGGTGAGTACCCCCGAAGTGTCAGAACTAGATTAGCAACACACAACCATCATGTGCAACGCATTCTCACGGGGTTCGATGAACCATTACAACTTGTGAAACACTATCGGAAAGTGTGATGCTCGTGTTTGCTGCACTGCTGCAATGTGATGCATCAGGACAGTTTGTGATACACTAGCTCTTATGATGCATGCGGTGTTGCAACATGCGATGCACAGTCACTGTGTGAGATACAGTATTGCAGTGCACGATGCATGCGTTTGGTGCACTGCCACAATATGTGAGGCACTGTTGCAACGTGTGATGCACAGTCACCGTTTCCGATGGACTCTTGCAGCATACAATGCACAGTCACAATGTGGAATACACATGTAATATCTGATCCATAGCCACGTGTTATATGCTGTCATATGAGATACACTGTCACAATATACTATACATGTTGTAACATTATGCAGTCACTGTGTGTGATGCACCATTGCAGCAGCGTACGACGCACAGTCGCTGTGTGTGATGCACCGTTGCAGCAGCGTACGACGCACAGTCGCTGTGTGTGATGCACCGTTGCAGCAGCGTACGACGCACAGTCGCTGTGTGTGATGCACCGTTGCAGCAGCGTACGACGCACAGTCGCTGTGTGTGATGCACCGTTGCAGCAGCGTACAACGCACAGTCGCTGTGTGTGATGCACCATTGCATCAGCGTATGACGCACAGCCGCTGTGTGATACACCGTTACAGCAGCGTACAACGCACAGTCGCTGTGTGTGATGCACCATTGCAGCAGCGTAAGACGCACAGTCACTGTGTGATACACCGTTACAGCAGCGTACAACGCACAGTCGCTGTGTGTGATGCACCGTTGCAGCAGTGTATGACGCACAGCCGCTGTGTGTGATGCACCATTGCAGCAGCGTAAGACGCACAGTCACTGTGTGATGCACCGTTGCAGCAGCGTAGAACTCACAGTCGCTGTGTGGTACACCGTTGCAGCAGCGTACAACACACAGTTGCTGTGTGTGATGCACCGTTGCAGCAGCGTACAACACACAGTCGCTGTGTGTGATGCACCGTTGCAGCAGCGTACGACGCACAGTCGCTGTGTGTGATGCACCGTTGCAGCAGCGTACGACGCACAGTCGCTGTGTGTGATGCACCGTTGCAGCAGCGTACGACGCACAGCCGCTGTGTGTGATGCACCGTTGCAGCAGCGTATGACGCACAGCCGCTGTGTGTGATGCACCGTTGCAGCAGCGTACGACGCACAGTCGCTGTGTGTGATGCACCGTTGCAGCAGCGTACGACGCACAGTCGCTGTGTGTGATGCACCGTTGCAGCAGCGTACGACGCACAGTCGCTGTGTGTGATGCACCGTTGCAGCAGCGTACGACGCACAGTCGCTGTGTGTGATGCACCGTTGCAGCAGCGTACGACGCACAGTCGCTGTGTGTGATGCACCGTTGCAGCAGCGTATGACGCACAGCCGCTGTGTGTGATGCACCGTTGCAGCAGCGTATGACGCACAGCCGCTGTGTGTGATGCACCGTTGCAGCAGCGTACGACGCACAGTCGCTGTGTGTGATGCACCGTTGCAGCAGCGTACGACGCACAGTCGCTGTGTGTGATGCACCGTTGCAGCAGCGTACGACGCACAGTCGCTGTGTGTGATGCACCGTTGCAGCAGCATATGACGCACAGCCGCTGTGTGTGATGCACCGTTGCAGCAGCGTATGACGCACAGCCGCTGTGTGTGATACACCGTTACAGCAGCGTACAACGCACAGTCGCTGTGTGTGATGCACCGTTGCAGCAGTGTATGACGCACAGCCGCTGTGTGTGATGCACCATTGCAGCAGCGTAAGACGCACAGTCACTGTGTGATGCACCGTTGCAGCAGCGTACAACTCACAGTCGCTGTGTGGTACACCGTTGCAGCAGCGTACAACACACAGTTGCTGTGTGTGATGCACCGTTGCAGCAGCGTACAACACACAGTTGCTGTGTGTGATGCACCATTGCAGCAGAGTATGACGCACAGCCGCTGTGTGTGATGCACCGTTGCAGCTGCGTACGATGCACAGTCGCTGTGTGATGCACCATTGCAGCAGAGTAAGATGCACAGTCGCTGTGGGATGCACCATTACAGCAGCGTACAACACACAGTCGCTGTGTGTGATGCACCGTTGCAGCAGCGTAAGACGCACAGTCGCTGTGTGTGAGGCACTGTCAGAACATGTAATGCATATTCACCGTCTGTGGTGCACTGTTCAACGTGCAACGCACAGTCACTGTGTGTGCCATTGTGAGTGATGTGCTGTTGCAACGCGCATAATGATGCATAATCGCTGCGCTGGATAGGCTTGTAATATGTGCTACGTATTCACACATGTGCTACACATTTGCCGGTGTGTTTTTGTCGCATGTGATGAGCTGTATGAGAAATGAGAAGGTGTGAATCGGGGTCACAGCAAGGGATGTGCTCTCACTGGGTGTCATCTCATATCACAGTGGGGATGGGCAGCCACCAGGAGGAATGTCGAGTTGTCAGCGAGAAATGGGCAGTTGCTGAGTGTCCAGCCCTGCTCAGTGGGGGAGGGGAAGTCATCGCCTTTGTAGAGGGTGCTCAGTCACCAGATGGGGAATGACTGTTTTTTTATGTATTTAGGTTACGTTCTTAATAATTTGGAAATTGCAGTAGATTTAGATAATTGTATAATATCTGTAAAGTTTTAACTGAAAGTATTTGTGTCAGTAGCGGAAAGAATGCAGTGGAACTGGTCTTAACGCCCTGTGCTTTCTGGACTGGTCTTTCCAAGGCCTAAGCTGTGCAGGGGGCTTGCAAGCATGAGCCCAAGCGCTGCTGAGTTTCTGGAGACTCAGAAGAGCTGTAATGTGTGGGTGGGGAACATACATGAGAATAAACCAGAGACTGCGGCAAAATGGGGGAAGGGGGACCATATACATGGCAAGGGGAGGGTGATAACCTATAGATGCCAGGACGGGCAGAACCAGAGGGGTGTAAGGAAAGACCTGTTTGGCATAAAGTTTGATTTGACCTATTAAGTCCAGTTTTCTTTGTGGGGTTGCAGGTGGAGTCCTCCTGGCTCACTGGGCTGAGTGGAGGGGGGGGAGGGAAGAGAGAATGAGAGCTTTCCATTACTATTCTGGGGGAATCATTGCTGTATAACGGCCATACCATGGACTGACTCACAGGATTAGTTCCTGGTCAGGGGGCTTCAGAGATTAAGAGATTCAGAGCTGTTAAGTTCTTTCAGTCTGTGCATTTATGTTGCGGTGAACTGGGTGTTACTCCCAAAGAGGGACTTCACAAAGAAGGATGCAGCTTACACCTTATCCTCTTTTATTCATAAAGTCATTTTCATCAGGCTGAATTTTAGAAAGTGCCTGTAAAAATGGAGCTATGTAAGAAGGGGGAAAAGAGATACCAAATCTCCAATTCAAATCAGGAATGTCTACAGAGGCCCCGTGCAAGATTGTGCACTTAGCCATGGCTAAGCTGCCAGATTCAGTGAACCTGCCCCAGTTATTAAAATAGCTTCAGAGAGCAGGAGGTTCCCTGAGCACTGCAGAGGGCTGAAATCTGTCCGCTGTGCTGGAGGCAGGCAGGAATCCTCCTGGCACGTGGCTTCACGTAACAGAGAAACTGATAAACCTCTTTGTCTTGCGTTTTGCTGGTCTGTTGGCTTTTGGGAGGGCTTTTCGTGCTTTGCAGTGGATGCTCAGGTACTGACAGAGCTGAAGAAGATCTGTTACATGGTTGTCTTTATTTGGAATTTGCTATACCGGCCTTCACAATGTACAATATATTTTTAATACAGTCAGCGAGAAGGAAGCAGAGAGTTTGCAGAATCACCATCCGGTAGACGCAACCTAGGCCATGAGATTTACATAACACATCTGCCATGCAAACTCTCCAAACGGAGATGTTTTGATAGAGAGTTCCACAAAGAGAGGGCTTGAAAATAAAATACTGCTTTACATGTGTACAGGGAGGGGGGGAGGATAAATTTAATATTTAGGGTCTCTTCTTGGGGTTTCCTCTAACCTTGTATGTATCGGTTTAATGTTGGAAGTTTTTCTTTGACTAAAGCGTCTCTTCTTTAAGAACATAAGAACATAAGCAATACCTCCACTGGGTCAGACCCGAGGTCCATCGTGACCAGTAGTCCACTCACGTGGCGGCCCAACAGGTCCAGGACCTGCATAGTAGCCCCCTATCTATACCCCTTTATCCCTTTCTTCAGCAGGAAATTGTCCAATCCTTTCTTGAACTCCAGTGCCGTACTCTGTCCTATTACGTCCTCTGGAAGCGCATTCCAGATGTCCACCATACGCTGGGTAAAGAAAAACTTCCTAGCATTTGTTTTGAATCTATCTCCTTCCAATTTTTCCGAATGCCCTCTTGTTCTTATATGTTTTGAAAGTTTGAAGAATCTATCCTTCTCTACTTTCTCTATGCCCTTCATGATCTTGTAGGTCTCTATCATGTCTCCTCTGAGTCTCCACTTTTCCAGGGAGAAGAGCTCCAGCCTCTCCAATCTTTCAGTGTATGAAAGGTTTTCCATGCCCTTAATCATTCGTGTCGCTCTCCTCTGGATCTCTTCATCTTCTCTATGTGTTTTCCTATCTTTCTCTTTTTAATGAGATATTGTAAACTGATTCAAAAGGCCACAGTATATTAAAAACGAATAAGATTCAGTGGTTAGCCAGAGGCAAAGGACTTAAACGTTAGGTTAAAAGTATAAAATCTCATCTTAAACACAATAAGAATATAAGAACAGCCCTACTGGGTCCGACCAGTGGTCCGTTATCCCAGTCTCCTGTTTCTAACAATGGCCAATCCAGGTCACAAGTACCTGGCAGAAGCCCAAACAGCGAGATTTCATGACTTTTGCATAACAGAAGTGTAACAAGATAAGTGACTTTAACAAAATGAATGAGCTCAACGGCTGTATTTCAAATTAATCTCAGTCTTTAGAGCAGTGACAAAGCAAGGCCCTTGTGTAACACGTTACACTAATGAAGCAGCGTGTAATCAGACCAGGCAACTCTATATCTAGGCAGGCGCACACAAAATAGATACGTAAGACCCTAACAAATAATCGTAGTTAAAGACCAGTGTGGGCCCTCCAGCAGAGGTTGAAAAAGCAAAACTTTCACTACAGAAGAAATCTGAGCTTCAAATGAAGCTCAAGATCCAGCCAAAGCTCTAAGATTGGAGCGAGTTTGAAAGGGGAACCTGATGCCCTCCAGTTGTGGGTTTTTTGGATGGCAGTTGGCATCTACCTGTAATTAATGGACTAAGCTTGAAATTGAGAACAGCAAGCCATGTAGACATCTCTGGCAGGTAGAAATCCAGAGGAGATAAAGCCATTGCATATTATCCACAACAGAAATCCATTGATACCCTTACACTGAATGAGGAAAATAGGGTCCAAATATAGCAGAAATAGGGAAGAGGAGCTGGTGAGTCCTAGTTCTCCACTTGTGTTCTTTTTCCCAAATGCGAAGGTTTTTGGGGGTATGTTATTTTCTTGTAAGGGGGATGGCTATGTTAAAGGAATTCATTTGTTGGGGATAGGTGTGGAAGATTGCTGGGGGGGGAAGGTGTGGGACATCACTTCTTTTTCTGTTTAGAGATACCCTATTTGGTGGGGACTCCCGTCTGGTTCGATGGTTGGGAGTGGGTGGGGGGGGGGGTGGCTTTTTCTCTTTCTCATGGTAATTGGGTCCAGTAACCTCCTCGATTTTGGTGTTACATTATCACTTGAGCATTTTGCCTGATGGGTTGGTTTAAATGGGGGACTTGAAATTATTGGCGCTTAATGTGCGAGATTTGAATGCTCAGATGAAATGATCCCTTATGTTTAAAGAAGCTCTCCGCTTACAGGCAGATATAGTACTGATACAGGAGACTCATTTGTAGGTTAAACATGCACATTTATTGAGACATAACAATTTTCCAACTTCCTAATTGGCAGCTAATGGGGCTAAACCAGAGACAGCAGGGGTGGGAATTCTGCAAACTCATCGGGTTTGGCTGGATAAAGAGGGTAGACAGTTTATTGGTATTGACCTTTGGGGGAAGGTATTTGTCGGTGCTCAATGTTTATGCACCCAACGCTGATAGAGGCCCCTTTTTTGATCACCTCTCTGTAGTGCTACAATATCATTTGGAGGGCAGTTTAGTGGTAGGAGGTGATTTCAACTTGACTCCTAATCCTCTTCTGGATAACTCCAGTGGGGCAGCAGGGTATGCCCAGGGTGAGAGGGCTTATATCACAGCTTTTGTAGAAAATGGGATTTGGTTGATTTTTGGAGGGAGGCCAATCCCAGTGGGCGTGATTATGCCTAATTTTCTCCGATGCATAAGACTTTTTCCAGAATTGATATGTGGTTGGGAGACTCTGGGGTGAGAAAGATGGTGGAGACGGTTGATATCCATCCCAGGACTTGGGCCGATCATAATCCTATTACTTTGGAGATCCAGATGGGGAGGATTGGACATAAAGTGTGCTATTGGCACTTTCTTGAGCTTTTAGAGGATCCGCTTCATGTTGAACAGATTGAACGAGATATTTTAGAATTTCTTGAGTTCAATTGCATGCCTGAGATTGATCCTATGACTCTGTGAGAGAGTTTCAAGGTGGTGCTTCAGGGCAAAATAATCTCTTTACAGGCCCAGGCAAAAAGGACAGCAGTATAGGGAGGAAATTTCCTTGTTGGAATTGATTTGCAAGCAGGGTACTAGTATCCCAGATCAAAGAGAAGCTCTTCATAACGCATGATTGGATCTACATGTGCTGGAATTGAAGGATATTCGGGTCAAATTAGATAGGCTTAATCAAACTTACTATGGAATTCAATAATCGTGCCAGTTGCATGAATTGAGAGTTCAATCTAAACGTAATGAGATTTATGAGATTGTTGATGAGGCGGGGTGATCTGTTACTACTGATGTGGAGATTTGTCAGAGATTTGTGTCATAGCCCTACCTTATCTCAAATTGAGGCCTTTTTAGATACCATGACTCTTCCAGTGGTGTCATCTGGGGAGCTTGATTTACTGTTGGCTCCTATTGAGCTTGAAGAGGTGCTCTCGATTATTAAAGGTGTACCCGGAGCAAAGGCCCCTGGGTTAGACGGGTTTTCTAATAAATTTTTTAACGATTTCAAACTTTGGTGGCCCCGTGATTGACGCGTGCATATAACGCAATTGATGAAACAA
Organism: Geotrypetes seraphini; assembly: GCF_902459505.1. Taxonomy (NCBI): domain Eukaryota; kingdom Metazoa; phylum Chordata; class Amphibia; order Gymnophiona; family Dermophiidae; genus Geotrypetes; species Geotrypetes seraphini. The sequence continues at coordinate 11,594,195 of NC_047090.1, read as the reverse complement.
CTATACTACCTCACTCGTGATTAGCTTGGGTGATTATCTTGCCGAAACCTAGAATGGATCCTAAAAGTTGCGAATCGTATAGAACAATCTCCCTATTAGGGACAGACTATAAAGTGTTTAAGAAATTATTGGCGGCTCGCTTGCAGAGGGTCCTTCTCAGGTTGGTGCATGGGGATCAAACTGGATTTATACAAGGGCGACAAACTTTCGATAACAACAAGCAAGCGCTCTATTTGATAGAACACGCTCAACAGGATAGCGAGGCGGCTCTTTTGGTGTCACTGGATGCAGAGAGGGCCTTTGACCGGGTGTATTGGCTCTTTCTTGGGGGCGGTGTTGCAGAAATTTAGAATGTTGGGGCCCCTCTCTGCATCGGATATAGGTCCGGTATAGACAACCTTTGGCTACCTTGAAGATCAATGGTGGGTATTCTGATACTATGGAATTATTTTGGAGGAATGAGGCAGGGGGGTGCTCTGTCTCCCTTATTATTTGCACTTACTATTAAGCCATTGGCACAATTGTTAAGGACGGATCCACATCTCTCGGGAATCTCTGGTAGGGCAGTTTCAGGATTCCGCATAAATTTGGGAAAATCGGAGATTTGGGGGGTTAATGTGGGTGAGAGAGAACGCTCCTTGATCCAACAAGAGTTCCCCTTTCGTTGGGCTTCAGAGTCTATTAAGTATTTGGGGATTCATTTGGATGGCACCAGGGAGGCTGAATTTTGGGGTACAATTGCAAAGTTTATTACAGGAGCTTGATCGGTGGGAACCCCTCCATCTGTCTTGGGTGGGTGGCATTCAAGCCCTTAAGATGGTGCTCTTGCCCAAATTGTTATATTTGTTTATGACAATACCAATGGCTTTGCCTCGGAGCTTATTTTTATACTTTGCATAAGAAAGCCTTTGTATTTATTTGGAAATGCAAGCCTCCCCGGGTGGCTAGGCAAATGTTATATCAATCTAAAAGAATGGGGATGCTGAATTTTCAGGTATATCATTCAGCGGCTTTGTTGCAGAGGATTTCCTATTGGTGGCAAAGAGAGAGTAAACCCTGGATGCCATAGGCAGCGGAATGCTTTTCTATTTGGGGGAGCCAGCAAGCTCCGCCCCAGACCCCTGCCCAATCTCTGCCCCACACCCCTCCCCCATAATAGTACTAATTGTAATACCAGTTTTTCCATTCATTTTTTGTATACAGTATATACACACAATATAACCTTATTAATACATAATGGTTAATCAAAAAATTAAACTACGGTACATAAAACACACTGTATACTTCTCAACATTCCAGAACACAGATAACCCCTATGCAAATTTGGGACCACAAACTAAAAGTACTAATATATATATACATACACATACACATGAAACCCAAACATACATACAGTAAGTACAACACCAGAGAAATAGAAACAAATGCGTTTCTTCCTGAACAGTACAAAATATAGACAGCAGATGTAATTTCTCAAAACTGACACAATTCAATCACTAAATTGAAATTAAAATCATTTCCCCTACCTTTGTTGCCTGGTGATTTTGGTTTTCAAACCATCTTTCCCAGTCTCTGGCTGCACCTCCTTCTGTCTGTGCTCTTAACTGTGTATCCAGGGCCACCTTATCCATTTGCTGTTTTTCTCTCCTTCACTTTCTGCCATACATCCATCTTTTTTTTTTTTTTTAATGAGATGGCGGGGATGTCACTAGTGAAAACTAGAAGAAGTCAGAAATTGCTTTGATAAATAATATATGAACTGACTTCGCATTCAACACAAACCTGTCTATGAAGTGTAATCAATATGTTTTAAGTTGCTCAGAAATGTGAAACTCAACAAGGGGGGAACGCACCCCCCTAGAATGGGAACAGAGTTTACCTCCCAGTCATTGCAACTGTTTCTGTAGAGATCACACTTCAAGCCAGGATGTTAGTTAATAAAAAATTGTTACAATCCTTGAAATGATATAAAGTATAGGATTTTCTCCCCAAACCCCTCATTTGAACTAAGTTATGATTCTATTAATCATGCTTAAGTGATGTTCTGACAAGTATAAAACAAGCATAAGAAGAAAGGAGAAAATCCTATACTTTATATCATTTCAAGGATTGTAACAATTTTTTATTAACTAACATCCTGGCTTGAAGTGTGATCTCTACAGAAACAGTTGCAATGACTGGGAGGTAAACTCTGTTCCCATTCTAGGGGGGCGCGTTCCCCCCTTGTTGAGTTTCACATTTCTGAGCAACTTAAAACATATTGATTACACTTCATAGACAGGTTTATGTTGAATGCGAAGTCAGTTCATATATTATTTATACATCCATCTTTAGCATTAACTTTTAACATTCAACTTTCTTCCATTTTTCTGCTTTCTTCTCAAAATCTACTTTTCCATGCCTTCCCTTCCCATCTATCCATGTGTATCATCTTCTCCCTCTTTCTTCTCCCCTACTCCCATCTATCCATAAGAAGCATTTCTTCTTATCTCTTCCCTGCTGCACCCATTGCTGTGCACCATCTCCTCCCTCTATCTCCCCTTCCCTCCATCCCTATGCACCATCTCATCCCTCTCCCATGGTCAGATAACTCTATCATCCCCCTTCCCCCCTCATATGGTCTAGCATCTTTCTCCACTCCTTCCCATAGCCTGGAATCCCTCTCCTCTCCCATGGTCTGGCATCTCTCTCTCCTTCCCTCCCTCTTCCCAAGGTCTAACATATCTCTCTCCTTTCTGCCGCTTGGCATCTCTCTCCCCTCCTTCCTTTCTAGTCTGTGATATGCTATCTCTCTCTTTCTCCTTCTCATTCCAATGGTCTGACATCTCTCCCAACTTTGCTGGCACGTAGGGCATTATTTGAGTTACAACCATTATATCTCTCTAATCTAGTGTTATTTTAAACATCTAGTCGTTCGTTGAGATCTTTAAATGACAATAGAGTAGCTGTTCCCCATATCTTAAAGGCTCACCTTGCCTCAACCAGAAATGGTGCATTTTTCTACTTAGTTCCAATATTGTGGAACAATTTACCAGAGAAAATATTTCTTCACACAATGTGTAATTAAACTCCTGAATTCATTGCCGGAGAATGTGGTGAAATCAGTTAGCTTAGCAGGTTTTAAAAAAAGGTTTGGATAATTTCTTTAAAGAGAAGTCCATAGGCCATTATTGAGATGGCTTGGGGAAATCCACCGCCTATTCCTAGGATAAGCAGCAAAAAATCTGTTTTACTATTTGGGATCTGGGTTGGCCACTGTTGGAAACAGGATACCGAGTTTGATGGACCTTTGGTCCGTCCCATTATGGCTATTCTAATATGCATGAGCTACTGTAGATTTGCTTCTAATGAAGGCAGCGAATGCAAATCTAGCTCATTCATATTCATTAAGGCTTTCCTGAAAACCAGACTGGCTAAGTGTGTCCTGAGGATGGGGTTGAGACCCCCTGCTTTAAAGCAAGGCACACTGAGTTATTTTCAGGACTTAATTCCTCTGGAGTGAAACAGAAAATCTGGATTATTATAGATGGGTCAAAGAAGATTTATTTCATAGTCCACTTTGATAATGGGATGAATGGGTTTTCTTCTACTGAGTGAAATGGTCCCAATCACGCTGAGCTGAGCTGTTAGGTATCAGTTAGTGACATTAGTTCATGCACCCCTGCGTAAGCTGAGTCCGAGTGCCTAATGCGTCGAGATTTCCCTGCTCCCACTCCTCAGATTTCTGGTGGTGATAAGTAGGTAAGAATGGGAAAGCCTGGACTGGACAAAGTCTGCATTGAGGATGGGCTGTAAGTAGGGACAGAGCTCTGCTGATTGCTCACCAGGCCTTCCCCGGGAGCAGTGCAGCTACATGAACTTTGTTACTTCCTGTACCAAACAGAGGGTAGGAGTAAAGGGGCACTACTCTGACTGGATAGGGGTCACAAGTGGTGTTCCGCAAGGGTCAGTGCTGGAACCGCTGCTGTTCAATATATTTATTAATGATCTAGAAATGGGGACAAAGTGCGAAGTTATCAAGTTCGCGGATGACACAAAACTCTCCAGCAGGGTCAGAACTGTTGAGGAATGCAAAGAACTGCAGAGCGACCTGAACAAACTGAGTGAGTGGGCAAAAAAATAGCAGATGAACTTCAATGTGGAGAAATGTAAGGTCTTGCACATAGGGAAAGGGAACTCCATGTACAGCTACGCGATGGGAGGGAGGGTACTCGGGGAAGGCAGCCAAGAAAAAGATCTGGGGGTATTGGTAGATAACACAATGAAGCCGGCGGCGCAATGTGCAGCGGCCTCAAAAAAAGCGAACAGAATGTTGGGCATTATCAAAAAAGGTATCACTACCAGAACGAAGGAAGTTATCCTGCCACTGTATCGAGCGATGGTGCGCCCACATCTGGAATACTGCGTCCAATACTGGTCGCCATACCTCAGGAAGGACATGGCAATACTCGAGAGGGTCCAGAGGAGGGCAACGAGGATGATAAAGGGTATGGAGAACCTTTCATATGCCGAATGGTTAGACAGGCTGGGGCTCTTTACCCTGGAAAAGCGGAGACTGAGAGGGGACTTGATAGAGACTTATAAAATAATGAAAGGCATAGAGAAGGTGGAGAGGGACAGATTCTTTAGACTAGCATGGACAACTAAAACAAGAGGGCATTCAGAAAAACTGAGAGGAGACAGATTCATAACGAATGCAAGGAAGTTCTTCTTCACTCAACGGGTGGTAGACACCTGGAACGCGCTTCCCGGAGAGGTGATAAGACAGAGTACAATTCTGGGGTTCAAAAAGGGACTGGATGACTTCCTGGAAGCGAAGGGGATAACAGGGTACAGATAGAGGTTTACCTTACAGGACATTGAGCGAACAGGATATGGACATTTTAGGTTAGGTAGGGAACACTTTCAGGTCATGGACCTGGGGGGCCACCACGGGAGCGGACTGCCGGGCACGATGGACCCCTGGTCTGACCCAGCAGAGGCAATGCTTATGTTCTTATGTATAATTTAAATATTTATATCCTGCTAATCTAAGCTGCAGGACCCTCCCAAAGTACTAGTTAAGAAGAAAGGTTTTCACTGGCCATCTGGTAGGCTTTTTTTTTTTTTTTTATAACCAAGATTAAAAGTCTGAGCTCAGGGATAATGAAGCTTAGATTAACAGACCACATATTCCAAAATTATGCGCAATGGAGACATTGCTTCAGCCTGGTGGCATTTTTGTCCTCCAGCAAAAGACAAAAGGCATTTGACCATTCATTGACTGAACCCTAACACAGGAGGATTTGCCAAAACATGGCCCGTGCTGGGTCTCAGTAAACCAGGTTTTGATTGCCCAGACTCGAAGGCCCTTGTGCTTTTCTAAAATTTATAGCCAGACCAGACTTCTGCACTTTCTGTCCCAAATATGACAGATCTGGATGGGCTGGTGAGGGTTTCCATGGACCCTCCAGTACTTGGAACGTAGACAGTCTGTGACCCGAAAGTAGTCAGTCTGTGACCTGAAAATTGCAAAAGATCACGTTTGTGCGTTTTTAAAATCACTTTCATATCCTATGTTACGAGTGCGACTTTGGTTTTGGGTAGACTGGATCTGCCATCATTTACTATCTTAATGCTCATATCTAACTGCATTTGTGCATATACCCTGTACGTTAGTAACTTCTCCCTCCATATTCGCTGTGATAGGGGATTAACAGAACCGCAAATACAGAAAAACCGCAAATAACTTTTTCATATGTTATTCGCTGTTTTCTATTAAAAACTATTGTGAAACCGTGAATAACATGGTGGGAGACCTGGTCTGTTCCTGAAGGAGAGGCAAAACACGGTGAAGAAAGTGCTGGGAATCAACGATTTTCTCCGTAAACGCTTGGAATCAGCGATTTCTCTATGCAAGCTGACGTAATTTGGGGGGAGGAGCCAGCAAGCTAAAAACCGTGAAGAATCGAAACCGCAATTGCTGAAGCCGCGAATACGGAGGGAGAAGTGTACACTATAAAGGAAAACAGGTGTCTAAGAAAATTGGGTCATTAGGGCATAGACAGGGGGTGGGTAAGCAGAGTGGGCAGACTTGATGGGCTGTAGCCCTTTTCTGCCGTCATCTTCTATGTTTCTATAAGTGTTCAAATTCTACTGTCTCCTATACAAAGTAATACATGGAACAGCACCCAGCTACCTAAACAACAGACTACACCGTAACCTCTCACACAGATTAAGGAGAACTCAGAGCCTATTCACTCACTCCCCTCTCAAAGGAACACGACGAAAGAAACTATATGACAGCCTTTTAGCGACACAGGCAGCAAAGATCGATACTACCATCACCAATCTACTGACCAAATCAACAGACACTAAAGTATTCCGAAAAGAAATCAAAACTCATCTCTTCAAAAAACACTTCCCATCATCATAACCTCACAAAAGTATTAGAAAATGCTCTCATGACCACCCTACCACCACCACCAGCAACACCTTGATTCCGGACAGTATTATCTCTATTCGTCTAAACAACAGAATCCGGACAATATTATCTCTATTCGTCTAAACAACCTATCACTATCTACTATCTGCTATCAATTTCTCCTGGAAAAGTCCAGAATAACAATTGTAACTTGACGCATTCTTGATAACATGTACTGTAATGCTACTGGAAATGTCCAGTCTTCTAACTTGTAATCCACTTAGAACCGCAAGGCACAAGCGGAATAGAAATCACTAATGTAATGTAATGTAATGTAATGTAAATGGTCCTAACTCTTGAAGTTACGTGTCTGTGAGTCCTGCCCAGATTCTGCCTGTCAAACTGCACTGTGTAAGAAATTCAGGGATTCACAGAATAGCTCTTAGGAGGAATTTTGGCAGCTGTCATTATGAGAAAAAGATTAAATATTAAGCGAGCTGATGAAGAAGTAGGAAGTGCTTTAACATTTAGCATTTTGCTATATGATCTTGCAGGCTAAACCTCAGAAGGTCCTTTACCTATATTGAATATTACATAACATAACACTTAGAGCCTTACAGTAGAGAATGACACGGTGACAAAATTCATCACCGTTCCCGTCCCCGCGGATAACCGCGGGAAATAATCCCATGTCATTTTCTAGTGTCTATTTCAACCTCGGTCCTTCTACACCAGCATTCTTCAAAGCAAAGCTTGCGGGTCAGTGGTTGTGGCCATTCATACTCTGATTCTTATGTGAACCAAGGATAATGAAGCCATTGTGACATCACTGATGTGATTGGCTCTTAGGCACTGGTGGAATGAGGCATTATGACATCACAAGATCTGCTCTGGATACCAGAGACTGTCATTCTGTCGTGTCTGTTTCAACCTCAGTCCTTCTACACCAGCATTCTTCAAAGCAAAGCTTGCGGGTCAGTGGTTGTGGCCATTCATACTCCGATTCTTATGTGAGCCAAGGATAATGAAGCCATTGTGACATCACTGATGGGTTTGGCTCTTAGGCACTGGTGGAATGAGGCATTATGACATCACAATATCTGCTCTGGATACCAGAGACTGTCATTCTGTAGTGTCTGTTTCAACCTCGGTCCTTCTACACCAGCATTCTTCAAAGCAAAGCTTGCGGGTCAGTGGTTGTGGCCATTCATACTCCGATTCTTATGTGAGCCAAGGATAATGAAGCCATTGTGACATCACTGATGGGTTTGGCTCTTAGGCACTGGTGGAATGAGGCATTATGACATCACAAGATCTGCTCTGGATACCAGAGACTGTCATTCTGTAGTGTCTGTTTCAACCTCAGTCCTTCTACACCAGCATTCTTCAAAGCAAAGCTTGCGGGTCAGTGGTTGTGGCCATTCATACTCCGATTCTTATGTGAGCCAAGGATAATGAAGCCATTGTGACATCACTGATGGGTTTGGCTCTTAGGCACTGGTGGAATGAGGCATTATGACATCACAAGATCTGCTCTGGATACCAGAGACTGTCATTCTGTCGTGTCTGTTTCAACCTCGGTCCTTCTACACCAGCATTCTTCAAAGTAAAGCTTGTGGGTCAGTGGCTTTGGCCATTCATACTCTGATTCTTCCCTATCTCCTTAAAGAATGACATGAAGATGGTTTCCGGGACGGTAACGGTGATGAATTTTGTCACCTTGTCATTCTCTACCTTACAGTTCACAGCGGCTTACGAAAGAATCAAAAACAGCGTTTCAAGGTATTTGTGTTTCTACTGAATAAGCTGACAACTATTTCCGCCTACCATAAAGATTAAACAATGCCGTGTATTTGACATGTAAACATTAGCACCCGCTTCACAGAAATTACCCCGAGACATTCAGAGCTCAGGCAAGATGTCACTGCCGCTGCGTACACAATTCTCGGTTTCTCTTAAATAATCCGAGAGGCAGGGTGAGCGATGGGCTGACTGCATCTGGAGATAAAATTAAGCAATTGAATCATACTGAAAGCCAATAGAAAACAGACATTAATTTTTCCGAAGCCAGGATCGATAGCAAAAGGTTCAGTGAAGCCACCTAATGAATATTTCAGAGGCTTTGAACAGGGAGCGAGGAAGTTCTGCTGCAGATAGAATTGATCTAGACTTTGTAGAAGTTTAATAAATAAAGAGAAGCTTTATTAAAGAAAATCAGAGGTCTGATTGTTGTTGATGGGGGGGGGGGACAGTGTACCCCGTAGAAGTTTAATAAATAAAGAGAAGCTTTATTAAAGAAAATCAGAGGTCTGATTGTTGTTGATGGGGGGGGGACAGTGTACCCCAAAACAATTTCCATCAAGAGGTGAAACAGCAGGTTTTGCTGCTGAGACTAAAATTTATGGTGGCAAAATTTGAAGGGTCACAAAATGTTGCCGTGTTTTTTCGGGTCACCTGATAAAGTTATGCGTTTCGCTGAGAGATGCAGAGTTTTGACTTGTGTTGCCCTAGAGCAGGGGTGTCAAAGTCCCTCCTCGAGGGCCGCAATCCAGTCGTGTTTTCAGGATTTTCCCAATGAATATGCATGACATCTATCTGCATGCACTGCTTTCATGGTATGCTAATAGATCTCATGCATATTCATTGGGGAAATCCTGAAAACCCGACTGGATTGTGGCCCTCGAGGAGGGAATTTGACTCCCCTGCCCTAGAGGAAGGTTCCTGGTGGCAACTCTGTAAAGACAGTGACAAGATTTAGGCACCAGGAATGCATAGAAAAGGCCAAAGTACCAGCACGGATGTGGGTTTGTGTGTGTATAGGTGTGTAGGTGCCACTTAATACCCCTAGCGAGCCGCAACATTATGTCATGTTGGAACTGGAAATGTACGGAGCTTCTTAAACTTTTATTTATTACAAAGGATCTAACTACTACTATTTATCATTTCTATAGCTCTGAAAGGTGTACACAGTGCTGTACATTTAACATTCAATAGACGGTCCCTGCTCAGAAGAGCTTACATTTTAATTTGGACAGACGGGACATCTCAGGATTGGGGGGTTTCTAGCAGAAGGAAAGATACAATGGGTAAAAGTATCCGACAGTGAGTGGGAGTTCAGAGTTGAAAGCAATTTTTAAAAAATGGGCTTTTAGCTTGGATTTGAAGACTGCTAGAGATGGAGCATGATGTATTGATTCAGGCTGGCAAGACGGCGGCAAGAAAGAAAGGACGGAGTCTGGAGTTGGCAGTGGAGGAGTAAGAGGGACTTACCTCATGAATGGAGTTCAAGGGATGTGAGATATTGAGGGGCCAGTCAGTAAGAGGAGTTTGAACTGTATTCGGAAACGGATGGGGAGCCAATGAAGTGACTTGAGGAGAGGGGTCATGGGAGCAAAATGCTAAAGTAGCTATTCTGAAAACTTTTGCAAAATGCAGAATTTTAAATGACATTTCCTGTGCATACGTCTCATGAGCTCGTGGGCCACAGGCGTCGCCCACTCCTGATAGAGGAAGCCACATAATCTGGGACATCAGTATGTACTAATGGAGAAATTTTGTATTGGATACGGTGCTAAATGTACCCAGTGACATGGCTGTGCTCTCTGTTGTTTGTAACCTGGTGTAAGCGACAGGGTTCCAGAACTGTTATAATAATAATAATAATAATTTTATTCTTATATACCGCCATACCCAACGAGTTCATAACTCAGCCATTGGATTTGCATCTAATGACTGGCTGTATTTTAAAAGGAAGTCCTTATGACCATTTTGTTATATTTTAACATTGTTCAGAAGCTTTGAGTCCTCATAATTATATATCACATACAAAATACATTCTATAAGAGTGTAACATTCTAATTCTGGTTACTTTTAAAACCAATAAGAGAAAATTTTTTTTTCACTCAGAGAATAGTTAAGCTCTGGAACGCATTGCCAGAGGTTGTGGTAAGAGCGGAGAGCGTAGCTGGTTTTAAGAAAGGTTTAGACAAGTTCCTGGAGGAAAAGTCCATTGTTATTGACAAAGACAGGGGAAGCCACTTCTTGCCCTATATTGGTAGCATGGAATATTGCTACTGCTTGGGTTTTGGCCAGGTACTAGTGACCTGTATTGGCCACCGTGAGAACGGGCCACTGGGCTTGATGGACCATTGGTTTGACCCAGTACGGCTATTCTTAAGTTCTGTGGTTTTATTATTTCAATCAGAAGGTCCTCATGTTTTTATAATTTTATTGTAAGGTTCTTATATTTTTTATACATGTGTAGTTTACTATGTGTTTATTGAAGCAGTATATTATCTTTATCTTTTAAGTTGTTTGTAGATCATTTTTATTTAAGTGTCTTAGAAATTTTTTAAAAAATTTGTTTGTTGACTCCTGAGGCAGGCCTCACGGCCAAAACATGTACATATGATATTGAGCTTCTCTGTTTCTTTGTATTGCAGTAGTCTAGCCACGATGTTATAACGGAGGAGAGCAAAATTGTTTGGGAGTCAGTACAGCGGAATTTGCCTTAGCACCCGAAAGCATTTTTTGGCAGGGCAGCAATTTGATTTTCAGAGGACAGATGTCGGTCTATCAACAGGTCTAAATATTTGAACTGTGAAAGAGTTCAGAGGAAGAAGCCATGAAGGAGTTTGTTAGCGAGTCAGGCAGCCACTGGTTTTGACTTCTAACAGATGCTAAAGATTAGAAGCTTGATACAAAAAGCAGAGATCCAGGACAAATAGTTATATCTGTGAAATGACTGAAATGCATCAGTTAAAGCTGGAGCGATTTCTTGGGGCTCATGAGCATACGTAGGTTCCATTTTGAATACAGGGATACTGCGGGAATTTTGGAGAACGTAAGCAGAAAATTCCATACAAGAAGTACGATTAATAGAATGTGTTTGGATTTTGCAGATTTTTTTTTTGGGGGGGGGGGGAGGGTATGGCATTTCTGCTGTACAAATTGTGATCAGTGATGTGGAGGCCAGACAAGAAGCTGACACCAAACTGTCAGAACATATTTCCATAAATCTAGGCAGTTAACTCATTAATTCTCCAGAGAGAGCTGCATATCAAATGAGTTTTAATGTGGATAAGACTTCCTAGCTGACTGTAATGCAAGGGTTAAAGATGCCAATTTCCAGCAGTATTAGGCTCTTCTTGGACCAGATGTGCAGTGTAGGGATTTCTTTGTAGCTTGTGCAGGGTAATTTTATGACAAGTCACTAAAGGGTAGGAAGTCAAAGAGATCCCTATTTGATAAAGATACACTGGGGCCTCAGTGTCCTTGCAAAAGTGACAGAAATTGTGGCTTTATTAAAGCTGTGTACACCCACCTTCTTATGTACGGGGAGAGTGTGGCACAGTGGTTAAAGCTACAGCCTCACTACCCCTGACGTTGTGGGTTCTTTTTCAAGGTCTCACCAGAGTCTTGTACAGGGGCATCAATACCTCCTTTTTCCTACTGGCCATACCTCTCCCTATGCGCCCTAGCATCCTTCTAGCTTTCGCCATTACCTTTTCAACCTGTTTAAGAACATAAGAACATAAGAAGTTGCCTCTGCTGGGTCAGACCAGGGGTCCATCGCGCCCAGCAGTCTGCTCCCGCGGCGGCCCATCAGGTCCATGACCTGTAAGTTAGTAGAAGTCTTCACATCTGCCACAGATTTCTCCAATTTGTCCATTCTAAGAGACTGTTGTTGGAATTTCTCTTCAAAAGTTTTAAACTGAGTATTAGTATTTTGTACAGACACAACAAACTGGAAGCATACCTTATGCAAAGTCTCTAAAGCGCTCCAGATCCATGTCTATCACCGCTGGTTTAATTAGTGGAGCAGGGGTAGATATTCCGGGGGCTCCACCAAGGGTTCCATCTCCTTGTTCCCTGCTACACACTGATAGTCAGGTCCTCCGAATTCCAATGCCGACTGTGAAAGAGTCAGCAAGCTATGATTCCCATCGGGGTCAGGGGTGAGACCTGCAATGCCGCCGGAGACATCAATTCCAGCGCTTCCTGTGCAGCTGAGGGTGTCCCCGACATCGTCCCGGGACGCGGAGGAACTCCAGGGTCAAAAGGGCTAAGCAAAACTTTGCCTTCCAAGACCGAGGTCTGCCCTCCTCGGTCAGCAGAAACGCCCGCTCCAACTGGAACAGCATAAGCTGTTATTGCCGCCTGCCGTGTCAGAGAAGTGGAAGAGGAGGCAGGAAGCGCACTCCTCTGCTTACCCCTGCGCTTCGGCATCAAGGTAACTCTTTCTGGGGGAAAAAAAAGTAAAAATTGCCGATCGGAGCAGGAGCCACTTGATAGCATGACTCACTACGACACCATCTTGATTCTCTCAGTTGACAGTTTTACTTCTTGGTCTCCATGGAAGATCTCATCGGGTTCTGGTACACTGGATGTGTCCTCGCTTGTGAAGACTAATGAGAAGAACTTGTTTAACCTATCGGCTACCTCTTTTTCCTCCTTTATCACTCCCTTTCTGTCTCCATCATCCAATGGTCCTACTTCCTCCCTCACCGGTTCCTTCCCTTTAACATATCTGAAGAATGATTTGAAATTTTTTGCCTCCCTGGCTAGCCTCTCTTCGTATTCCCTTTTCGCTCTCCTAACCACTCGATGACATTCTTTTTGGCATTTCCTGTGTTCCTTCCAGTTTTCCCCGGTTTGGTCCTTTTTCCATTTCCGGAACGATTTTTTCTTGTCTCCTATCGCTTTCTTCACTTCATTGGTTATCCATGCTGGGTCTTTTGTTCGGTTTGTTTTGCACCCTTTTCTAAATCTGGGGATGTACATATGTTGTGCTTCTTGCACTGTGCCCTTGAATAGGGACCAGGCTTGCTCTACGGTTTCTGTTTTCCTTGAGCTGTTTCTGAGTTTTTTCCTTACCATTGCTCTCATAGCATCATAGTTCCCTTTCTTGAAATTGAACGTTGTCACTGTGGTTCTTTTCCCTTTTGCTGTACCTACTTCTAATTTGTACTGGATCATGTTGTGATCGCTGTTTCCTAGTGGTCCTACTACTTCCACTTCCTTTGCAGGTCCCCTAGTCCGTTGAGGATTAGGTCGAGAGTGGCATTCCCTCTCATTGGTTCCTTGACAAGCTGATCCATAAAGCAGTCCCTCACAGCCTCTAAGAATTCTGTTTCCCTCGCACAATTCGAGTTTCCAATACTCCAGTCTATCCCGGGGTAGTTAAAATCCCCCATTACCGTCACATTCCTGTTTTTGCCTTCCCGCCTCAGTTCTGCTGCCAGTTCTTTGTCGTTTGCTTCCGTTTGTCCAGGCGGACGATAGTACAGTCCCAATTTTATGTCAAAGCCTTTTCTTCCTGGTAATTTAACCCATAATGTTTCCATATCCACTCCGGCCGAGGGAATGGTGTCTTTTAAGTATAGTGCTATTCCTCCACCCTTCTTGTGAGTCCTGTCTCTTCTATAGAGTTTGTACCCTGGCAGTACTACGTCCCATTGGTTATCCTCATTCCACCATGTTTCCGTGATTCCAATGATGTCTAGGTCCTCTTTTTTGGCTGTGACTTCTAATTCTCCCATTTTGGTCTTCAGGCTCCTTGCATTTGCGTACAAGCAATTTAAGTCCTGGTCTTTTCTTTTCCCTGCTGGTTTTCCTTGTGTTTTGCTCCTCTTGCCATCCCCTATTTGAGCTGCCAGTCCCTGATTTCTGCTCCTTTCTTCCTCATTTTTTGGTGCATCTTTTTCGTCAGCAACTTGATATTTCGATTTCTCCTGTTCCTCTAATTCTATCTGTTTGCCCCTCTTATTGTTCATCAGTTTCTCTTGTTCCTTGGACTCCTGTTGTTCGTCTTTTGCTTGTTCCAAGCATTTTTCCCGCTCAGTATCTTCTTTGGATACTCTTGCCCGAACTGTCGACGACAGGTCGACTGTCGGCTTTCCCCTTCTTAGTTTAAAGCCTGCTCTATTCCTCTCTTGACGTTGTTTGCTAGCAGCCTCGTTCCTGCTGTGCTCAGGTGTGGTCCGTCCCTCCTGAAGAGCTTGTTCTTCCCCAAAAAAGTTGTCCAGTTCCTCATAAAGTGGAATCCCTCTTCTTCGCATCATCTCCTCAACCATGCGTTTATTGCTTGTAGCTCTGTCTGCCTCTTCACGTCTGCCCTCGGTACTGGCAGAATCTCTGAGAATGCTATCTTCTGTGTCCTCAGCTTCAGTTTCCTTCCTAGGATCTTGAACTGTTCAGTTAGCGTAGTCCTGCTGTAATTTCTCCTGTTGACATCATTTATTCCAAGTGGATTATCACTGCTGTCTCTTCTGTTTCTGCACCGTCCAGGATCCTCTCAATTCTGTCGGTGATGTCCTTCATTCTTGCTCCTGGGAGACAGGTCACTAGCTGATCTTCTCTCCCTACTGCTACGTGACTGTCCACTTCTCTCAGGATTGAGTCTCTCACTACGACTGCAGATTTCCCCTTCTTCAGCTTCCTCACTGGTCTCAAGTCTGTATCCTCGATGTGGTTCAGTACTTCTCTTTCAGGGTACCGGCTAGTCTTCGCCTCCTCTGCTTGCTCGATTCTTCCATGTGGTCCCTCATCCTTGGCGTCTGTTGGTACCTGTCTTCCATCTGTTGGTCCCTGTCCTCCATCTTGTGTGGACGTAGCTTCCTCACTTCAGCGCTGCTGATGATCCTGCTCTTCCACCTGCCTGTAGGCCTCCTTGATGAATCTCTCGAGCTCCCTTACTTGCTCCTCGATGTGGCTCTCTCTTGTGGGGTCTTCAGCTGTCTTGAACGGTGCTTCCGAGATGTGGAGCCCCTCCAGCTCCTGAACCCTGCACTGCAGTCGACCAACTTCCTTCTTCAGGCTTTCCAGTTCCTGACACCGACTGCATACGTATGCCTGCCTTCCTGAGGGGAGGTTGTCATACATATGACACTCCGTGCAGTACACTGGGAAGCTCCTCCGGGTTCCTGCTGCTTCCATTTCTCTTTCTTCGCAGTCCATTAGATGCTCTCTCCCCTGTCTTTTGCGGGCGTGTGCGCTCTCCTATGCTTAGCCTACTTCTTCTGCGCTTTTTGCTTTGTGGGTCAGTTGCTCTCTCTTGGGCCTTTTTCTTGTCCCTGAAGCCTGCTGCTTCTTTATCCTTTCCTGTCTTGTGTGTGCCTTATTGTGTGTTTTCTTTTGTGTGTGCTCTTGTGTGTATGCTCTCCTTACGTGTGTGCTCGCTTCTTCCTTACCTTCCTGCTGATCTCTGGTGTTCTGGAGTCCTTGGCTGTCTTTGCTCGGCAGTGCCTTTGCCGCTCGCCTTCACCGCGCGTCAAATGGCTGCACGCCGTTGGCTCCCCCCCTTTTAAGGGGGAGTCCGGGCGCTGACTCGGCTGGTGACGCGGTGCGGGTGAGCGGAGCTAACTCTCACCACTGCCCACTCCTCGCCGCTGCCGCTGACCTAGTTCCTTCCCTCTTTCCTCTCCCGGCTACCTCTCTGCTTTAGCTCACCTTTTCCTGCTCCAAACCGCTGCCGCTGCCTTCTCCTTCTGCCATGCGGCTGCTTGTTTGTTCTTCGCGCCGCGGCTCCCTCCTTTTGAGGGGGAGTCCGGGCGCTGACTCGACTGCTGATATGGTGCGGGTGGGCGGAGCTAACTCTCGCCGCTGCCCACTCCTCGCCGCTGCCGCTGACCTGGTTCCTTCCCTCTTTCCTCTCCTGGCTACCTCTCTGCTTTAGCTCACTTCTTCCTGCTCCAAACCGCTGCCACTGCCTTCTCCTTCTGCTACGCGGCTGCCTGCTTGTTCTTCGTGCCGCGGCTCCCTCCTTTTAAGGGGGAGTCTGGGCGCTGACTCGGCTGGTAAAGCGGTGCGGGTGGACGGAGCTAACTCTCGCCGCTGCCCGCTCCTTGCCGCTGCTGCTGACCTGGTTCCTTCCCTCTTTCCTCTCCCGGCTACCTCTCTGCTTTAGCTCACCTCTTCCTGCTCCAAACCGCTGTCACTGCCTTCTCCTTCTGCCACCTTAAGATCATCACATACAATCCCACCCAAGTCCTGTTCTTCTGTCCATTATCTCAGAGTAAGCAAGATTCTGGAACCCCCAAAGAGTTTAACATTCCCTGCTACCGATTCAGGGCAAGCAGTGGCTTCCCCCAAGTCTGTCTCAATAACAGACTATGGATTTTTCCCCCCAGGAAATTGTCCAAACCTTTCTTAAAATCAGCTACGATGTTGCTCTCTCTCTGCCTATGCCGGGCATCCTGCCCTATTCTGTGCCTAGGGCAGGATGCCCGGGTTTTCCTGATTATTAATGATATGCAGAAAAGCAAATGGCATCACCTCCCTGGAGGCAGGCAGAGTTAAAGGTGCATATCCTCTCGAGGATTAGTTCTCAGAATTTGAGGGCACTTCTCACAGATATCGCCTGTCACTGGGGGTCCTCCAGAAGGGTTCCTGGGGAGGGGAGGTGGCAGCCATTGGACGGCATCTGAGACACTTCTGGAAGAGAATTCCCTCTAGATGTCCCAGCTCTGTACCTGGGGTTTAAGTAATGGCAGATTGCTAGAGAGAAAGAAATATTGACGGTCAAGCGATTTTCGATAGCAAACAGCAAGTTGGGTCCTCAGAAACCGACGGGGGATACTTGTGGGAATTCTCCTGACAGAAGTGCTGAGGTTGTTCAGCTGTTTCTTGCAAGGCAGCTGTTGCGGAGGGCTTTTACCACTGCGCCCTGTGACGAATTCCACATTTAGGAATTGTTCAAAGTGCTTTTCTCATCCTCCGTGCTCACATCCACCTGTCTCTTCCCATCTTTCACTCATGTGCTTTCAGCTTTTTCACAAATTAGCTCTGTACAGCCATTGACACCAAAGTGAAGGATTTCTCTGTATATAGAAGAGAAGTGAAACCCTGGGATAATTTTCTTTTATACGAAATTCTCTAATTGCTCAATTTGCCTCTTGGTGCTTCTTTTCAAAGTTACCGAAGAAGAAATATTTGCTGCTCGTAATCTCTCTCCCCTCCTTTCAGGAGAAAACCACAAGCCTAGCTAGCAATGGGCTGAAATGTTTATGATCCAAGGTCTCGGGATTTAGGATTTGTTTAAACCTTGTAATGGCAGACATAGGCCATATGGCCTGTCCAATCTGCTCATCCATGCCATCGCTTGCTTGCCCTCAGCAATCCCGTGTTTTCTGCAATTCAGATACAATCCTCATTGGCTCTTCCTCTGTCGCCGTTCTTCCAAAGTATATGTACTGACACCTTTAAGTCTGTTCCCTAATGAAAGCCACTGTCCCATTTTAGTAACAGTCCTCTGATGCAGTGTTTCTCAACTCGGTCCTGGAGTACCCCCTTGCCAGTCAAGTTTTCAGGATATCCACAATGGACATGCATAAACTTGATTTGCATGTACCGCCTCCATTCTATGCAAATCTCTTTCATGCATATTCAAGTTTCAAGTTTAATAAAATTTTGATTTGATTGCAAAATCTTACTTCAATGCGATTTACAAAGAATGTTACAAATTAGGGTGACATAAAAACGAATAACATTTTACTTAGACAAAGATGTACACAACTATATACCGACCAAACACAAGGAAAAAATAAAATGGTTTAAATACAATTTATAAAGTAAATCAAACAGGGTAGGATTTTGAAACAAAAGGATGGGTAAAAGATTACCTGCTCGATTTTACTTATAACTCTTTCTAAAGAAAAGAAAGTCTTGGGGGAGTTTAAAATGCATATAGCTTAGTTAAAAGCTTCCTTAAAAAGCCAACTTTTTAATAGGTTTTTAAATTTACCAAGTAATTTTTCATCCCTTATATTAACTGGGAGGGAATTCCAGATTTGAGGGGCTGTGACAGAAAAGATCGTGTCTCTCCTGGAGTAGATGACTCTTAGTGACGGGATTAGGAGGAGAGATTTCTCTTCTGATCTTAAAGATCTTATAGGAGTATAGGGAATTAAATTTTTTTCTAAAAACACAGGGGCTTTGTTTATTAAAATTTTATGAGAAAGTAGAGCTATTTTGTATGTGACTCGTTGGTTAACAGGTAGCCAGTGTTTTTCCTTTAAAAGGGGAGTCACATGATTAATTTTTTTTCTTTTTAGTGATTATTTTTATTGCCGTGTTTTGTATGATTTGTATTCTGCGCATTTCTTTAAGAGTAATTCCCTTATATAAAGCGTTACAATAGTCAATTTTTGCTATGACTAAAGAGTGCATTAAGTTTCAAGTTTATTGAGATTTTGATTTAAATGCAATATCAAGTATTTTCAATGCGTATAACAATAATAATTTTTTTGGGGGGGCAAATAAAACAGTTTAAAACCATATACATACAATTTTATCATAGTTACATTCAAGATACGTAAAGAATTAGAAGTTAAATTACATTTGATTTAAAATAAACAATTAAAATAGAAGAACAATTAGGGAAGAACAATTTTTTATGAAGACTTAGTCTAAGAATAATTGTTAAGGAGAAACCTGATCTAAAAGTAAATAGGAGAATCAAAAGGATTTTCTGATCTAAGATTCATAAGCATCTTTATAAAGATAGCTTTTTAGATTACTTTTAAATTTTCAGCGCGCAGATAGATTGGAAGTTTGTTCCAAAGCTGAGGTCCGAAAATAGAAAAGGTTGTGGTTCTTCTGGTGCCAATTACTTTCAATGATGGATTGGTCAACAAATACTGATCTGTTGATCTAAGAGATCTAACTGGGGAGTAGGGTATTAAGTATCGATATAAGAATATTGGAGTATTAGTTTTCTGAATTTTGAATGTTAACAATGCGATTTTATATGTTATTCTAGCCAGTTTGCTTCTTGCAAAAGAGGAGTGACGTGATCATATTTTTTAGAGTTAGTAATAATTTTTATTGCTGTGTTTTGTATAATTTGTAGTCTTCGTATTTCTTGCTGTGTTATGCCTTGGTATAATGTATTACAATAATCTAGCTTAGAAATTATCAAAGAGAGAATTAGGACATTAAGAGCTTTTGGTTCTAAGACTTTGGCTAAGGATCTGATGAGGCGTAGTTTATAGAAACAACTTTTAACTACAGAACTGATCTGATCATGATATGATAGTTCATGGTCCAATAATATTCCCAATATTTTTGTCGTTGTCACTTTTTGTGGTGGAAAATTGTCCAAAAAAATTTGTGCTGCAAATGTAATGTCCTTTTTCCATGGTAGGAACATCATTGAAGATTTAGATGGATTTAGTGCCAGCATGTTGTCTTTTAACCACTGACTAATTTGTTTTAACTTGTTATTTATGTTCATTATCTCAGTAGAATCAGCAGTGTTTAATGGATGTAATAGCTGGATATCATCTGCGTAAGCATAAACAGAAAATCCTATGGACTGGCTTAGTGTGAGAAGAGGAGCACGGAAAATATTGAATAATAGGGGGGGACAGAATTGAACCCTGGGGGATACCATATGAATTTATATCGTTACTTGATGATGTGTCGTTAAATATAAGTTTAGTTGGCCTGTCCTGAAAATATGAGTTGAACCAATTTAGAACTTGTTCAGAGATACCAATGGCAGATAGTCTCTTAATGGGCAAGTGGTGATCGATGGTGTCGAATGCTGCAGATAGGTCAAGTGAGATTAGAAGTACCGATTTATGGTGATCTAAGAAGTATTGGATATTGGTTGTGAGACCTATCATTGAATATTCTGTTGAATAGTTGGCTCTAAAGCCAATAGTTGGTTGGGACGTAATGAAGTTGCTTACATGAATAAAAACAGCTTCATCCAGAAATATAGCCAGTGATCTAATCAGCCTAAGCCTATAGAGACAGTTCCTCATCAGTAAATTTATTTGGTCATGGTAGCTCAGTTTCTGGTCTATAAAGATCCCAAGGATCTTGACCTTGGTGACTTCTTTGATCGTACTGTTATTTATAGTAACACTAGCTCCTATTTTTTGGCCCTCCCTGCATGGATATCCTGAAAACCTGACAGGCAAGGGGGTATTCCAGGACCGAATTGAGAAACCCTGTTTAGAGCTTTTTCAAGGTGCAGCCTCTACACTTGTACACAGCTAATGTGAATAATTGATCCAAGCAGAAAGCCAGGGTGAAGTGGAGGATGAGCCTGAATCCTGGGATTCAGTTGAGGGCATTCATCTTAGTTTTTCATGAATTTTGTGCTTTGTCTGCTACTGCAGGGGGGTCCATGAACAGGGTCAGCATGGCCTATGAGTGGCCTATGGTTAAAGCAGCTGTCTCCCTTGTTCTCCCTTGAGAAAAGGAGACTGCGTGGGGATATGATCGAGACCTTCAAAATACTGAAAGGAATCGACAAAATAGAGCAGAGAAGATTATTTACATTGTCCAATTTGACACGGACAAGAGGACATGAAATGAAGCTAAGGGGGGGGACAAGTTCAGGACTAATATCAGGAAGTTCTGCTTCACGCAGAGAGTGGTTGACATCTGGAATACTCTCCCAGGGGAGATTATTACGGAATCGACAGTCCTAGGCTTCAAAAGCAAACTAGATGCATATCTCCTGGAGAGAGGCATATAAAAAGATATGGTTGGCTATAAAATAAGCCAGGTGTATACCTGGCAGGGCCTCCGCGTGTGCGGATTGCCGGACTTGATGGACCGAAGGTCTGATCCGGAGATGGCGCTTCTTATGTTCTTATGTTCTCAGCACCCTGAGGTCACGAGCTCAATTCCCACGGCAACTCTGGGCAAGTAACTTAACACTTTGTTGCCCCAGGTACAAAATAAGTACCTGTCTAAAATATAGCTGGTTTTAAGAAAGGTTTGCACAAGTTCCTGGAGGAAAAGTCCATAGTCTGTTATTGAGAAAGACATGGGGGAAGCCACTGCCTGCCCTGGAATGTTGCTACTCCTTGGGTTTTGGCCAGGTACTAGGGACCTGGATTGGCCACCTTGAGAACGGGCTAATGGGCTTGATGGACCATTGATCTGACCCAGTCAGGCTATTCTTATGTAAACCACTTTGATTGCAAGCACACACAGTAAAAGCAGTATATCTAATCCTTTTCCTGCGGGAGGTCTCTTCATTTGCACTATCTCTACTGGGTTGGCCCCTTTTTCCCTCCAGGTGATGAGAAACCACTGTATCTTCTTTTCTTCCTGTCATATGGGGGGTGCTGAAAAGTTCTCAGCCCAACCAAGGAGAGAATGACGTGGATGTGGTTCAATCAATGATCTGAAACAATGTCAAAACAGAGAATTTCATTTCTGCAAATTGGCACTTAACAAAATAACACTTTTTTCAGCCACAGTGGCAGAATTTGGGCAGAGAACTTTTCCGCACCCCCTCGTACATGGGTCGCCTTGCTGAGATGTGCAGCGTGTGATCTAAGGGCAGCGCTAAAGTGGAAGTCACAGCATTCATTTTAGGCTTCGCTCTCTCCCACCCGCATCAATCTGCATTTTAAGCATCCTTTCAGCATATGCAAATCACTTTCTTCTTTGTTAGACACTTTCACTTCCATAGACTCCTTAAAGGGAAAGCATTATAAAAATACATGATCTAACATAAATGCTTCACTTGATTCCTTTAATCCTTCCCACTCTATTGCTGAATTCAATTAGGGCTGGTAAAGGAATGTCAAGTGTCACCTCCCCATCCCCCCTCAGACTCATAATTACTGATGTCAGTTCTGGCATCTCCCCTCCCCCTCCTAGCTCTCTTTCTTGTCCCAGTGAGCATCCTGCCCTCCCTCTCTCTCTGGTCCCCCTACCTGAGCATCTCCTCTCTCTGCCTCTCTCTCTCGTTCTTGTATGCCCTACTGAACATCTCTCCTCTTTCTCTCACCCCCCCCCAAGCAGCTCCCCTCCCTTGCCTTCTCTCTTACCCCACTGAGCATCTCCCTTCTCTCTCTTTGTCGCTCCCCACTAAAGCCTGCTCTCGCGCTCTCTCTCTCTCTCCTCTCCCTTTCAACATCTCTCTCTCTCTGTCCCATTGTGCATCTCCTCTCTCTGTTTCTCTCTCTTGCATGCCTCACTGAACATCTCTCCTCTCTCTATCTCTAAACTCCCCCCTCTTTCTCCGTCCCATTGAGCATCTCCTCTCTCTGTTTCTCTCTCTTGCATGCCTCACTGAACATCTCTCCTCTCTCTATCTCTGGACCCCCCCTCTCTCTCTCCGTCCCATTGAGCATCTCCTCTCTCTGTTTCTCTCTCTTGCATGCCTCACTGAACATCTCTCCTCTCTCTATCTCTGGACCCCCCCTCTCTCTCTCCGTCCCATTGAGCATCTCCTCTCTCTGTTTCTCTCTCTTGCATGCCTCACTGAACATCTCTCCTCTACCTATCTCTGGCCCCCCCCCCCAAGCATTTCCTCTCTCTTGCCCCACTGAGCATCTCCCTTCTCTCTCTTTGCCACTCCCCCCAGTGCTGATACTGAGAAGACTCTGAGTAATACATATACGCTCTCCTGCTGGCTCAACCTATGAAACAGGTGAGGCGCTGGCTCAGAGCGCCGGTGATGAAGTGCGCCAAAAGCCCCGAGGGATTTTAGCACGTTTCATCATCAGTGTCCTGAGCCAGTGTTTCGCCTGGTCCAACAGGAGGGAGAGATATCAGATTGCGGGGGATAGGGGCAACACTATCCTTTGAGCTGACCCTGCAAATTCTGCCCCTTTTCTCCCTATCACATGTCCTTCATTCTGTCTCTCTCGTTCTCCTGCTCACAAAAATCTGGTTTTGTTCCTTCTACAATAGACTTATTCTGTCCCTCTGCTCTCCATACAAAACCTCTTTCTTTGGTCATGCTCCTTCCTGTAACTGGCAATAAGGGAATAGCTCCAGGATGGGACATATGCCCAGAACGTGAGCTGGACAGCATCTGTACAGAGCCATCCGTGGACAAGAGCCGCTTAGAGAGTGCAGGGCAGTGTCTGCCCCTCCTCTGGCTTCCCTTGGTGAGGAAATGTTCTTACTCTGCCTCCCACTTCCTCACCACACTGTCCTGCTTGTGCTAACTTCCACATGCTGAGAGTTGACCAGCAGCAATCGCTGTGACACAGCCAGGCTGATTTTTTGGGTGGGAGGCGGGAAATGGAGAATGCAACTGCTGCCTCCGGCCCTCTGTCTCTGACCAGATGGGGTGATTTCAAGGGGCTCTTGCCCACCCAGCCCTACCTGTGGCTATACCCCGAGTCAGTCAAGGCTACTGGATGAAGAGCGCCTCCAGAAGTCCAGTGCCAGCATCAGCACTGCTACTAAGCTTGATGGACCATTGGTCTGACCCAGTAAGACTATTCTTATGTTCTTATGTCGAACCCTTCCTGTCTCAACACGACTCACCTCCTCCCATCCATGTTTCAACGTGCCCCTCATTGTCCCCCCTCTGTTTCGCATCCCAAATTCATGCCTCCCACGTTTACCTCTTCTTGCTGGCTTCCTCCTCCCTTCCAGGTCAGCGGGCCACATGCACGAGCCACCGAGCGTGGCTTTGCAAGACAGGGGAACCACCACTTGCGGCTTTGACAACAGAAGTGCAGCTGGGAGGAGGGAACCGGTAAGAAGAGGCAAACACGGAAGGCACTATTAAATCTGAAAGTTATTTATTTAAAATTCTTTAAGCTATGTAAGGGGTAATTGTAACAACAGTGAAGCTAAAGAAGATGGAATAGAATTGCTAATCCATGCGATGGATGAGCTTGTTTTTGAGTACAAACTAACTCAAAACGTGACTCGATAGTCAACAAGCAAACACACATTTCATCATCCACCATCTGCAGTCGTTCTCTTTTTCTCAATTTAATTTCTGTCAGAGCTGAAAATCCAAGTTCACAAAGATAAGAAGATCCAAATGGTAATAAAGCATTTACCAGGTCTACAGTGAAGGATCTTTCTCTCAGACTTGGTCTAATCCCTGTGGAGTGCCACAGGGCTCCCTACTCTCCAACATCTACATGGCATCATTGGGAAATATGTTATCTGATTTAAAACTGAAATCGTATATATAAGCGGAGGACATCACAATTATTATTCCCATAACCTCACTCATCTCATCTGTCCTTATCAAGGTAGAACAATGGACTACACAATCCAAATTGAAACTGAATTCGGAAAAAACCAAGATTTTCTTGGCAAATCTTAATAACAAGATCATGAACACCTCCTTGAGATTAAATGGTTCAGACTACTCAATTAATCCTACAATCAAAATCCTTGGTGTCACCTTGGACTGAAGCCTGACTTTTGAAGATCATACTAACGCTCAAGTCAAAAAAATGTTTTCTCACCTTATGGAAACTTCATACCATTAAACATTATTTTGATTTCTTCTCCTTTTGACTGTTGGCTCAATCTTTGGCCCTAAGCACCTTAGACTATTGCAATATTATATACTTGGGATCTTTCAAGACAACCATCAAATGACTGAGAATTGTCCAGAATGCTGCAGTCCGTCTCATTTATGGCCTCAAGAAATCGGACCATCCCTTATTACAAAAATTTTCACTGGCTGCCTGTTGAAGCAAGGGTCATCTTTAAGTTTGCTTGCCTTTGCTTCAAAACCATGACAGGTTCATCCATCAACCTATCCGTCTCATCATTTCAAGTTCCCAGGCACAACTAATACACATAGTGCCTACTTGTTTGCTTTTCTATCCTTAAAGGGCTCTACCTAAAAGAGATTCCTTGACAGAACATTATCATTCCAAGAAGGCAAATGGAACAAATATTTAACCAACTTCATCTCAAATGCACTTTCTTATCAAACTTTTAGGAAATCAATCAAAACTTTTCTCTTTGACAAATTTCTCTGACCCCACTTCAACCTTGATGTATTTCCAAAACACTTCCAGATAAATTTGACTAACCTTAACATGCTAATGTAATTTCGAAAGTTTTTCTGTAATTCGCAATATACAGTCTCTTCCTCTGTAAACCACTTTGAACTGCTTTTGGTACTGCGGTATCTAAAAATAAAGTTATTAATACTGTGTTGCTCAAGTTAGGATAACTACTGCATAAAAAATTAAAATAAAATTACTTGCTATTAGTTTTCAAGGACCAATCACGTCAGAGAATGATGTTTGTCTGGATGGTTGCATCCTTACGCACACAGACACTCGTAACATTGACAGACTCTTGTACGTGACGTACATGTCATCCATTCTAGCGTATACTATATGAAGGGAATTTTGTAAAATAAAATAAAATTCTGGAATCTCTTCAGCGCACACCTCTGTGCCTTGGGACACGGTTTGAGAGACGCTGATATAGAGAATACACAAAATCCCTCAGAAGATATGGAAAGAGGGATCCATTCTGTTGAGATAAGTGACTGGAAAACAATGAGCAAAGTATCATATGGATTTACAATAGTTAGCAATTATAATAAGTCATGTTGACACTGTAATTGCTATGGTGAGTATCGAGCACATGTTCTTATAATAAATTATTTGATTTCTACTAAGAAATACCAGGGTGGTCTGGGGTATATCCGGATTACAGTAATTTTCTTTTTTTTTAAATCTTTATTCATTTTATTTCTTTCAACAAGTGTACAATATTATTACAAATGATTCACATAACTCACTTGACATTCTTAAACAACGTTATTATACATATTTTAATTCCCCCCACCCACCTCCCATCCCTCCCCATATCCACAAAATAATCTATCCAAACATATACATACCTAGACATCTCTCTTCTATATTACAATTAATCTTACATTAACCTATCCCTCCCCCCACCCTTTCTTCCTCAAACTCTTTGTTCATTGTATTATATAAATGAAATGCACAATAAATATAACTCATCATATTACATATATCCCCTAAAATTCCATAGCAATATATTTCCAATATATTTACCCCCTTTCCTTTTCTGTTCATATATATATACCATATTTCTTATATGCATTAATCAGTTAAAATATACTGCTATTTAATTAGAATATCCTATCCCCCCACCCATTTCTCCAAATTATCCCATAAGGAAAAAGAATAAACCTTAATCATTATAATATTCAATTAATGGCCTCCACACCTCCTGAAATCTTTTAAAATAACCCTTCTGTACTGCAAGTAGTCTTTCCATCTTGTACATATGACATACTGAGTTCCACCAGAAACTACAATTCAGTCTAGAACAGTCTTTCCAATCTGCCATCCCGATAACTATGTAGATAACTGAAGATAGCTTGACCTGAGTGCATCCAGATAAGATATCCGACTACTGGCTGAATATCTCTGATCTCTCCCTGCTTGCTCTGGATTAGTAGCAAGGAGCGTTGCTACTCTTTGAGATTCTGGAATGTTGCTATCTGGGTTTTTGGATTGGCCACCGTGAGGATGGGTACTGGGCTTGATGGACCCGTTGGTCTGACCTAGTAAGACTATTCTTATGTTCTTTATGTGACACCTGGATAGCGTCAGACAGTCACTGCCGTGATCGAATGTTCAGTGGCTGCCGCTCTCCACCAACTGCTGCGCGTCAGCGCCTGAATATCGGGGGAGTGGGGGTTTCTTTTCGGAATAGCTCGGTATCCTTATAACTTGGTCTCCTTATGCGGCAGCCTCTGTTGCTGAACTAGAAAGCACCCTCCAGCCCCCAAAAGGTAAAAAGCATTTCTTACGTCAGAACCATATGATAGACTGCCAGCTGCCATCAGGCTGACCCGGATTGTGTGTCCACATTCCCTTCTATATTAAGTAAATGACACGTTGTACACTGAGGTCATGAGGATGACAAGCGAGCATGCTTCCACCCTTCCCTAGCCCCTGCCATTCAAAACACACAGCTCCTGCCTGTTTTAGCCTCCATTTCCAGGAAATGGACTAGGCCAAGTCGATGCCAGAATCTGGACCTGGACTACGGCAAGATCTAATCGCCAGGGTCCACTATAAATGCGCCTGTTTAACTTTCAAAATCCTATATGGTATCCTCCCTCCCTTTATCCCTCTTTCTTGGAATTCCTCAAACCCTAATACCACCAGATCCTCCCACAAATTAAAACTATCCTTCCCCTCGCTAAAAGGCATTTCCCACACAGGAAAGCTAGGGACCTCCCTCCACTTCAAAATCACTGAGCTCTGGAACAACCTTACCTCCCCTCTTCGGAACTTGAGCTCTCTCCAAGTTTTCCGCAAACATCTGAAAACCTGGCTTTTCTCAAAAAATGTAAGTCTCCCTCCAACTTAGGAATCAAGGAAACTCTTATATCTTGGCATCCCAAGTCCTCTAAATTTTCTTCACCCTTCTACCTCTAACCCTCTGTTGTAGTTCCTTCCTATTTCTCCTACTGTAAACCGCGTCGAGCTCTACGAACGTGGAGATGATGCGGTATACAAACCTAAGGATTAGATTAGATTAGATTAGATTAGATCTTTTGGGGCTTCCAACCCTGACAGAGCTCTTCTGTCATCTACGGAGATCATTCTGGTTTAAATCCAATATGTGCAAATTTTATGCCAGTTTTCAAAAACAAGGCCTACACATGATTTCCCTTTGAAAATTATAGCTGCTGATCTGTGCGAACAGCTTTTCAGGAAATTTTCTGTTGGAATAAGCAGTGGGTTTACCCAAGTCATCTCAATAATTCAAGCCTTTTTTAAACCCCGCTAAGCTAACTGATTTCATCACATTCTCTGGCAACGAATTCCAGAGTTTAATTACACGTTGTGTGAAGAAATATTTTCTCCAGTTTGTTTTAAATCTACTACTTAGTAGCTTCATTACCTGTCCCCTAGTCTTAGTATTTTTGGAAAGAGTCTAACAATCGATTCACATCTACCCTTTCCACTCCACTCACCATTTTATAGACCTCTATCAATATCAGCCCTGAGCTGTTTCTTCTCCAAGCTGAAGAACCCGAGCCACTTCAGCCTTTCCTTATGGAGAAGTCATCCCATCCCTATCACTTTTGTCACCCTTCTCTGTACCTTTTCTAATTCCGCTATCTTTTTTTGAGATATGGCAACCAGAACTGCACACAGTATTCACGGTGTTTTAGATCATATAAGAGTCATGGAGGAAAGAGGAAAAATCCTTTGCAGCATAGCTCGGTTTCCCTGACTTGGGCAGATGCATTTGGCATTGTTGGACTATGAAGAACGGTCCATATGTTGTATAAGTACTGACGGCAAATAAGGCAACTAAAGTTGTCCATCCAGTAGATGTGTGGTATAGTCTCATGGTTGAGATGGTGGAGGCAAAGACTGTGTCTGAGTCCTATTTGTGGAATTCTCTGCAAGTAGAAATAATGTCAAGCATTGGCATAGCGAGGGAGAGCGGCTTCCCTCCCCTGCCCTCTTCCCCGACCCCCCCCCCCCCTGCTAACACGCGCAGGGTGTCCCGGAAGTGACATCAGAGAGAGCGCCAAAGCCGACGCGGGCAGCAAGGTTGGTGGCTACTCGTGCCAAAGATAAAAAGGGACGGGGGGCCCCGAGGAAGATGGCAGCCGGGGCGCCACAAGTCATGCCTCGTTAAAAAAATCTTTGAAAGCTTATGAAAGTCCTTGAACCAGTAAAGATTTATAGGTCAATTTATTTATTCAATTTTCTATCCCGGTCTCCCAGGGAAACTCAGAACGGTTTACATGAATTTATTCAGGTACTCAAGTGTTTTTCCCTGTCTGTCCTGGTGGGCTCCCAATCTACCTAATGGACCTGGGGCAATGGGGGGATTAAGTGACTTGCCCAGGGTCACAAAGAGCAGAGTGGGATTTGAACCCACAACCTTAGAGTGCTGAGGCTGTCGCTTTAACCACTGGACCACTCTACAATCAAAATGTATTAGAAGGGAGCCAAGTAAAGGACAGTCAAGCCATTGTGACATCACTGATGAGGTTGGCTCTTATTGGTGGAATGAGGCATTGTGACATCACAGTATCAGCTCCGGTTACCAGGAACTTTTCAGACTATTCAATTTCTATACGGTTCTCCCAGAGGAGCTCAGAACGGTTTACATGCATTTATTCAGGTACTCACTCATTTTTCTCTGTCTGTCCTGGTGGGCTCCCAATCGATCTAATGTACCTGGGGCAAATGTAGGTCTGGTATCCTAATTGATCAGTATGTAACAGATGGATCACTGCTTATGGGTTGGTATTTATTTTTAGGCATGTCTGAATGTTTTTTGATTAATTCTATACCTATATTAATAATATGTATAATTAAGTATGTTTTGTTTTGTAACCCACCTAGGATTATAGGACAGTGCAAGATATACCATGGTCCCTGGGGATTATTTCTCCCCTTGTTCCCATCTCATATTAACTGCTTGTGTAATAAAATCATTTCCTCTGCTTTGGAGAATATGCAGTGGTATATCTCATAAAAAGAGAGAGATTCCCTGGGTGGGAATCGCACCCTGCCATGATATCGAAAACACATTCAGCTGTCGCCAAACTGTCTTTGGCCCTTATATAGTAACCCTAAGCAGTGAGAGGAATGTTTGCTGGACTTTTCCCTTCCTTTGCAGAAGGGGAAGGGACATGCATTACTGGAATGCATCAAAGAGCTAAGGGAGACAGGGAGGGGGTAGGGCAGTCACTTAAGAGCTGCTTTGGCACTCACTCCAGAATTCCTAAAATCTCTGCATTAAAAATCAGCTGTTCTGCTGTTGTCTGCCAAATGTGGAATGCAAAGTCAAAAATCTTTAATCCAGCTGCCAAGACTCTGAAAATGACTTGGCAAATTTTATATTCTATTCTGAAGAGCAAATGGAAATTGGCTTAAGTACACGGGGACGTTTCTCTTCTCCAGATCATGGAGAGCGTGTGGCGCAGTGGTTAAAGCTACAACCTGAGGTTCTGGGTTCAAACCCACGCTGCTCCTTGTGACCCTGGGCAAGTCACTTAATCCCCCCCATTGCCCCAGGTACATTAGATAGATTGGGAGCCCACCGGGACAGACAGGGAAAAACGCTTGAGTACCTGAATAAATTAATGTAAACTATTCTGAGCCCCCCTTGGGAGAAAATTAAATAAATAGTGTGAAAAGCTTCAACCTCTGATAACCTGAGCTGCTATTGTGACATCATAATGCCTCATTCCACCAATAAAAGCCAACCTCATCAGTGATGTCACAATGGCTTGACTGTCCTATACTTGGCTCACTTTTGCCACATTTTGATTTCTAGAGTGGTGCAGTGGTTAAAGCTCCAGCCTCAGCACCCTGAGGTTCTGGGTTCAAACCCATACTGTTCCTTGTGATAGACAAGTCACATAAACCCCTCCCTCCATTGCCCCAGTAACATTAGATAGATCGTGAGCCTGCAAGGACAGACGGGGGAAAACTGCTTAAGTACCTGAATAAATTAATGTAAACCATTCTGAGTCCCCTTGGGAAAATTAAATAAATAAACTAGTGGCCTATGGAAGGAGGGAAGCAGGAGAGGAGGCTGCATTTCTGGATTTTTCTTATCTGTGTGGCCATAAGTTCATGACTGCTTATTCGTTTGCTGGTTCCTAATATTGTAATATTCATGCTGCACCTGTCTCAATAAAAGACCTTTGTTAAATTTAAAAAATCCAACCCAAAGGTGTGTGTCTGAATGCTAAAAACCCAAAGTGCTTGTTCAGTCCATCACAAAACTCCAGAGGAGAACGGTGGGTGGCAAATCCCAGAGTGTGGAATTTATCAGGAAAAGGCTGTGATTATCCTTCCTGGGACCGACCCAGTGTCAGAGGTTCTCATCCACGGCAAAGAACATGGGACGTGGCCATTCCATTTGCTTTTAAAAATTATTCCTTTAAACTAAACTAAACTAAGCCTTAAGTTTATATACCGCATCATCTCCACGGAAGTCGAGCTCGACACGGTTTACAAAGCTTAAAAATAGGAAGAGAGAGGAGAAAGATTTACAAGAGCATATAAACAGAGGGGATGTAAGCAGGAGAAGAAATGTTATATAAATTCACATAGAATTTTTCTTTTTTCAACCATCTTTATTTTCTCTTCTTTATTAATTTCCAGGTACTTTAGTTAGATTGTGAGCCTTCGGGACAGTAAGGGAATTTTTTAAGTACCTTCTTACTTCTCATTTATAATCTTAATGTATATTTTCTTCAAACCGCTTAGAACCTAACGGATGTAGCGGTATATAAGAAATAAATTACATTACATTACATTATATGTTAGAGAAAAGCCAGGTTTTCAGTTGTTTTCGGAACAGTTGAAGGGAGCCCAGGTTCCACAGTGGGATAGTGAGATCGTTCCAAAGGCCCGTGATTTTGGAGAGGAGGGATCTTCCCAGTTTAAGTTTCAAGTTTATTAACTTTTTAATATACCGACCATCACCAAGTATCTGGCCGGTTCACAATACAATTTATACAAAGGAAAACAAAGATAAAATTTTAAAATATAAAATGTGGTGGGTGAACATTAAAGACATAATTTGACTAACATGAAAGTGAGGATATAAGGGGAAGGGGGGGGGGAAAGTTACATATTCTGGAGAAGAGAGGGAAATAGTGAGGGTAGGGAAAAACATATTGGGTAGGATCGCTTTGATTAAAGCGGTTGGCTAAATAAGTTGAAACGAATCAGTTGAAAAAGAAAAATAATAAGGAAAAGGGTGGAATAGAGGAGAAAAAGGTAGGCAAAGATTGAAAAAGTAGGGTAAGTAAAAGAGAGAATTTAGGAGAGAGAGAAAAAAAAAAAAAGGAGGGAAAATTAAAAAGGTGGAACTAAGAACAGACAAAAGCATCTCGGAATAAAAATGTCTTCAAATTGGTCTTGAAATTATCTAGATGTTGTTCTTCTCTAAGTTCTTGTGGTAAAGCATTCCATAGTGTTGGGGCGACAACTGTAAAGTTTGTTTTCCGGGTATAATAGAATTCTTTGATTGAAGGAATTTGTAGAAGTTTTTGGTCTGCTGATCTCAGAATACGTGGAGAGTAATGGGGGATGAGTTTCTTATAAAGATATAAAGGCTGGTGTGCAAGATTTATTTTAAACCTAAGCAGAATGATTTTATAGGTTATGCGATGTGTAATAGGCAACCAGTGTGCCTCTTTCAGTTGTGGGGTGACGTGATCATATTTGCCTATTTTATAAATGATTTTTATTACCTGCGTGGAGGATGCCATGTAGAGAGGGGAAGGATAGTTTATGTCTGTGGGCTGATCTGGTGGTGGCAGGCGTCAGGGCGAGGAAGGATAGAGGGATTAGGGGCGGAAGGATGCCGTGAATGATCTTGAAAGCTAGGCAGGAGCATTTGAAATGAATTCTGGAAAGTACTGGGAGCCAGTGAAGGTTGGTAAGTAGTGGGGAGACGCGATCAGATTTGCGTTTAGCAAAAATCAGCTTGGCTGCAGTATTCTGGATAAGCTGGAGTCTGCAAAGACTTTTTTTTTGTTAGGCTTTATCAGAAGTATTTTCAGCAGCTTCAGCTCCTGTCCTTCCCCTCCTACCTCTTTGCGTTGGCCGTGCTAAGCTCGGGTTCGGAAGTCAATGCATCTTCCTTCCCTGAATTAGGGCCTCTCTTTATGGGTATTTATATATTATAACTTTCATTTAGGGCAGTGGTCTTAACCCTATCCTAGGGGACCCCCAGCCAATTGGGTTTTCAGGATATCCCTAATGAATATGTATGAGAGAGATTTGCATATATGTCTTATGCATATTCATTAGGGATCTCTTGAAAACCCAACTGGCTGAGAGGGTTGAGAACCACTTGAGTTAGGGTATGAAAATGGGACTTTGCTAGGTATCTTTTCCAGCAGAATCTAAAGCGTACTTTCCTTCAGCCAGTTTGGGATCCAAAGCCGACAAGGAAAGGATGAGAGAAAACCAGCAGAAGTGTAATATAATGTAATGTAATTTATTTCTTATATACCGCTACATCCGTTAGGTTCTAAGCGGTTTGAAGAAAATATACATTAAGATTATAAATGAGAAGTAAGAAGGTACTTAAAAAATTCCCTTACTGTCCCGAAGGCTCACAATCTAACTAAAGTACCTGGAAATGAATAAAGAAGAGAAAATAAAGATGGTTGAAAAAAGAAAAATTCTATGTGAACTTATAGGATGGAAATTAAACTGACAATGAAGAACTGTATGAAAAATACATATGGAATGCAGTTAGAGAGGGTAGATTACAATCTATTTATGGTATTTGTTTAATTGGAAGGTGTTAAGGTGGGTCATTTGGGGGAAGGTTATCTGAAGGTAGGTGAATCTTCTGGAGGTAAAAGAGGAGGGGTTAAGATATTTGGATGAATTTTTTGAAAAGCAGGGTTTTGATTTCTTTTCTGAATGTTTTGAGGTTGTCTGATATTGTCATAAGATTGGAGATGGAATGGTTGATTTTTGCTGCTTGTGTTGCCAGAAGGTTGTCAAACATTTTCTTGCGTTGTGTGCCTTTGAGTGGGGGGGAAGGCGAAAGGGTTCGAGGTTCTTCTGTGTCTTGAGGTGGAGATTTGGTTTAAGCGGTTGTTTAGATAGGAGGGGGAAGAGCCGTGTAATGCTTTGAATATCAGGCAGTGGAATTTGAATTGGATTCGTGCTTGTATGGGTAGCCAGTGAGAGTCTAAGAAGGCAGTTGTTATGTGATCATATTTTTTGAGTGAGTAGATCAATCTGAGGGCGGTGTTTTGTATGGTCTGGAGTTGTTTTATGGTGCCTTCATAGTCTTTCTTGGCATCAGTTAAGCCCGAAAAATCGGAATCTTTCTATCATGTAGGTCTGGGTGCGAGTTCAGTTGCGTTAGGGATTATTTGAAAGAGAACGGAGAGCAGCGCGAGCGTATCATTATGCCTTTGTAAAGGACCCTTTTGTGCTACTCTAGTTGCCCCATCTCAAAAAGGATAAAGGTGATGGAACACCTCCCTTAGGCCTCTTCAGCTTAGAGAAAAGACCATGAGTTAAATAGGGAAAAAGAAGAGGACACTCCATGAGACTAATGACCAGAGTTTTTCTTTTACATTTTAGAATGAGCATAATTTACTAACACATAGCGCGGGTTTTAGTGCCGGCAGCGGTGGTAGAAGGGGGTAAGTGTCTGCTCTGTTGCTGTCGCACGTAATTAAGGCAACTAACCCGACAGGGTTCCTGGAAGAAATATCCATATTAGCCCAGTGGAAGGAGAGCCGTTGCTCATCCCTGGGTATTTATCTTTTAGGGTCTTCCAGGTACTTATAAAGCTGTTTGGCCACTTCTGGGAGGCTCAAAGGACTGTGGTCTGTCTCAACGTGGCTTTTCTTGTGTTTTTATGATCTTAGCTCACTGGTCTGTCAAGGCCAGCTTTGAGCTTGTGTCCTCCAGGCTGGGTCTGACTCATAGGTTGATGCTGTTAAATTTAGATCATACCAGCAAGAGACCTAATAAACTGGTCTCATCAGCTAGAAGGACCCAGAGATAGGGAGCAGAGTAAGGTGCACTGACAAGCTCCTCACTGGAGGTGGCATCCCCTCTCGGTGTGGTCTTCCACTTCCCTTTGGGTTAAGCCCTTTAATCTAATCTAATCTTCGGTTTACATACCGGGTCATCTCCCGAAGGAGCTCGACTCAGTTTACAAGTAGTTAGTTTAGGATATATCTATAATAATAAAACGCTAAACGCGCGTGCGCACTCTCGCCACGTGTTCCCTGAGTCCTGATCTGTCAGGATGTGGCCGGCAGAGTGCGCATGCGCGCTAAGGCAAAGGCGGTGCGGAGCGGAGGATGGCAGCGGGAGGGCTTGCCAGCTCTGGCCTGACTCACAGCAGGTAACATGCCGCGACTCCCCCCCCCCCCCCCGGCGCCAACCCTACCCAGCACACCTGAAACCCCCGTTGACCCTCCCAGCCACACCTACCACCGCGCGACAAACACAAACCTTCAGGCTCCAGCAGCGTCCCAAGCACAGTAAACACGCTGCTTCGGGCCTTCTACTGGCCTGATTTCCTCTGTCGCATCCCTGATGACATCGTCAGAGACGAGGCAGAGGAAATTAGGCCAGTAGAAGACTGCTAAGCAGCAGTGTTTACTGTGCCTGGGACGCTGCTGGAGCCACACAATGCTGGAAGCAAAACAGAATAGCTGAGAGTTAAGATTGCCTGGGAGAGAGTATATGAAAGAGTATAGGCTGGGGGAGACAAGACAGCCTGGAGAATCAAAATTCATTTTCTTTATGCATAATGATCAAACATGCCTGAGCAGGACTGGCTGGATCACTAGAGAGGGACTTCCCCAAGGCCTTGGCCATCACCCGCCTTATCCAGCACTGGGCCTGGCTGGGAGGCAGGCAGGTAGACTGGCATCGGGGTGGGGGGGGGGTTCAATGGAAGGGGGATGGGAGGCAGGCAGCCTGGCATCGGGGGGAGGGTTCAGTGGAAGGCAGGCAGGCAGGCTGGCATCGGGGGGGGGTTCAATGGAAGGGGAATGGGAGGCAGGCAGGCTGGCATCGGGGGGGTGGGGTGGTTTCCATGGAAACATGCTGCTCAGGGGGATGGGAGGCAGGCAGGCTGGCATCAGGGGTGGAGGTGGGACAAAGTCTGGAAGATAATGATGGGGACATAGGAAGGAGGCACTGGGGGCACTATGGACATAGGAAGGGGCACTAAGGACAAAGGAAGGGGGCACTGAGGGCACTAAGGACATAGGGAGAGACACAGACAGAATAAATGACAGACAGACATCTACTCTAGCACCCGTTAATGTAACGGGCTTAAAGACTAGTAATAAAATATAAACTTAAGAGAGTTAGAAAGAGCCTTGAACTGCAAGGTATAGGCGGAATAGAAGTCCCTAATGTAATGTAATGTAATAAAATATACTATTAATACGATAGTTCAGTTAGACGAACCTCTAAGGTATTGTGTAAACAGCCAAGTTTTTAGATCTTTTCGAAACTGTTGTAGCTGACCTGTCAATCTTACAGAGTCAGGGAGTTTATTCCAAATTTCTACTAATTTGAATGCCATAGATTTACTAAGCTTCCCAACGGATTTAAGTCCTCTCGTGGAGGGAAATGATAATTTGTAAATCTGTGTGCTCCTTGAATAACAAGTTCTAGCACTATTCCAATACAGGGGAATTAAAGAGTCAAATATTCCATAAAGGAATTTGAAAACAACACTTGCACACAAAATGGACTGGAAGCCAATGAAGCTTTCTCAACAAAG
This sequence comes from Geotrypetes seraphini, assembly GCF_902459505.1. NCBI lineage: Eukaryota > Metazoa > Chordata > Amphibia > Gymnophiona > Dermophiidae > Geotrypetes > Geotrypetes seraphini. The sequence goes on along the minus strand of NC_047090.1, from coordinate 11,557,777 downwards.
GGGGAGACATGGCCATAGTTTCTCTTTCCAGAAATAAGCTTAGCTGCCGTGTTCTGTATGAACTGTAGCCGATCTAGACTAATGCCCAAGTCAACAGAATTACAGTAATCCAGTTGAGCAAAAACAGTAGACTGTACCAGCACTGCATAATGCTCTTGATGGAATAGTGATCTAACTTTCCTCAGCATACGCAAGCTAAACAAACACTACTTTGCCAAAGAGTTTACTGATAGATAACACCAGGCTATGACTCCATGAGACCCAGAACCCATAGAGGAATATTGGACACCAATAAACCTTGGAGGAAGACCAAGTAACATTCACTGAGAAGTCAGGCTGGATCCCAGTGAAGGATCTGATAGTGGAACAAAGAGGCTTCCAGGAAGTAGAGTCCAAAGTGCAGACAGAAGGAAGTAAGGAATCCAAACAGAGGTGGCAGTGAAGCAGTAAAACACCCAGCTCTGGTAAAGAAGAACTGGAAGATGTTGGCAGGCAAGCTGATGGAGCTTCCTGACACCTACTGGCTGGAAGTCAGATGTTCATTTAGGCAAACATTCTCCCAGGAGCTGATGGTGAAAGTCGCATGCTGTACTGAATTTTATGCAGGAACCATTGGCCATATTCTTGAAGATCTAGACTGGGTCTTCATCCTTAAAACTGGGTTTCTGGATAGTTTCCTCATTCCCGGTAATTTGATGACTGCTGAGCACTAAGGAATCAACCCAACATCTGGAGGACTGCCTAACCTGGATACCGAAGGCTGTGTATCTATGCCAGTATGGCCAACACGCAAGGAACTTCTAGACTCCTCTGGATCAATGTGGGAATGGGTTTGAACAAAACTGGACATGTGGCCTCTTTTGCCAGACTGGCACTGGGGTCAGCCCCTGAACTTCAGAGACTAAAACTATTCTGGCTCCATCCTGTAATGGATTTTGTAGTAGCATGTTGAAGAACTTTGAGGCCTGTTACTTGTTGATTCAGTGTTTTGAAAGCCAAAGAAAATCTGTTTGGAAAATAACAGCAGTACTTCACCCTAGAAGTCAGACGAGGAGATGTAGGAGGAGGGCGATATTTTATCTGGTGCACCCAGACAGCAGGACAGATGCAGTGTAGGGCAGACTTCCTGAGTGCTTGGGATTAGCTGGGATTGACCTAAAACTGGAGCTATGGCTTGATAGTCTGTGGTGCACTCATGGATCATGGAAGACGGATCAGGAATCTCTGCAGAATCCTGTAATAACTGGTTTGAGAAATAAAGTCATATGGATTAAAACAGTGCCAGCACAGTTCTTTAAACATGGCAATAATGCATGCAAAATGCAAACATACATGTGCATATAAATCCATAAATGGTGACAGCCCAGCCTACTTGAACAACCGCCTAATCCAAACTACCACAACCAGACACAGGAGAATCCAGACATCATTCACAAACCCTCCAATCAGAGACATCAAACGGAAAAAAATGTACGATGGCCTTCTAGCCACACAGGCAGCAAAACTAGACCACCAACTCTCCAATCTACTAATCGCGACCCCAGACTACAAAACTTTCAGAAAAGAAATAAAAACCCTGCTATTCAAGAAATCCATGAAGACTAACTAACACCGTATGAAACATTTCAATCCTCTGAAGCAACCCGCTCTACTCTGTAACACCTCTGGACATGTCCAGAAATCCTCTTCTGTAATCCGCCTTGAACCGCAAGGCAATGGCGGAATCAAAATCACTAATGTAATGTAAATATGTTTCATACATCATGAGTCTGGATATTCACTCTAACTTTTGGTGCCAAGTAGGGTTTTTATTTTTAGGATTTTTCACATATAAACTGCTCTTTATGTGTTTATAAGGTTTGTGCTGAATTATACAACACAATGATAGTGCAGAAGGCGGCAGGCGGAGCAAGAAAGTGAAGTCACATTCCAGGGAAGCAACTTTATTTCAAGTTCCAACATTGGTCCATGTCTAAACATCATCAACATATACAACAAGACTTCCAAAGATCTTCTATCAGAAGGTTACACAGGAAGCTGCAACTGGACATTTGCTTTTATTCATGTGACCTTCTGATAGAAGGTCTTTGGGCCCTGACGCAGGTGTTCGCCAAAACACGGACCATGTCGGATCTTGAAATAAAGTTGCTTCCCTGGAATGTGACTCCGCCTGCGGACTTCCACACTTACTGTGTGGTGGACTTTTATGTTACCATTTTCCCTCTGGTTTGCTCTATTTGTATTGAATTATGCCTGAGTTGACATGTGTAAACATATGTGCAATGAAAGGGGTTGGGATTTGCTATACTGCCTTTCTGTGGCTCCAATCAAAGCCGTTTGCATATTCTATATAGATACTTAGTGACTTGCCCAGAGTCACAAGGAGCTGCAGTGAGAATTGAACCCAGTTCCTTAGGCTCTCCAGCCACCATGTTACCCCTCAACTCCTGGAACAAGCAGTCTTACTTGACCCTGAGTAGGCATATTCCAGGTTGGAGCACAAGTGAAGTCACAATGTCTAAACTGCAGGTACACACACCTCACATGCTAACTTTGCACCTGCTTCAGAATGGACATAACTCTGGTTTAGGGCCTATGAGTGGTTAGTGTAGCTGGTTTTAAGAAAGGTTTGGACAATTTCCTGGAGGAGAAGGCCATAGTCTATTATTGAGAAAGACATGGGGGAAGCCATTGCTTGCCTTGGAATGTTGCTACTTTTTGGGATTCTAGAATCTTGTTACTCATTGGGATTCCGGAATCGTGCTATTCCTTGGGATTCTGTATGGAATGTTGCTACTCTTTGGGTTTTGGCCAGTACTAGTAACCTGGATTGGCCACTGTGAGGACAGGCTACTGGACTTGATGGACTAATGGTCTGACCCAGTAAGGCTATTCTTATGTTCCCTCATTCTGTAACAGGCCCCTTAGAGGTTAGTGTTCAAACTCTACAACTTGGCAGTGTGGATAGGAATAGAGGGGCAGACTGACTATAATAGGGGCTACAGGAAGAATCTCTCCTCCCCCCCCCCCCCACCGGTCCTTGACTACGAACATTAGTATTTAGTCAGGGACTATAGCCTTGCATTTCATTGGATCAGTTGTTTGGGATCCTGCGTTGGGTTGACATTCTGTTCACATTCTCAGTGCATATGTAGGGAAAGCGGAGAACCTTTGGTGTATCATCTCCTAAAGCCTGTCTACTCAGGGCAGCCCCACGTCTGAGAATAACTTCAATGCTTTCTGTAGGTAAAAATATCGAGCGACGTTAAGTCCACTTAGATATGTAGAAATGAGGGTCAGCAAACGTTAGAGGTAAGCCATTCTTACTGGATAATATTTGTGACAGGCTTTCAAGGACTGAGCTCTGAAATGTAACTCACAAATACAGCCAGTCATACCAGTAAAAAGAAGCCTCAGCTGATTGACTTAGCGTAACTTACACTTGGAATATTTTTCTGTGTTGAAATAAATTCAATCCAAAAATTGTTGTTATAGGTTCCAATTGTTGTTATAGGTTCCAATAATAAATCATGTCCTAATAATTGGAAGAAAGTAGGTTGAAGATCACCAGTAATCATTCTAGCTTGAGATTTCAGATTCAAATTTCATCAATGTTTCTCGAACCAAGAAGCAATGCCGGAGATACACACTTATACAATGCTCTAAGTCACGTGTGTAGGTGCGAATCACACCCAGGCTCTGTTCCGACTCCTCCTATATGAATGTCTACCTGTCAAATACAGCCAATCGTGCTCAAGTACACAAGTCTGTGACAATATGCCAATAATTCACATGCACAATTGATTTCTTGATTCAATTTTCTGGAACGTTCTCCCAGGGGAACTCAGATCAGTTGACATGAATTTATTCAGGTACTCAAACATTTTTCCCTGTCTGTCCTAGTGAGCTCAAAATCTGGGGCATTGGAAAAGCAGATGACCTGCCCAGGGTTACAAGCAGCAGCGTGGGCTTGAACCCACAACCCCAGGATCCAAGGCTGAAGCTCCAACCACGGTGCTGCATTCTCAGACATAGTATGGTAACAGATAACATGGCAAATCATAGACAAAGATGGCAAAACATAGCTAACAAAGCATGGTGAGACATAGCATGATGGGTATAGTTTGATAAAACAAAGCATTAGAAAGCGTATGACACGACTTGGCAAAATGATAAGGCAAGCTTCATGATGAAACAGCATGGTAGACATGGAGCGGCAAACATGGCATGATAAATCATAGTGTGGCAGAAACAGTATGGTAAATATGGCGTATAATATAGACTAGGAGGACATAGAAACATGATGGCAGATAAAGGCCAAATGGCCCATCCGCAGCATCCACTATCTCCTCCTCTCCCTATTGGCTAAGGCTCTTAACATTTGCATCTCCTCTTCCTATAGGCTAAGGCTCTTTACACCTGCATTGTGAGGTCATAGAGCTTTATGGTTATAGAAACATGACGGCAGATAAAGGCCACATGGCCCATCCGCAGCATCCACTATCTCCTCCTCTCCCTATTGGCTAAGGCTCTTAACATTTGCATCTCCTCTTCCTATAGGCTAAGGCTCTTTACACCTGCATTGTGAGGTCATAGAGCTTTATGGTTATAGAAACATAGAACATGATGGCAGATAAAGGCCAAAAGGCCCATACGCAGTAAACCTTAAGATCTGCATCACAGCATCATCTTCATGTCCCATCCTTAAAAATCATTAGTACCCGTAGGGCTTCTTCTTTCGCAACGATTGCTCCAACAATATGGAATTTGTTACCATTATATTTAAGGTCCAAACAGAACTTAGATAAATTCAAGGGTGGCCTTCAAAGCTTCTTACGACTGTTAATTGATCTAAGAGACTTTTGTTCTCCCCACTAACCTATTGTTTCATGTAAGTAAAGTTATGTTATTAATAGTTTAACTGGACCCCTTTTTACATTTTTTTATTGTTAAACGCTTAGAATTTATGATTAGCGTTTTATCAAATTTTTAATAAACTCGAAACCATTATCTCTTCCTCTCTCTAAGAGATCCCACTTGCCTGTCCCACGCTTTCTTGAATTCAGACACAGTCTCGGTCTCCATCACAAGTTAAGTTTCAAGTTTTATTTAAAATTTGATAAAATGTTTATAAAAAATTTCTAAGCGATTTACATCCATAAAAATAGGTATATGAGAACATATAAAAGACAGGCGTAAACCATGACTAATTTGAGGCTCGGGTAAAAGGGTAGAACTACAATTTGATTAAAAAAGAGGAACAAATAAGGAAAAACATTTAGGGGAGGAATAAGAACTACCTATATTGTATTTTAATTGGCGCATTGTTTTCTGTACACCGCCTAGAAGTCTTGATTGGGCGGTATAAGAAATTTTAAATAAACTTGAAACTATAATAGGGCTGAAATTTGAACATTGCAGAACAATGATTGTGTGATCAAAGTTTGTCTGTTTGATCTTATTATTTATCAAGAGCGTCTATGTAGCTTTTAAGGGGGCCTTTAAATCTCTCTAATATTGTCTCTTCCGGGAGAGTGTTCCACATATCTACCACCCTTACCATGAAAAAGTATTTCCTTAGATTACTCCTGAACCTGTCACCTCTTAACTTCATCCTATGCCCTCTCATTCCAGAGCTTCCTCATGGACAGTGGTGAACAGTATGACATAGTGTGGTAGAACATTGTATGACAGAACATTTTATGGTCAGACATAGGACAGAGGATCTGGGGAATTTGGATTGGCATAGAGAGAGTAGAGAGGGACAGAAAGAGAGAGAGAAAGGGAGACAGAGAGAAATAGAGAGAGAGAGAAAGATTGGAGAAACTGGGACTCTTTTCCCTGGAGAAGAGGAGACTTAGAGGGGATATGATAGAGACTTACAAGATCATGAAGGGCATAGAGAGAGTAGATAGGGATAGAAAGAGAGAGAGAAAGGGAGACAGAGAGACATAGAGAGAGAGAGAGAGAGAAAGATTGGAGAAACTGGGACTCTTTTCCCTGGAGAAGAGGAGACTTAGAGGGGATATGATAGAGACTTACAAGATCATGAAGGGCATAGAGAGAGTAGAGAGGGACAGATTCTTCAAACTTTCAGAAAATAAAACAACAAGAGGGCATTCAGAAAAGTTGAAAGGGGACAGATTCAAAACGAATGCTAGGAAGTTCTTCTTCTTTACCCAACGTGTGGTGGACACCTGGAATGCGCTTCCAGAGGACGTAATAGGGCAGAGTACGGTACTGGGGTTTAAGAAAGGATTGGACAATTTCCTGCTGGAAAAGGGGATAGAAGGGTATAAATAGAGGATTACTGCACAGGTCCTGGACCTGTTGGGCTGCCGCGTGAGCGGGCTGCTGGGCGCGATGAACCCCCAGGTCTGACCCAGCGGAGGCATTGCTTATGTTCTTATGGCACATTCTCATAGAGGATCAGGGGAAAAGGTGAGTTTTCTAATGATCTTATGCTGGTTCCAGAGACGAGGTAGGTAACATAGAAACATAGAAATAGACGGCAGATAAGAGCCACGGCCTATCTAGTCTGCCCACCCCAAAGACCCTCCCCTACCTTTCTCTGTGAATAGATCCCACGTGTCTGTCCCATTTGGCCTTAAAATCAGGCACGCTGCTGGCCTCAATAACCTGAAGTGGAAGACTATTCCAGCGGTAGTGCAAGTAAGATCTTTTTCAGGTACTCTCAAGGTGGATGACATGTCCCGAGGGCGCATATATGCGCTTTTCTTCTTGCGAGTGAAGCGGTCAATGTGGGGTGTATGGTGAAAGTTTGGAGGCCATATAAGCTGGTACCATGTCGTGAAAGAGTTTGTAGGCCATCACTAGGCCTTTTAATATACGGTACATCGTTTATCAATCGGCAGCCAGTGGGTAGTGTGCAACGTTGGGGCAATTGGGTCTGGTATGTGGAGATTCTTTAGGAGTCAGGTGGCAGCATTTTGTATTCATTGTAGATGGAGGTTTTTTGCAGTGAGTCCATTTAGGAGCGTTTTGCAGTAGTCCATCCGGGAGAGGACAAAACCATAGAGTAATTTAGAAAAGTCCGGTTCTGAGAAGTATCATCTGATTTTCTGTAGCTGTCGGAGGTAGTAGAACGAGGCGGATACCACTTGAGAGGTATGGTCAGAGGGCGAAAGGTTGCCATCAAGGATCACCCCCAGGCCGCGTACTTTACCTTTGGCTGTCAGGGTAGCCAATTTCCATGAGATAAACAGGTGGGCGAGTTCAGGGTCACCTCTCTGTGTCCAGAGGAGCTTGGTTTCTACCGCATTTATTGCAGTTTGTTTCTGGTCATCTAACTTTTTATTTCTGAGAGGTGGTCATGTAGTTTGGAGATTTGAGTGTCTCGGTTTGAGCCTAGCAGTAGGTACAGTTGTATGTCAGTCATCGGTAAACAAATGTATCTTTATGTGGTGTTTTAAGGTGATGTCTACCACTGGTCTGATAGAGAGGTTGAAAAGCAGAGGGGACAGGAGAGCGTCTTGTGGTATGCCATACTTTATCGGCTCATCAAATTACTCCATAATGCCCAGTCATTCTTCAGAGCACAACAACTGACACTGGGTAAAGTGTCCGAAAGAGATGAAGGGATCTATGGACTCTGAAAAGCTCAGGAAGTCTCTCAGCTTTATATACTTCTTTCTGTACATGGAGTCTGCCTTCAGTACTGGCAAAGAAAATGTCTCCAGCAACCACCATGTCCACTGGAGGTCATTCTTTCTGTTACAGAATAGTAATTCAACCAGGTTTTGGTGCATCTAACGTTTATATGACTGCATAAGAACATAAGAACATAAGAAGTTGCCACCACTGGGTCAGACCATTGGTCCATCGCGCCCAGCGGTCCGCTCCCGCGGCGGCCCGTCAGGTCCATGACCTGTAATGTGGATCCTGTCCATTTCTGTAACCTACCTCTTCTTTTATCTGTAATCCTCAAAGCCACTAGCAATAGCCCTGGCATAAGCAAAGACGCATGCCTTCAGTACTCTCCACCCGTGTGAATACCCCATCATAGGTACTTGCTATGTCACTTGTGCATCTTTCAGATTAGCACTTAGGTGCTCTGCTGACACATCCACAGGTAAGTGAACGCCTCACCTGTGAACGTGCCAGTCTTCTCTGCGTTTACACATGCAGGAGGCATGTAAATGTGGGATCGGTGCTTATGCACGTATGTTATAAAATGCACATTTGCAGCAATTACTGTTAGCTTTACTGCAGCAATTACTGTTAGCCTTTATAAAGGCACAGAGGTGTGTATGTTGCCATTTTAAAAAGGCACAACAAACTTCTCTGCTGGAGAACACATTATAAAATGACAGTGTTTTACAAGTGATTCATGAAATCCATGAAACAAAATATGTTCTCTATAGCAGTCAAAGCGGAAGGAGGAAGAAATCTTCACAAGACCTACCAGGATGTTGAGGGTGAGGATGAAGTACCAAAAAGCAAAGAAGAGCTGTCCTGAGTTTCCAAAACTGAGTTTCCCTACACATGACGTCGAGGGTGTTTAACAAACGCCTTGCGCTTTTCAACTGTTATGGATTTTTGGTGGAATTATAACTTGAATTCGCTACAACATTGTGGTGAAACTCTTGCTTCATGTTTCTTCTTGTTGGAATTAAAGAATCTTTTTGGAAACTCCAGATTGTTCTTCTATGCCTTCTGGTACTTCATCCATATTCTTCTCCTTTCTCTAGAGCAGTTTCATGGCTTGTGCTTCCGGTTGCTACTCTAATGCTGTTTCCCCCTAGGATGAGGATCTTACGTCACTTTTGATTTTTTTATCTTTCAGCTTTGTGGCTGTGGAGTCCTCGGCATTGGGATTTGGCTCTCAGTATCTCAAGGAAATTTTGCCACGTTTTCTCCAAGTTTCCCATCTCTATCAGCTGCCAACCTTGTCATCGCTGTTGGTACCATAACCATGGTGACTGGATTCTTGGGGTGTCTGGGAGCCATCAAAGAAAACAAGTGCCTCTTGCTTAGTGTAAGTAATTCCGTCTCATATCACTCTTTCATAACGCCTTTTTTTTTTTTTTAGCACTGTTGCCTGTGATTGAGAAGGGGGGAGGGGTGAAGAAGGGGTAATTTATAAAATATTATCTTTATCTTTATTGGAAGCTTCTATACCTCTATGAGTTTAACCCTGTCCACATTACTCTTTCCTCAGATCTGAAATAAATTTGTGGATGAGGGCCTGTGCGATATAAGAACTGTCTGGAGAGCCATATTTTATAAAAGGCCCATAAGCTCCATTGTGAAATAGACTTAAATAGGAATCTTTTTCCTCCTTTGACCAAGGTGCTCCCTAGCTGCTGTGTTTTGGGATATTTGTGGGAAGAATTGGGATAAGTGTCTCCAGGTGGGGTTATAGAGCTCAAAGTGTTCTACTGCCATAGAAACAGAGAAAAATGAAGGCTGATAAAGACCATATGGCCTCTCTATTCTGCGTATCCATGTCATCTACTATCTCCTCCTCTACCTTAGAGATCCAACCTACTTGTCCCAAGTTTTCTTGAATTCAGATACACTTTTTCATCTCCACCACCTCCACCGAGAGGCCGTTCCAAGCATTCATCACCTTTTCCTTGAAAAACTATTTTCTGAGGTTACTTCCAAGTCTGTCCCTTTTCACTTTCATCCTATGCCCCCTCATTCCAGAGTTTCCTTCCAATTGAATGAGACTCAACTCATATGCATTTACATCACAGAGGTATTTAAACATCTCTATCATATCTCCCCTCTCCTGCCTGTCCTCTAAAGCATAGATGTCAAAGTTGGTCCTCGAGGGCTGCAATCCAGTTGGGTTTTCAGGATTTCCCCAATGAATATGCATGAAATCTATTAGCATACAATGAAAGCAGTGCATGCAAATAGATCTCATGCGTATTCATTGGGGAAATCCTGAAAACCCAACTGGATTGCGGCCCTCATGGACCAACTTTGACACCCCTGCTCTAAAGTATACATATTGAGATCTGTCCCCATATGCCTTATGACGAAGACCATGCACCGTTTTAGTAGCCTTCCTCTGGACCGACTCCATCCTCTTTATTTCTCCAAAATTGTACACAATATTCTAAATGAGGTCTCTCACCAGAGTCTTGTACAGGGGCATCAATACCTCTTTTCTGGTGATTGCCCTTAGAAATAGATGATGGTTGAAGTTGAAACTCTTTCTCTGTTCCTATTAGATTTCTTGTCAGCATTTGATAGAATCACTTTGTACAATTATTCAAATGTCTCTGTAAGGAATTGCTTTCAACATTTCATTCCACACCATAGTCAGTACATGTGTGATGATAAGAACTTGTCTGATTCTCTGCCAGTGACATGTGCTGTTCTGAAGGCCTCAATCACTTCCTCTTTTCATATTCAATTAATTTTTATTTTCTTGTGCATAATGATTTAGTCCTTTCAAATCAAAAGCTTCATATACATGGATGACGTACAATCGTATCTCCATTTAGGCTCTATCGTCAAGCTGGTTTGCAAACACTCACACTGTCTAAAGCCAGGAAACTGGCAGCAATTAATGTGAATTCTGAATAATGAAAAAAAACCCAAACATTAGCGTCCCTTCCTTTACATGATCAGGTTCAGAACTCGAGAAATATTTTAGATCAGAAGATATCCACAATCACTCGTGCTTTGTCCAGTTGTCATCCAGGACATTTTTAGATAAGAATTAGTTGATAAAAATAGCCCAGGCTCTTGTCTTAATGACTGAATTATGTCATAGTCTGTTAGCAAGGTTATTTAAGAAATATTTGCGCTGAATACAATTCCCTGTAGTACAAAACTGAGGGAAAATGACAATATAATTGTATCATAATGATATATTCAGCTCACAGAGTGATAAAGTCCCTCCAGTACATTTGGTATAAAAATGTTTGTACTTATTCAGAAACAGCAAAAGAGTGGAGATAGCCACGGGCAGGGTGAAGAAACTCAAAGGTATTCACAACCCTTAAGTCTCTCCTATAATCACTGGATCCATTCTGAATGGTACTGCAGTGAAAGACTTTCTGTTCCAAGACCAAAAGAAAGCCGTGTGTCTGTCCAGTTGTCTTAGGCAAAATAACTTTCCAAAATTTTTATAGAATGGGGGGGAAGAACTGGGAAAACAACAAGCCAAGGTCCAGAGAGAGATGGATTGAACAAAACTTCTTGAGAAACAACGCCTCCCTCCATGCAATAAATGTCCAAGTCAGTGTATTGTAGGAGAGGCAGTTGCAACAGTGACATCTAATGGTTAGATAAAGTATCACACCTGGTTTACCAGGCACTGGCTTTTATTAGTGTTGGAGGTTTTTACTGCAGGCCAGCGAGGTAAATGCTTCAAAGCTCATAGAATTCCTATAACCGTCGAAGCATTTACCTCACCGGCCCACAGTAGAAATCTTTACCATAGCTTTGTAAAAGGAGCCCAGAATTTGGTTTAAAAAAACACCCATAGGGGCTCAAAACACTGTCTGACTTATGCAGACACACCAGAATTTGCTGCATCCAGGACAGGTAGAATTACACCCTGCAAACCCCCACCCCCACCGCCGCCTTTTTGGATTAAATTTTAGTTATAGACAGTGTGGGCTATTATGCATTGAGTCTATAGTAATACTGATATCACAAAATTCAATATCACAAGAATATAGTCAAAATGCACTGAGCACTGAAGTTAAAAATATAAGTATGGAAAAGGTGTCATGGCTGTCATATTACTCCACTTGAATACAGAGCAAAAGCAGTGAATGAAAAGAAAACAAGTTATATGCTATAACCACTGTACAAGGTGGGTGTCACTAACATAGAAACATGAGGGCAGATAAAGGCCAAATGGCCCATCCACTAACCTCCTGCTCTCCCTATAGGCTAAAGCTGCATTGTAACATCATAGAGCATTATTGTTATAAGCTAAGGCTCTTAACACTTGCTCCCAACCAGGATTAACCAATAGGCCCAGTAGGCATGAGCCTAGGGCCCAAAATAGTCAGGGGGGGGCCCGATGAAGGAGGGCATCAACATTGTTTTTTCCAAACGGTGATGGGTCCCTCCAGCATTGATCAGCAATGCGCCCCCCCCAAATCGACGAAAAGTAAGACAAGCAAGCAACGTGGGTAAGAAAGGCAACGGGAACTGTAATTTTGCAAGCGGTGCTGCTTGCCCAAAGCTTCCCTCTGACGCAGCTTCCTGTTTCCGCCTGGGTGCATGGTGGGGTGGGGTGGGGCAGGGGGCCCAGTGTACTTGTGTGCCTAGGGGCCCTTGACGAATTAATCCTGCCCTGCTCCCAGCTCTTTGTACGCTGTCCTATCCAGGTAGACGTGACCAATAAGCTATGACTGTAAGGAATACTTGTTCTTTGCTCTCTGTACAGTTTTCCGAAGTACACAAGCTAAAGACATTTCTTCTTTTGTAGTTTTTCATCGTCTTGCTGCTAATTCTTTTGGCCGAATTGATTTTGTTCATCTTGTTCTTTGTTTACATGGATAAGGTAAGAGAGGGAATCCCTGTCATTTTCATATCTTTGTAATTGAAAATGTTTATATATATTTTTTAAGAAGAAAGAGCGTTCTTAGACTTTCATTTCAATACTTAAGTTAGTGATGTGTCAGTGATCCCTGTGATATAGCTGTCCGTGGTACTGGCATATTATACAGCATATATACCACAGTAGACTCTCAGTTAACCGTCACCCATGGGGACTGATAGATGCCAGAGAAATGTAGTTTCTGGTTGCTTGAGAGTTACTATTAAAAATAGGCCTAGCTGCTACTATACCCCATACTGTGCCATACCATAAGCTGTTCCACACAAACTACCGGACATGTGGTAGGCAAAGCATGGGCATACTCAGGTGTGGTGTGCCAAGTTTACACTTACATTTCTGCCAGAAATTGATTTTCTTTTAAAATGTTACAGTATTTTTTAAGACTTTTTTTTTTTTTTTGCTAGTTGTTTGAGAATTCTGGTTGCTTGAGGTACAGTTAACAGAGTCTACTGTACACACACATATATAATTTTTATTACGTGTGAAGCAGAAAGAGCCCTACCAAAGCATCGTCCTCTTCTTAATTGTCTGAAGAGAATTAAAGACTAAACAGAGGCTTTTCTCAACTGCTATCTGTTCTCTAAACTGATGCTCTGAAACGCCACTAGGGACATTCCATGAAGTTCCATGGTAATACATTTCTCTCTTTTTTAAAAAATTATTTATAACATTAGCCAACATACATCACCAACTAATATCGGACTAGATTCAGTGAATGGTGCCCAAGCTAGGCACAAAAAAAAACCCAAAAAAGCTCTGAGCGTTATTCTATAAATGGTGTCCACATTGGGCGCTTTGTATGGAATAACGCCTAGTACCAGGATCTGTGCCCAGTTTGGTGCGCGATGATTGAACCTGGCCTAAATTAGGAGCAGATCCCCCCAAATTCTCTAATACTACACACACCTTTAGTGAACACACTTGACCTGGCAATGCCCCCTTTTCACTTGCACGCTAAAAAGTTTGTGGGCACTTCTTTCTAGGAAGAGGCACACGTAAACTCATACGGTTGCTAGTTAGGGTCTATAGGCTCCTTGATTAAATTGGGCGCACTATTTTGAGCACCATTTTTAGAATTTGGGGGATCATGACAACAAAAAAAGAGTCACAGGAGATGCCTGAACCAACTTCCAGTTATACAAAAGTCCAAAAGCAAATCCTTAAATATGTAAAATAGATGTGGTCCCGACTAGGATCCAAATTTCTTCCTCAGGGGACAATAAAGGACTAAAAAATATAATAAAATATAATGAATTAACACAACATTAAAAATAATCTAAAACTGTTAACATAACAATGCAAATGCATAAATAGGATGGGAACATGATGGATTCAATGTGAAATGCAAATACGTAAATATAAACATTACAAGATCAATATATGAGCTTGCAGATATGACATAAAAAAATATTAAAAATGAATTGCAAATATAATCTAAAACTTATAATATAGAAATGCAAAAGGAAAAACACGGTAATAGTTGTAAAAAGAATGAAAGAATCTTTTTTCACTCAAAGAATAATTAAGCTCTGGAACTCATTGCCAGAGGATATGGTAACAGTAGTCAGGTTATCTGGGTTTAAAAAAAGGTTGGACAAGTTGCTGGAGGAAAAGTCCATAGTCTGCTATTGAGACAAGTAAGAGGGAAGCTGCTGAGTGCCCTGGGATCGGCAGCATGCAGTGTTGCTACTATTTGGGAGACTGGGCTCGATGGACCACCAGTCTGATCCAGGATGGCTATTCTTATGTTTTAGGTTCATCTCAGAAGTCTGAACCCCACACATGCCACTGAATTTGGTATATTACATTGCAGGTACTGTAGCAGCTGCGTAAGCCTTTCAGTGCTATAAAGTGAGAGGTTACTGCGGTATATAAGCGAATTTGTTATGTTATAAATAGTAGAAGTAGTGCTCCAAATGAGTGGTGACTAATATCACCTACAGGGAATAAAAAGGACATGCTTGTGTGTTCCCGTCTCCCCTTTCCCCTCCCCTTCCTACTGCCATAGGGCTAGACCCCTCTCATAGCAGAGGAAATCTCTAAATTTAAACAGAAGAAATCAAAAGGAGAGTTCTGACGCCCTTTTCTTCTGTCTTTACTATAAATAGTATGTGCTGCTTAGGTGAAATTGGCGAGAACTGTGCAAAGTCATGGATAAAGGTGTTCCTTCTCTTTGTTCCCTACCACAGGTGAATGAAAGTGCCAAACGGGATTTGAAAGAAGGACTTCTTCTGTACAACTCAGAGGACAACGTAGGGCTGAAAAATGCCTGGAACATTATTCAAGCTGAGGTAGAGCTCCCCCTCCTTGGTATCTATAGTGACAGACAGCAAAGGCAGGAAAGTAGAACATCATTCTGCTACTTCCTTGGTACTCAGAGCTGTGGGGTGCATCCTCTCCCCTTCTCTTAATGTAGAATTTCAGCATGCTGCAAACTATGTAAGTACGTTTTCCGTATTGGACCAAACACTCCTAGAAAGGGTAGAGAAGGGATTGAAATGTCTTCCACACAAGGATAAACATCTTGAAAGAACAGCTGAAGACAGATATGATGGGGATATATAAGTCCATGAAAGGAGTGGTGGAAGTGAAGCAAGAGGGTGTTCTTTGGAGTCATCTCAAGAAGAGAGAAGAGAAGCAGAATGTACGGGAAAGAGAGGACAGTGGAGGCATATAACGTCTGGGGAGATGAACATGGGACATAAGATTAGACTGAGTTTAATTCTGGGATTATAGAATGAGAAACTGTGTCTCCCATCAAAGCATGTGATATGCTAAATGAAGAGTAGAAACAGGATAGGATGGAATCTCAGAATTCAAATGAAAAGATGGATTAATGAGTAAGATATGTTAAAGTGTCAAAAGCAGCGTGTAGAGAGTCTTGTATTTAGGACTTAGTTATGAAAAAGTCACTAGAAGGTTTGATAAGAGCTGCCTTCATGAGACACAGAGGATGGAAACTGGATTAAAGCAAATAAAGAGGAGGGGGATGTGACATGAGGTGACCAATATCTACTTTGATGGCATTTAGCAGTGAAGGTTGGCTGAGGACTGGTGGTGGTGATCACAACATGGTTGAATGGAGTAGGAAGAGTTGCAATGGACGGTAACAATGAGAATATGACGGAGGAAAGGAAGAACAAGTCTCCATCTAGTGGGAAGAAGTACCAAGTTGGGACCAGAAGAGAAGAGCCATTTCCTTCTGTACGACTTTACAAACGAAAGACAATATGAGAGGAGGAAGTGCAGGAATTGGAGAACACGCGAAAATGAAGTCAATTCTACACATTCCCAACAGATGTTCAGATTGGGCAAACACTTTGTTTTTTGACCCAGTTTGGCAGTTGGTCTAAAGCAGGGGTAGGCAATTCTGGTCCTTGAGAGCCACAAGCAGGTCAGGTTTTCAGGATATCCACAATGACTATGTACCAGATGGATTTGCCTGCACTGCTTTCTTGAGATGCAAATCTATTTCCTGCATATTTATTGTGGATATCCTGAAAACCTGACCAGCCTGTGGCTCTCGAGGACCGGAAATGCCTACCCCTGGTCTAAAGGAACTCACAGATGTTGAACCTCATTATTTGGGCAACCTTTCTATTACTTTTCATACATGTATCCATCTCTTCTGAATCTTTAATGGTTTCTACTCCTTTCTTTAGATGCAGTGCTGTGGCGTTACGGACTATACAGACTGGTATCCTGTGCTTGGGGAAAACACTGTTCCAGATCGATGTTGTATGGAGAACTCGCAGGACTGTGGACACAATTCTACGAGCTTAGTCTGGAAAACGGTAGAACAATTTCAGGGTTATTCTGTAAAGGGTGCCTAGATTTTGGCGCCTGCGTATTGATTTATTTGTCTCACAAGCCCTTTGCAGTTGCAGGTCAAGTCATATTCTATTCAAGTACATCAGGTATTTCCTTCATGTAGCAGCGCCAACGCACAACCGCTAACACCAGCCACAGAACTGGTGGAACTGCTCAGATCTAGAGTGCCAAGAAGCAAGCGTCAATTACAATATCGTATCATTTATAGCTGCAACTGAGCACTCTGCCCAGACTCTGCTCACGTGTATCCCCAAGGGCAAACTGTGCAAGATGAAATTTAGGCTCCAAATGATAGAATAGCGTGTAGCTGGAATGCTGCCTTTGACATGCTATCGGTACATATATGCTCATTTGCCAACCTCCTATCCATCCCCTCTTCCCTTGAACAACCACAAGATCTGACCCAGAAAATGTAACTTGATTCTAATTGTAACCTCGAGAGGGGGTCAGGTGTGAGGTTCTTTTTGACTATCAAAATTTTTCCTTCAAGTTTGGAGCCCTTATGTATACTCTTTATCTCCCAGAGCACGTAGCTGGATTCTTAATACTCTGAAACTCTGAGATCTTAATGGATGTGTTGGCTTTGGGGACCCTGGGATGGGAAGGTAGCTTTTGCTGGTCATCTGTTCCTCCCCCTCCCCACCTGTGGGGTGGTTTTTTTCTTCTCTTTCTTGTTCTGTTTGTTTTCTGCCATGGGGTGTTCAGCAAGGAAGGGGGGAAGGGGGGGGGGTTCTTGAGATACTGAACTCTAGGGCCCATTAGAGTCCAGGGCCCTGGTATAGATGTGATCATAGTATTGTTATGCAGTTGTGAACCAGTAGCATTCTTTATTTTGTAAAACTGATGATGATCGTTTATCATTTGGTTTGTTAAAATACTCTTGTTTAATTCTCTATTGTTCTGTTGACCAATTTCTGTATTGTATGCTTTCAACCTTCATCAATAAAATAGTTTAAATCTAATTCTAATTGTAAACCACATAGATTCCTTGTAGAGAGCTGCGTATATAAGACACTGTATTGTATGCCAGTATTATTTAAAATGAGGCGTGAAAGTGTGCATATACGCTGTGCATGTAATGCGTATTAGGTAAAATAAGACATGAATCATGCAACTGCTCTCTGCATTTATTGCGAGTGTGTGTATAAACTCTGCATTTAAATACGCCTAAGCATGCCTACATTGTAGGTGCCACTTGGCACGACTGTCAACCACTAGGCGCCATTTATGGAATCCAGCCTAGTTACGCCTAAGTGGACTTAGGCACCACTCTATTAGGCCAGCTTTTCTTTTCCATCATTTGGAAGCGCCTATGTCGGGCACCTAATGATGCTTAATGCAATCACGCCTAATCTCCACACATAACCACGTCTAGTTTTTAACATAGGTGTCAGGTGTGAGATGGCACCTCCACTTAGGTGTCGCTAGGCATCTTAAGAGTTTGGCACCGAACTCTTAAATTGCTTAATTTTTTTTTCATTGGCTAATAACCACACCGATTAAGCCAATTAAAAAGTAAAAGTTGGGCACAGAATTTGAGGGTTAATGCTTATTTTATATTAAAAACTTGGAAATGGCAACTGTACCCCAGTTCTACCTACGTGTGGACAATGCCGTACAGGGGCTACGTGAGGAAACTGAACAGGGTGGTGGCAAAGCAGGAGGGGCAGGGGACACCAGTGAGCGACTCGCACAGAGTGAAACTATAACTCAGTGTGGTGAATCGATAAAGACACTCATCTACCACGCTCTCGAAAAGAAACATAAGAACATAAGAAGTTGCCTCTGCTGAGGCAGACCAGAGGTCCATCTCGCCCAGCGGTCCGCTCCCGCGGCGGCCCATCAGGCTCATTTCCTGAGCAGTGGTCCCAGACTATCCCTATGATCTACCTCTACTCCTATCTGTACCCCTCAATTCCTTTATCCTGCTTTCAAATAGGCTTTAAATGTAGAAACTGCTTTGTAAAATTATCCCTTAATACATGCAACATTCAAATGCTGTAACAATGTCCAGATTTTCAATCCTTTTAACCATAGAAGCATTCTGAATTCCTCAAAACTGAAATGTTTTCTTTTTTCAGGGTTGCTACGAGAGAGTTAAGATGTGGTTTGATGAGAATAAGCATGTGCTCGGTACAGTGGGGATGTCCGTCCTTATAATGCAGGTAATGTTCTGCCTCAGCATCCCTGCTGTCAAAATTTGAATTAAGTTATGGGCTCAGAGAGCTCCAGTCTCTGAATAGCCAGGAATGAGGTGCGTTGATAGAAACAAGTGTGGGATCTCAGTATTTGGAGGGAATTGGGAGGTGTAGGTGAAGAGTGAGGTGCACATGGGAATCAGTAGATGCTTTTTGGGTCATTGGTGAATCTGTAGGTTATATATTTTAATTTTCCTTACGATGAAAACACAACACCAAACGTATGTATTTTTGTCATACTGTCCCTTACGAAAAAGTTGGGTGGAGGGGTTAGCTGGTAGGTTCCTTCTGCTGCTTTGTATGTCCAGAACCAGGACTGAGATCTGGCATCGTCAGTCTTCATTTGCACATACAAGAGGGTGCTGAAAAGTTTTCAGCCCAATTTCCTCAATTCTGAGCATTGTTTTGCCAATTTAGCTGAGAAGAGTATTATCTTATTTCATGAAGTGCCAATTCTGTGTTTTGACATTGTTTCAGATCATTGATTGAGCCATATTCTTGGTTGGACTGATAACTTTTCAGCACCCCCCCCCCATACATAACTGGAGATTTCACCCGTCTCATATCCCTCCTCCAGGGTGTCTGGTCTGGTTATTGAAATGATAGTTCTGGGGCTGGGACCCATTTAGCCAAACTCAGAACTTGTTACTTAATCATGAGCCCTAAATCTGGCAACACTCTGTCATTCTGAAGTCTAGGAATACAAACTGAATGGATACAGAAGAAGAATTTTTACAGCTCACAAGCAGTCTTGAAGCCTGGAGGAAGGAGAAGTGGAAACATGATATAAGATGCCTTCAGCCCCGGGGCTCTCAACACAGCTTTACGGTGATGCAAAGTGGCAGATATCCGAGTTGGAAAGTGAATAAAGGCCATGTAGATAGATGTGTGATTGTCCAACAGGGAGGTCAAAGAAGCTTTGGATAGGTACTTGGAAGACAAAGGGATTGAGGGGTACAGATAAGAGTAGAGGTAGATTATAGGGATGGGATTAGAGGTAAGTTGCAAAATTAATCAGGGACCACTGTTCAGGCACTAGGCCTGATGGGCCGCCGCGGGAGCGGACCGCTAAGCAAGATGGACCTCTGGTCTGACTCAGCGGGGGCAACTTCTTATGTTCTGTTGTTCTCATTATTTCTTTTTTTGCCTTCCAGATACTGGCCATGGCGTTCTCTATGACTCTCTTCCAGCAAATTCATAGGACTGGGAAAAAATACGATGCTTAACTCTTCCATTTCATTAACATTCATCTTACCGTCAAAAAAAGGAACAAAACTTCCAGCACAAGCCTTTTGCACAATAATCCGTTTCTTCTTTCCATAACCGAGGCTATCGCTTCTTAATGAACTTCTTCCATCCATGGAGGAAGATATTGATCCATGATTTAGTTCTTCCTCCTATGGACAAGGCCGCTGCACCCGAATTAGCATCTTCGTTCCACAGCAGACTCCGGGCCACACCTCATTTCTTCTTGGTATTGAGTTTGCAGTTTATTTGCCAAAGAACAATGAAGAAAACGAGACCGATTTTCTACTTCCGTTTTTGAGAATACTTTTTCCTAACTCCTGTGTGTAAAGATGCTGTATTACTGTACTTAATGCTCCATTTTAGAAGCAGGTCTCGGGTGAGTTCTGGTATCTTTTTTGTACTGTGCCTGAGGCTGGCAACACAAAGAGCAGAACCGTTTCTGTGGGGCTCTACCAGAAGCATTTTATACTGTATAAACTATTTCCTTATTAAGTTCTTAGTTTAGAATGCATATTGCAATTTTCAACTTTTATTTCCTATGATCCTATTTTAATCAATCTACCACTATGTCATCTTTTGAGATTACTGAAGGAATTATTTTTAATATAGTGCAGTTAAAAGAAAACTCGTTACACTATAAGAGTGTTCCATGTTTGTGTTCTGTACAGTGGTATTAGGAAAACTACGTGCCCTGGGCTCCTCATTTTGAAACTGCCCTGGAGGAAGTGATGGCGATGAGGATGCACGGAGAGTCTCTAAGAGAGAGGAGCAGTTGAGATAGCTGGGCAGACTGGTACGTGTGCTATGCTTTCCAGAATTCAGCTCCTGTCCTCATCCCCATCACTTCCACGGAGAGACTCTTTTCTATATCCACCACCTTTTGTAAACTATATGTCTTTAAACTACTCCTTACCCTGTGACCTCCTGTTTCAGAGCTTCTGAAGGTCTGGGCTCTAGAACTGTACACCAGAGCGTTCTACAGAGAACCGAGAACCTCCCTATTTCTGCTGGCCGTTCCTCTTCATCTGCACCCAAACCCAAACATCCTTCTGGCTTTCGCCATTGCCTTTTTAACTTGTTTGTCCGCCTTTAATATGATCAGGTCTGATCATCCCAAGCTCCCACTTTTGTTTAGTGTACAGAACCTCACTCTCTATAATGTATCCCCCTCCCCCCCAGAGTTTTTACAGTCAAAATGCATGAGTTTGCCATTTTTAGCATTAAATATTAACTGTAAAAACACCAGGCCATTCCTCAAACCTCACTAAATCTTTCAGCCACACTAGCCAGGGAGTGTGTGGCACAGTGGTTAAAGCACCCTGGGGTTGTGGGTTCAAACCCACACTACTTCTTGTGACCCTGGGCAAGTCACTTAATCCTCCCATTGTCCCAGGTACATTAGATAGACAGGGAAAAGTACCTGAATAAAATTGAATAAATAAATACTTTGTGGCAGATTTTCTGTCTGCAAAAAGGCGAACCTTTCTGATGGCCCTTCCACGAGATCCTTAGACACTGTCACCCTGGAGTCTCTCTCCTGAGTTGTGCTTGTTGGTCCCTCATTTGAATTTATGCATCCCGGGTGCATCACTCTGCACTTCTTCACACTGAATTTCAACTGCCGGTTATTAGACCATTTTTCTGATGACTGGCAGTCGAAATTTGACGCGGGGAGGTGCAGACTGATGTCCAGGCGGGATGTACCAGATTGGAGGCAGAACATTGATGGGCATGGCTCAGGAGAGAGACTGTGGAGTGATATAGTGACAGCTGAAGATCCTCAATGTGACAAGGCGGTGGCTGTAGCCAGAAGGATGCTAAACCGAACAGAAAGACACACAACCAGCAGAAAAAGAAAAGAGGTGTCCATGCCCTTCTAGAAGTTATGGGTGAGGCCCCGTTTGGAGTATTGCGTTCAGTTTTGGAAGCCATATCTCTCTAAGGACATAAAATGATTTGAAGCACTCCAAAGAAGAGCGACAAAAATGATATGGGGGTACATGCAAACATCTTTTTCAGAGAAGCGGAAGTGGTAGACTTAGAGGACATGAATTGAGGTTGCAAGGGAGTCAAACTAGGAGTGATAGTCAGGAAGAATTTTTTTCATGAAAAGTGTGGTAGATGTCTGGAATGCCCTCCCGCGGGGGTGGAGGTGAGAACAGCAGCAGAATTCAAGAATGCATGTGAAAAACGGATTCCTAGATAGAAAGAGAATGGAATCAAAACAAAGGTTAGCGTTGCTTAGATGGAAAGTCCAATAATTGAGAAGAAATGCCAGTGCCGGGCAAACTTCTGCAGTCTGTGCCCCGATTATGGCTAGACACAACTGGATGAGGTGGAGTGGACAGACTTCTATGGCTCGTGCCCTGAAAAATGTCAAGATCTGGAACAGTTTTGTTGTATTTTATCTTATGCTCTGAGTTTATATTCTTGGGCAGTTCTGGTCTTTATCTGCCGTCACATTTGCTCGATTAGATATTCCAAGCACCAGACTAAAATCTAAATGGAGACATCCAGATTTGGGGGGGGGCTGATGGACCCTCATTCCATGTTTGCTATCAAGAAGGAATAACAATGTGTGGAATTATTCCAGCTTTTGTAAGTGAAAAGATCCAAATTTCAAAGGAGAATTTTTATAAAAAGACCCTAATGGAAAGGGTGAATAGTGTGTCTATTTTATGACTATTTGATAAAGTTAATATAAATGTTATGAAAAAAATATTAAGAAAAACAGTAAAGGCAACCTTAGATGCTCAGTTTTTAAAAAAATCTATTTAGACTCTAAACATATGTGTTTTGGCCTGGCAGCTGAATGCGCCAAACTGAAAGCAGCTGCCAATCTCAAGTTCCAAGAGGGCATGCTCTTTTCTTTTAAGTTTTCTATTATCAAGGACATTGTTTGAGAAGGTAATAATCAGTTGACAACCTCCAATTTCATAGAAACATAGAAACATAAAAATAGACGGCAGATAAAGGCCACGGCCCATCTAGTCTGCCCACCCTAATGTCCTTCATATTAATATCATTCAGATTCCTGAAGCAGGCTGTAGGGTCAAAACACATACGGGTCAAGTCTAAATAGATATAATAAAGAAATTGAACACCTAAGATCGCCTTCACTGTTTTTCTTGCAGTTCTACCTTGAAAAGTTTGAAAATATTCACAACTGTACACCAGCGTGAAGTCAGGTATTAATATAGGCGCATGCTCTGTACATGTATGTATGTTATAAAGTAGCTCCGCCCCCCCCCAAGAGCCCTCCTTACCAGGTTGCCTATGAGTCCAAGCGTTATTTGTAGCGTAGCCATATGATCACGTGATTTAGAAAAAGCCTTTTTCCACATGTAGAACTTCACGCACAGAGAGATGTTTCTGGAATGACCTCCTAAGTGTGATATTTTTGGAAACAATACTTAGACCCTGTTCTGGAGGTCTTGGAAATTAAACAATAATTGGGAAGTAAGGCCAGTGCCCTAATTCAGAATTCACATTGACCACTAAATAAGTCGAGTCAAAAGAATGGACAAAACACACCCCGAACCCCTCAGTCAGCTTCTTTTCTGTGCTAAGATCTCACTGTCTGTTTGACAGTCAACATTAAAGAGCCCGAGTACAATACAATGTGGGCTTAGCGCATTTTAACAAGGCCTGTGCCCGTGTGTAAGCCTAGATTTACGCTGGCTTTTACAAAACTGCGGTAGAAGTTTCTACTGTGGGCTGGCGAAGTAATTGCTCCGACGCTCATAAAATACCTCTGTGCATTGGAGCATT
This sequence comes from Geotrypetes seraphini, assembly GCF_902459505.1. NCBI lineage: Eukaryota > Metazoa > Chordata > Amphibia > Gymnophiona > Dermophiidae > Geotrypetes > Geotrypetes seraphini. Next base: position 11,534,170 of record NC_047090.1, on the reverse strand, counting down.
TACCTCGCCAGTCTGCAACTTTGTAAAAGGAACCTCTTAATCCAGCACTTTTTAGGGCCTTTTCTTTTATCATTTCTTTGCAAGTCGAGTGTTACCCTGTTTCCCCGATGATAAGGCAGGGCCATCAAATAAGACAGCCCCCCCTTTTTAGAAAAAAATGTAAAATAAGGCACCCCCCCCGCAAATAAGCCACCCACCGATACCTGCGCTTACCCGAATCGGGTGGTACGGTGGGTGACTCCGTGTGGTCCCTCCGTCTACCGTATTTGCCTCCATGGCTGCGTGCCGCGCCTGGTCATGAAGTGAAGAGGAGGAAGTGACAGGACTGCAGTGCGCGCACGTGACTCCGCGCAAGGAAACACAGGCAGCTTCCCTCATCCCTCCCTAACGGAGACTGCAGGAGTTTGTTCACGGCCAGAACATCCAAAAGTGAGACACGCAGACAGGTTTCTTTTGCTGTGAGCAATACCACTTACTGTATATAAAGCCTGTTTAAAATGCATACGGTATATAAACAATGGTTTCACATGGTCAAGTCCCCTCTGATGCTGCACCACAGAATAATCTCTTTACTGTGTTTCCCTGATGGAGAACATTGGGGACATTAAATGGTACAATATATGGTACGATGGATAAAGCTGGCCATACACGGTACGATTTTTCGGCCGACCGATTCTTCAGCCGTCAAATAAGACAGCCCCCCCTTTTTAGAAAAAAATGTAAATAAGGCATCCCCCCGAAAATAAGCCCTAGAGCATATTTTGGCCTTCCAAAAAAAATAAGACAGTGTCTTACCATCGGGGAAACAGGTTAATGTTCACATTAGCATACAAAATGTGCAAAATATTAAAATGAGATCAGTTAATTGCTCCTTCATTAACCTTGGAATTATCCAGTTAGTACTAGCCTGATAAAGCAGGAATGATCCATGACACCCCCCCCTCAAAACTATATTTTAAAAGTTAACACACTTACGTAGCAAGTGACAAAAAAGGCAAAATGCATCAATGTGTTTTCCAATAGGCGGTTTTCCCGGGCAAATGCCACCTTGAGGGCATTTCTGGAGCTGAGCTACAATTCCCACTGAATTTTAAAGCTGGAGAATGGACACAATTTTTTCAAGCAATCATTTAAGTTCTAAAGGAGCTTTGAGACTACACAGGTGTCCTCTACAGATTAACCCAGTCAGCATGGGCCTCTGGTACAGGAAATGGATGCCAAAGTTCAGATCACCACTTTTTAAAGGTTTTCGTTTGTAACGACCCAAAGAATGAGGTTGAGATAGATTGCCCAGTGGCATTCTGAGGCTCACCCACACTGTTACCTGTAGTACAGAGTGGCAGTTTGCGTGTGTGAAGCTCGTACTGCTGCCGCCTGTGCAGTGTATGGTCCATGGTATGGTAGCATGTGTGTTCGCGTGTATGAAGCTCGTACTGCTGCCGCCTGTGCAGTGTTTGGTCCATGGTATGGTAGCATGTGTGTTCGCGTGTGTGAAGCTCGTACTGCTGCTGCCTGTGCAGTGTTTGGTCCACGGTATGGTAGCATGTGTGTTCGTGTGTGTGAAGCTCGTACTGCTGCCGCCTGTGCACTGTATGGTCCATGGTATGGTAGCATGTGTGTTCGCGTGTGTGAAGCTCGTACTGCTGCCGCCTGTGCACTGTATGGTCCATGGTATGGTAGCATGTGTGTTCGTATGTGTGAAGCTCGTACTGCTGCCGCCTGTGCACTGTATGGTCCATGGTATGGTAGCATGTGTGTTCGCGTGTGTGAAGCTCGTACTGCTGCCGCCTGTGCAGTGTTTGGTCCATGGTATGGTAGCATATGTGTTCGCGTGTGTGAAGCTTGTACTGCTGCCGCCTGTGCAGTGTTTGGTCCATGGTAGGGTGGCATGCGAGTGTGTAGACAGAAAGCAGGGAATGGGTATAAATGGTCAATATTCTCAATGGAGGAGGGTAAATAGTGGGGTTCCACAGGAGTCTGTTTGCAACTCCTCTGGTTAGTTTGGGGATGTAAACTGGTATGTTACAGGTTGCGTGTCACTAAGAGGAAACATGGATTTCCCTGCAGGAAATGCAAAAAAGGCTTTCTGGGTTTGGGGAAAGGAAGGACTGGGCGGGGTGAAATATCTTGACCTATGTTAGTATTTCCCATGCTCAGAGAGTCCTCTCTTCTCACTCAGTTGGGTCAAGTAGCTCATGATATTCAATCGTCCCTATAAAAAGCTATTGCGGAGGAAATGATAGAATGTATGGAACAGGCCTTTTTGTTATCAAGTGAGAATATAGTCCCAGGATAAGAACAGACTAACCTCCATTGACACTTAAGTGGGCCCAGGAATGGACTTTATTGCAGAGAGATGACTACATTAACCCTGAGCCCAAGAGCAAAGAACAAAATGACAAACTGTATCCTGAGCACCTTGTATATCTCCTTGCAGGGCTTTTGCGTAGGATTCGGATGGTTATGTCGGTTGTCAACCTTTTTGGAGAGGAATATCCCTGAATATTTTTTTGAATTTTGGGCATACGACTGCCACTTCTCCCACAGCTGTTGATGTTCACTGATTACTTTGTAATTACCAGCTATTAATCATAATGCAATGACTCGGGTTCCTTCGTGCAGTGACAGTGATGGAACAATATACAGTAAGGCTGTCTGTGGTACTTCTCGGTGCTGGATACATTTTCAAAAAAATATGGAATCCAGTGTGACTTGGTAGTAAGTTAGTCCAATCAAAAGGCTTCACCTTGCATTTAATTATGTGGGGGTTTTTTTTTATCTAATAATTTCTATCTTTTGGCACTTCTCTCACTCTTCTGAGCTGAAGTGATGAAGATACCTCTCCAGAGCAAAGAATCACATTATGGTTTTGCTTCAAAACCATAAGAGGTTCAGCCCCAATCTACCTGTCTCACCATTTTGAAGTTCCAGGCCCCACTTGCACACGTAACGCCTACCTGTTCGCTTTTCCATCCTTGAAGGGTTGTATCGACAAGAGATTCCTTGATAGATCATTATCATTCCAAGCAGGCAAATGGGACAAATGTTTAACCAACTTTATTTCAAACGCACCTTCCTATCAAACTTTCAGGAAGTCAATCAAAACCTCTCTCTTTGATCAATTTCTCTGACGCCATTCTTGCCTTGATGTATCTTTAAAATGCTTCCAGATAAATTTGACTAATCTTAACATGCTAATGTAATTTGAAAGTCTTTTTTGTAACATCGCTGTCTGTATACAATCTCTTCCTCTGTAAACCGCTCTGAACTGGTTGTGGTATTGCGGTATATAAAAATTAAGTTGTTGTTATTATTCTCTCAGAAACAGTTTTTCTCACTTTTCAGAGTTTCACATGGGAAGCACTGGGATGTCGTTTTTTATACACACACTTCTGACAATCTGTCTTTTCAACCACTGAGGAAGCCAACATCCCGGGGCCTACACTTAAGCTCACATATAAAATCTTTAGAGTTACATCTTTTGCGCATACTTTATAAAATGCACTCACAATTCTCTTCCCTTCCCCCTCAGAACTATACGGCATAGGAAAAATTTATCCCACATGGGCATCCCATTTGCTCTTAAATTCTTGCACGCTGTTTGCCTCGATCACCTGCACTGGGAGCTCGTTCCAAGAAACAACCACTCTCTCGGTGAAGAAATATTTCCTGGTGTCGCCATGAAATTTCCTGCCCCTGAGTTTGAGCGGATGCCCTCTTGTGGCTGAGGGTCCTTTGAGAAAGAGAATCTCTTCTTCCATCTTGATACGGCCGGTAATATACTTAAACGTCTCGATCATGTCTCCTCTCTCCCTACGTTCCTCAAGTGAGTACAGCGGCAAATTTTTCAGCCTTTCCTTGTACGATAGATCCTTGAGCCCCGAGCCCATCCTGGTGGCCATCCGTTGCACCGACTCTACTCTCAGCACATCTTTTCGGTAGTGTGGCCTCCAGAATTGCACACAGTATTCCAAATGAGGTTCATGGTTCTGTATAATGGCATTATGACTTCAGGCTTCCGGCTGACGAAACTCCTGCGGATGCAACCTAACAACTGTCTTGCCTTAGATGAAGCCTTCTCCACATGATCAGCAGTTTTCATGTCCGCTGATGATCACTCCCAAGTCTCATTCTGTTGAAGTTCTAGCTAAGGTCTCACCATTCAAGGTGTAAGTTCTGCACGGATTTCTGCTGCCGAGATGCATGATCTTGCATATCTTAGCGTTGAAACCCAGCTGCCAGGTCGAGGACCAAAGCTCCAACAAATGTAGGTCCTGTGTCATACTATCGGGTGAATTGCCATCTCTCACTATATTGCATAGTTTTTGGCGTCGTCAGCAAATAACATTACCTTACCTTGAAGCCCCTGAGTTAGGTCACCTATGAATATGTTGAAAAGGAGCGGGCCCAAGACTGAGCCCTGCGGTACTCCACTGGTCACCTCCGATGTTTTAGAGAGGGTACCGTTAACTACCACCCTCTGAAGTCTGCCACTCAGCCAGTCATTGACCCATGTAGTTAGTGTTTCTCCCAGCCCCATTGATTTCATCTTGCTCAACAGCCTGCGATACGGGACACTATCGAAAGCTTTGCTGAAGTCTAGGTATACGACGTCCATGGATTCTCCCAAGTCTAACTGTTTTGTTACCCAGTCAAAGAAGCTGATGAGATTGGATTGGCAGGACCTACCCTTGGTTAATCCATGTTGACTGGGATCCCGTAGATTCTCCTCATCCAAGATTGCATCTAATTTACGTTTGATTAGTGTTTCCATGAGTTTGCATACTATTGATGTGAGACTCACCGGTCTGTAGTTTGCAGCCTCTGCCCTGCAACCCTTTTTGTGCAGTGGAACAACGTTAGCTGTTTTCCAGTCTATGGGGACTCTCCCCGAACTTAGGGAGAGATTGAAGAGTCCTGATAGCGGTTCTGCCAGGAAATCACGCAGCTCACTGAGCACCCTGGGGTGTAGATTGTCCGGTCCCATGGCTTTGTTCACCTTGAGTCTTGCCAATTCGTAGTAGACGTCGCCAGGTGTGAACTCAAAATTCTGAAACAGGTCTTCCACGCTGGGCCTTGCCTGCAACTGCGGACCGTGTTCTCCCTGCCCTTACCCGCACTGCGAGCCCGTGGTTTTAACCCACGGGTTAAAACCATGGGCTCGCTGGGCTAAAAAGTTAAACAAAAAAAAAGGTCACGGCTTTGATGGGCATGCGCAGACCATCTACATATGGTCTGCGAATGCATCGGGTTTGTACACCAGTGATCCATGTCAACAGATGGGGGCATTCCTCCGATCACCCCCATCTGCATATTGGATGTTGAAGAATCCATCGGACCTGCCCGGATCGGACACGGATCAGTCCCGATCAGGCAGGCTCATGAATCCCAGAGTGGAGCACGGTCTGATATAATTATGGCCCTATCTCTGTATCACCAGCTTTGTGAAATGAATGTAGAATCCAGTTAGGAAGCAGCTTCATAAGTGCTCTGGCAGTGTGTGCACACCTTTTCCACTCTATCTAAGTCTAAGACATCTAGATTTCTACTTACATACGGCCACCCTGCATTACAATGACCCTCTCCAATGCAATCATGGATTTCTGCAAAATGAAGCACCAGGATGCCAAACACTGGAACCCCCCGACATGGACTGGAATATTTGCAATAGGACAAAATCTCGAGGACATACCTTCCCCCAGGGTCTATCAGCACATTGTCTACCTTGTCCTTACCAAGGACTACGACAAAAATTTCTATACCGTCTAAACGGCAAGAGAAAAATCAATGCCAAAAAAGGCCGATAAGACAATTCTAAACAGGATCTCAGAAGTCAACAATCATAAGGAATCTGTATCTATAAAAAGGCATTTACAAACAATTGTGTTGTAAGTAATTCCCTAAATGTGGTTAATCTGGCAGAAAATGGCACCATTTTCTGCCAGATTAACCATAGAGCAGAGCTGCCCACCAATCGTTGACCCCTGAAGAAGCCGAAGATTCGGCGAAACGGGTCCCATTGGGCTGTATCGACATTACATCAGAATTGACAGCGTTTTAAGATAAGTGCTGTCTTAGTCTTAATCTTATTTCAGTTACACTGTAGCACTTTATTTTTGGTTGTTGCACCAAGCATTTGCACCTTACATAAAAAAAACGCAGAACCCAGTGAATGATATCTCCAACCTGTGTAAGCTGTTTACAGAAATCTATAATGATTTAACAGCACAGGTATCTGAGGGTACTGCAGTATAGACTTTCCTTATATTACAAGTCCTAACAATGAGAGTGACTCAGCTATTATAGAGCCTTGGTTGGGTAGTGAACTATATCAAAAGTCACTTGGTTCCCTCTCAGATCCTGAAGTACTTTGGGTTCTCTTCAATGCAACGCAAGGAAAATTGTCCTGACTCAGGACAAGACAAGCAAGCTTCAAGTCCCAGTGGTCTCAGTTCTTCTTCTTTCAGGCATCGAGGGCCTGGGATTCTCTCTGGCATGCTCGTTCCCTAGATAGGCCATTGTGGAAGCAGGATACTGGGCAAGATGGATCATCAGTCTGACCAGCATAAGAACATAAGAATAGCCTTACTGAATCGAATGCAACATCTTAAATTGTGAACCGAAGGCAACCAGGAGCCAGTGGAAATCAATGAATAATGGAGTTACATGATTAGAGCTCTTTTTGAACAAAATCGACCATGTCCCAGTGTCATGCATTAATTGCTGTCAACACACTGCCTTTTGTGGAACATTCCCGTAAAGGGCAATGCAGTAGTTGAGTCTAGATGTAACATGCGCAAATACCTGGGAGACTAATTGGGGGGGGGGGTTTAAATTAATGAATTTTTTGAAATGCTCTTAAACTGTGGCATCCATCTACCCAGAACAGCAACATCGAAGCAAAACAAGCCTTATAAAAGGAAGGCCTAGGATGATCCCCTCGCTAACAACTCCCTTCTCACTTTCAAGTGTTCTTCGCTCCATTTCAGGTAGCAACATCAAACAACCCTACTAGTAAAACCCTGAAAAAAAAACTTTAGGGCCTGTGGGGAATATCCTCCAGAGACGATGTTATCTCTTGAACTGTACAGTGCTTTGTACGTCTTGCAGGGCTTCTAGAGATGATTAGTAGTTAAAGACACCCTGTACTTGGCACACCTCCTCTGCCTTAATGTGAACACTTGAGCACTAAAGAGACGCAAACACTTGTTGTACATCTTGGACTGTACTTTGGCCGGTTTATTCCACTGCCCTGTGTGTCACATTTCCTGCACTACTTTTTCAATAGTGCCTCTGAGCCAAGATTGGTGGAGGTTTTCAGCCCCCGAGCAGTCCAGGAACTGCTTTCCCAGGTGACAAATGCTCTTAGTTACTTTGGCTGAAGTGTGAGGGAGCTGTGTGTCTTCTACCTGACGCCTCCCAAGGGTGAGGGTGCGTTTCCTGGAAGGGCACACTTCTCTAGTTGATTGGGGACTTTAAAAGGGTCCTGCAGAGGTGAGTCCTGCAACTGAGAGAAATCATGCATTGCTTATAGCTGATTTACGAAGGACTTGATACAGAAGCTCAGAGGCACTTTCCAATCCAGCCGGTGTTTTTCAAAGGTGAAATAATCTTGTGCACGGTTGCAGGGCTGTGAATTTTCAATTTCCAGGTGTTGATATGCATTTGGAGTGCACTTTTCATCTGAGTAAGATCTGGGGACACCTTCAGACACATCTCTGCTAGTCACCTGAAGGGGGATAAAGGGAAAAATCTGAGTGGAGGAACAGAGGAGAGGACGTTGCCAAGGTCAAATGTAGAATCCTAGTAGGACTGGGATTAGAACTGAGGCACAGGACAGGAAGGATTAGCTGGATGTTTCAGAGCAATGCAAGGCATTTTCTAGGCTAAGTTGTTCTTCCAAGGTGACATTTTTTCCTGGTAATTCTAAATCAACTGTTGGCAGTCAGGTCAGAAAGTCATACTCTTCACCTCTCAGAGCTGCCATTTGGTGACTTTCAGGGTGTACGACAATAATGTTAGAACGCCAATCAACAATGCACGTAGAATTAAACTTAATTGATCAGTCAATCAATAGGCCTAACTAATTCTGTAGCTTTTTAAATTTTATTTCAGTATAGAACACTGAAATCAGAAGAAAAAACTTATTATTTTCAGCATTACATTTCAAACTGCTACGGACACATTGTTTTTCATGGATCAATGGGTTGTGGGCACTGACCTGTGACCCACATTGACCCATTGTCAGCTCTGGGTAACACAAATCCTGTGTAATCTTCCTTATTCTCCTTATTTATTGACATAAAGCTCCGTTTTTCTTAAAATGCGCTATTAATTTTGCTTAATGGAGCAAATGTCTTGGTATTACTTTTATGTTTTCACTCTCAGCAATGATACATTGATAAAAAGACATTTTATGCCAAAACTCTAGCAGTATTTTATTAAATGAACCTTCAATATCTGCACTTTGTGGAAAATAACAGAAATTTAACCAATTTTGCTAATAGGTAACTACGCACACTTTGGTGTAGTCATCTACCAATAGCGTTCCAAACATTCAGTGTTTTCTTGAGATATGATAAAGTCTGCGATGCTGTTCAGCTCCTTGCAACAAGGCTTCATTCTGCCCTGGGACTGTGGTGATGCCAGTGGCAAAGTTATTTATGGCTTGGCTGTGTCGTTAATCACATTCACTATGTTGACATGGAATGCTGCAGGTACTTGTGACTTGGATTGGCCTCCATGAAGACGAAATACTGGGCTAGATGGACCATTGTTCTTATGTAATCAGTAACTTTGATCAAGCACAATCGAGTTCATGGGAAAAACTTCAATTCAACTTCAGGTTTATCTGGACAATCTATTGCAGGGTCCATCCAGATGGAAGTCTGCATGCTAGAGATGTCTTTCTCTTGGGCCCAGTTCTTCTCCAGCTGGCTTTCGTAGCCCCTCTTGTCTCCCTCTCTTCCTTCTTCTCCTCGCAAGCAGTGTTGGGGTACCTGTGCTCCTTTGAACCAGTCCAGCAGCTTGGATTCCCACTCCTAGACCATTTTTCCCCCAGTAAAGAGGTTTGTATTGATGGTTAGACCCCCTAGCATGGTTCTGGGCTGTAAGCCCCCAAGACAATGACACTCCCCTGGGCAAGCCCTGGCTTCCTTCCAAGGGATGGATCCTCCCAGCCTGTCAGAGCAGAGTTCTAGATTAGTGTGATACTAGGACGATGGTCATGTTTATTTTTACATCAAAACATTGTTTATGGTTTCTGAATTGTAAACCGCCTTGATTGATCATGGCAGGATTGCATTATAAAGTCTCCTGGGCAGTAAATATTCTTAGGTCATCGCATTGTTCCTTAAGGAAGGACTCTTCTCTAGCCACAGCTGTTGGGTGGGCTTCTGAATTTACTACTTTATTTTGTTATGATGGATTAAAAATATTGGGCTCCTTTTACAAAGCTGTGGTAGAGATTTCTACCACACACCAGTGAGGTAAATGCTATGAGCGTTGGGGTATTTACCTCACTGGCCCACGCAGTGGCGTAATAAGGAGGGGAGCCATCTTGGCGAGGACGTAGGAACCCACTCTCCTCTCCACCCTTGCTTCCCTCCCCCCCCCCCACCACTGCCACGTGAGCATGCCGCTTCCCTCCCCTGTACCTCTGTAATATTCCTGGCACAAGCAGCAACCCTCAACCTACTGTCGTGCTAGCGTTGGCTCTTCCTGTGATGTCACTTCTTGAACCTCCACTTAGGAAGTGGCATCAGAGGAAGAGCTGACGCTGGTGCAACAGCAGGTTGGGGGTTTCTGCTTGCGCCAGGAAAGTTAGAGGTGCGGGGGAAGGGAAGCCGCACACACACAGCAGGAGGGGGTGGCGGAGAAGAGGGGAGGGGAGGGACGCCACCACCCCAGGCATCTCACCCTCGCTACGCCACTGGGCCCACGCTAGAAACCTCTACCACGGCTTTGTAAAAGCACTTAGGAACTCGATGTGTGAGTCGAGTAGGCTGCGGGGGTTGGGCTGTCTTTTCTATGGAAGGAATGATAAAGGCTGGCCTGGTTCCAATGGTACAATATTCGATTGATACATTTTAGCTAAGCAGTGACATGTATTGTGAACCACTGTGATTAATAATAATCAATTTATATATCACAAGGCTGTAAAGTTCTATGCGGTTTACAGTAGTTAAAAAAAAAAGTTAAAGCCAATAATTAGAGATACTAAAATGAACAAAATAGTGCATAATACAATTTTTACAAATTAGCTGCCTAAATACTTTGAAAACAGATTAAAAAAAAAAAATAAATCTTTATTAATTTTCAGATGTTAACAGTGCCGTACAATGAATTTAAACATAAACACTACACAGAACACACTTTAAATACACAAATAATTCAAAAAAACAATCATTTTCTCCCCCCTCCTCCCCATAATTAACAGATATGTTTTTCGATGTCTCCTAAATTCCCCATAAGTGTCAGGAAGCAAAAGCAATTGTTCTAAATCCTGACCCCATAACGCTGCTTGATAGGAAAAAAGATTTTGAAGTTTACATCCTCTAACAGGCGGAAAAACAAAATTCAGATACGAGTTTCTCTTATATCTGTTGGTTGCAAAAGAGAAAAGCTCAATTATATATTTGGAAACTAAACCAAACAAAGCCTTAAAGCAGAAGCAACCAAACTTAAACTTCACCCGTGCCTCCAGTACTCGATACGTGATCGTATTTCTTCAACCCAAAAGTCAGCCTGACCGCCGCATTTTGTACTAATTGCAATCGTTGCATATTCTTCTGGGAAATTGCCAAATAGGCAATATTGCAGTAATCAAGCTGGTTTAGTATAAGAGACTGTACCAAAACTCTAAATAATGAGACCCTAACGGACCGAAGCTTCCAAAGGGTCCACCTGGTTCTTCATAGTCAAGCCCTGGTCCAGTATTATTCCCAAAACCTTAATAGTAGATTGAAGAAAGGCTGCTGAAAAGTGCTCAGCCCAACCGAGAAGAAAAATGACCTGGATACGGTTCGATCAATGACCTGAAATAATGTCAAAACAGAGAAATTCCTTTCTGCAAATTGGCACTTAACGATTTAAGAGAACACTCTTTTCAGCTCCAGTGGCAAAATAAGGCTCAGAATTTAGGAAGTTGCTTGGTTGGGCTGAGAACTTTTCAGCACTGCCTCATGGGTAATAAAAGTGAGCCAAATTTGGACAATCAAGCCCTTGTGACATCACTGATGAAGTTGGCTCTTATTGGTGGAATGAGGCACTATGATATCACAATCTCAGCTCTGGTTACCAGAGACAAAAAGTTCTCAGCCCAACCAGGAAGAGAATGACCTGGATACAGTTCAATCAATGACCTGAAACAATGTCAAAACAGAGAAATTCCTTTCTGCAAATTGGCACTTAACCATTTAAGAGAACACTCTTTTCAGCCCCAGTGGCAAAATAAGGCTCAGAAGTTGCTTGGTTGGGCTGAGAACTTTTCAGCACTGAATGAATGAATGAAAAGATTTGTGAAATCTTCCTGACTAGTGGCTTCAAGAGATTTTATTTAAATCAAACCTACCCTGATAGAAAAATCGCCTGCTTTCTGAAGTGTCTAAAAAGATGTTGTAAATATTCTAAATATACATTTGCACATTGAGTTATATCCATCTGTTTTGAACTGAGGTTTGTAAAATGTACCAAATTGCTTTTTACACTTCTCGGGGTCATTTTATCATTTTGTGCCCTCTTTCCCAGAATAAAAATGGGGTGTGAATGCCCCCTATAGAGTTGCCGTAGAGCTTCTCTGCTTTCCCATTAACAGCCCCCTCCGCACAAACCCCTGAGTGAAAATGGATTCTTCTTGCAGGTGGCCATGGCTCAATGACTTATAAACGGAGCCTCTGAAGACCCCTAAGAACATTTCAGCTCTTCTACTTTAACTTGTTACTTCCATGTTGCGTTTTTGCCATGGACTAGACCTCCTGTGGTCTTTAAATAAGGATCCTGTGTTGTTCTCAGCCTTACTTAGTTAGTGTCTCTCCTAACCCCATCGATTCCATCCTGCTAAGCAAGATGGAATCGATGGGGTTAGGAGAGACACTAACTACATGGGTCAATGATTGGCTGAGTTGCAGACTTCAGAGGGTGGTGGTTAATGGTACCCTCTCTAAAACATCGGAGGTGACCAGTGGAGTGCCGCAGGGCTCGGTCCTGGGTCCACTCCTTTTCAACATATTCATAGGGGATCTGACTCAAGGGCTTCAAGGTAAAATAACACTATTCGCCGATGACGCCAAACTATGTAATATAGTAAGTGAATGCAGATTACAGAATTATATGGCGCAAGATCTGCTTACATTGGAAAGTTGGTCCTCAACCTGGCAGCTAGGCTTCAATGCTAAGAAATGTAAGGTCATGCACCTCGGAAACGAAAATCCATGCAGGACGTACTTCTTGAACGGAGAAACTTTAACTAGGACTTCAGCAGAACGAGATTTAGGAGTAATCATCAGTGCAGACATGAAAACTGCCAATCAAGTGGAGAAGGCTTCATCTAAGGCAAGGCAGATATTGGGTTGTATCAATAGAAGTTTCATCAGCCGAAAGCCTGAAGTCATAATGCCGTTGTACAGGGCCATGGTGAGACCTCATCTGGAGTACTGTGTGCAATTCTGGAGGCCACATTACAGTAAAGATGTGCGCAGAATTGAATCGGTTCAGCGGACGGCCACCAGGATGATCTCGGGGCTCAAGGGTCTCTCGTACGAAGAGAGACTGAACAAATTGCAGCTCTACACTCTTGAGGAACATAGGGAGAGGGGAGACATGATCGAAACATTTAAGTACCTCACGGGACGTGTCGAAGTGGAAGATGATATTTTCTTTCTCAAGGGACCCTCGGCCACAAGAGGGCACCCGCTCAAACTCAGGGGCGGAAAATTTCATGGCGACACCAGAAAGTATTTCTTCACAGAGAGAGTGGTTGATCATTGGAACAAGCTTCCAGTGCAGGTGATCGAGGCAGACAGCGTGCCAAACTTTAAGAATAAATGGGATACCCATGTGGGATCCCTACGAGGGTCAAGATAAGGAAATTGGGTCATTAGGGCATAGATAGGGGGTGGGTAAGCAGAGTGGGCAGACTTGATGGGCTGTAGCCCTTTTCTGCCGTCATCTTCTATGTTTCTATGTTTACTTTGATTCTCTTCCCAAAGACATTGCTCAAGGAAAGCTACAATGAAGCATTTTGTAAGGCGACTCCAAAAGAAATTCACGATGTGAGCTTGGCATTCCATTCCACTGAGAAATGCTTATACTCTTCAAGCTGACGTTGGCATTATTAGACAATAGACAGCCTTGGCTATTAAATATTCAGAACACTTTCATGCAGAAGAGCTACTTGTAGGGTCAAGTCTCACTCCAGTGTAGAAGGCAAACATACCCACCAACTTGTGGAGAGGGTTAACAAAATGGCACCCTCTTACTTCATAGGGCAGATTGATGACTTACTCTTATCATCACCCAAGCTGTCAACGAGTGCATTCAATTCACAGTTGAACCCCCCTCCTCCTCCCACCCCCAAACCTCTTGTTTTCTTTAACCATGACCAAGTGCCCTCAGTAATGAAGCATTAAGCTGCCAGGGCTTTCATAGTTACATAGTAACAGATCACAGATACAGATCAGCAAGTTGCCCTCCAGCCCAGATACTGCTCCCAAGGTTGTGCAAAAGAAAAAACTTAGTCCCCTTTGTTTCTACACATCACAGTTTAATTTTAAACCCTTCTTTGCCCTTTGGTGCTTTCTATGGAGCACTTGAAAAGAAAAATGTCTTTTTGAGCAGGACTTCTCTGTCTTTAAACCTCAGTAACATAATGTTGCCATTGTAGCCACCCCCCCCCCCCCCCCACACACCCAAATCAGTCTAGTCTTAGCTGAGTTACAGATAGAGAATGACACAGGGACAAATATGTCCCTGTGTCTCCGCAGAACTCAATTTCTCTGTCCCATAAGCTCTGCCTTAACCACACAAGCGTCAAACATTTATGATTTTAAAATGTTTGAGGCTTGTGCAGATGAGGATGGAGGTTTCAGGGATGGGGCAGGAAAATAACTCGCGGGGATGGAACGGGAGAATTAGTTCCTGCAGGCACAGGGAAAAATTTGTCCTGTGTCATTCTCTAGTTACAGATTAAAGTCTTTGGCAAAACCCAGTCAATGAGCTAATGTAATGTAATGTAATTTATTTCTTATATACCGCTCCATCCGTTAGGTTCTAAGCGGTTTACAGAAAATATACATTAAGATTAGAAATAAGAAAGGTACTTGAAAAATTCCCTTACTGTCCCGAAGGCTCACAATCTAACTAAAGTACCTGGAGGGTAATAGAGAAGTGAAAAGTAGAGTTAGAGGAAAAATAAAAATAAAATAACAAGACAGCATTGATCTAAATACTTTGGAAGGTAGAAGAGAGGAGAGAAAGGAATAGAAGCAGAAGGGGGAGCCGTTGAACAGTAGAATTCTGCAGCATCCACTATCTCCTCCTCTCCCTATTGGCTAAGGCTCTTAACATTTGCATATCTTCTTCCCATTGGCTAAGGCTCTTTGCCTGCATTGTGATGTCATAGAGCTTTATGGTTATAGAAACCTAGAAACATGATGGCAGATGAAGGCCAAATGGTCCATGTAATGTAATGTAATGTAATGTAATTTATTTCTTATATACCGCTACATCCGTTAGGTTCTAAGCGGTTTACAGAAAATATACATTAAGATTAGAAATAAGAAAGGTACTTGAAAAATTCCCTTACTGTCCCGAAGGCTCACAATCTAACTAAAGTACCTGGAGGGTAATAGAGAAGTGAAAAGTAGAGTTAGAGGAAAAATAAAAATAAAATAAACATTTTAACAAGACAGCATTGATCTAAATACTTTGGAAGGTAGAAGAGAGGAGAGAAAGGAATAGAAGCAGAAGGGGGAACCGTTGAACAGTAGAATTCTGGAGAAATTTAAATGATAGAAATAGAACAAAACAAAGACAAAAGGCAAAACAATAGATAAGATTAAAGATAAATCATAAGCTGGAAAGAAAAATAAAATAAAACTTTGTCTTCAATCCACGGTTTCAGCGTCAGTGATGAAGTGGAGCAAGTAAGTTTAGCTAAGTGCTAGCAGTCCATAATCTGGGCTAGCCCAATAAAGCTGACTTTAAACCTTGTGTTTGCTCTCTCCTAAAGCAGTTCCCCTTTCCATTGAGTATAATGAGGACAAAATAGGGAGGCACCAACCCAGTGCAAGAATATAACATGGTCTTGTTGCAGAGCCTTTCACTGTGTCACCTTAAACTTAAGAGCATTCATTGAAAACCAGTATCCCTTCTGTTACCTGCTTCTAAAACTTCCATATAACATACGAGGGTAAATCAAAAAGTAAAGGGAAAATACATTTAAGGGCTTTAATAGAAGTAACTGTGAGCAATTGAACATATCACTTTTCCACATGCAAGACGACACATTTGTTGAATCGTCCAACTAGCTTCTGCATTCCTGCAGAGAAGAGGTTTTTTGGCTGCTCCCAAAGCCAGGTGATCATCACTTCCTTTACATCATCATGCTTTGTTTTTTGCTCTCCGGATCACAGTTTTGCACTTGTGTTTTGTCGCCGATGACAATTCTCTCCAGAATACTCAGATCTTCTTCATACCATCTCAGGAACTGGTGATGGAGTTCAAAGACGTGTGGGATGAACACAGAGGATCTAGAATCAGAAAAATAATATTGAACTAAGGCCAGTACTGGGCAGACTTGCGTGGTCTGTATATGGCCGTTTGGGGGAGGATGAGCTGGAGAGGGCTTCAATGGCTGGGAGGATGTAGATGGGCTGGAGTAGGTTTTGACGGAGATTTCGGCAGTTGGAACCCAAGCACAGTACTGGGTAGAGCTTTGGATTCTTGCCCAGAAATAGCTAAGAAGAAAAAATAAAAAAAATTTAAATTGAATCAGGTTAGGCAGACTGGATAGACCATTCGGGTCGTTATCTGCCTTCATCTACTCTGTTACTTTAGGGAAGATGTTTGGGAACCCTTCATGCACAGACTGTCCGAAGTCATCATGTATTATGGCAAATGCAGATCCGTAGCTGATATCCAATTGAGACACCGTCATCAGTTGGTCTTTTCTAATCAAGGGTTCTGCCCTGTCAATGTGAGTTTGTGTGCGAGATGTTGATGGGCAACCAGAACGACCTTCGTTGGTTACACCTGCTCCTCCTGCTTTAAACCTTTCTTTGATTCATGCTGCTATGTTCATATGGAGTCACTATCCGACGTGGTTTCACTCCTTCTGCCCTCTGCATGTTGTTCTTCGATGGTACAATACTGCAATGAAACGTCTATGTTTCTGTCTTCGTGGCTGCCACATGACTAAAGGCCGAGTGCTGAACTGTGTGTGGACAAACTATTCAACAGGCAACATATGAGAGTACATATGTTGCATTTCTCTAGCTTTGTTCCTGTTATCGTGTAATTTTTGATTCGCCCTCGTAAATGGGTTGTTTCTCTTACATGATCCCCCTCCAAGCCATCATTCTGTTCCTCAGAAGCATACTAGCACCCTGTTCTCCATTCAGAGGAATTTGCCACACTCTGCTGCCCTAGCTCCGTGGAAGCAGCTAAGCCACTGCCTCTTATTGATTGGGGAAAAAAGTTCCCTTGAGGGCATTGTGTCCAAATGGGTTCGTTTTGTACATATCATGACAGCAATGTCAGGGCATGTGGAGTATGATCTCAGTCTCTCCAATTGACTGCCAGTGCTTGCCATAATGCTTTTAATGAGTTTGTAAGATGTTACAAATAAGGTAGAGTCTCAATTATCCAATTGAAAAACTGGATAATACAGAAAAAGTGGACAAGGGATAAAAAAATATCTTTGGCTTCTAGCTCTTGAGGAGATAAAACTGTCAGCTTGGACCTTCCTCATGGAATTCAATGCCTGATGTGATTTGCGGGGCTCTAAACACTACTCCCAATTAATCAATACTCCCTCACTGAACAGCAAAGAACTTTTCAAAATAGTCAACTCACTATTCGATATTGACCAACTCAAACGCTCCAACTCAGACCTCCCACCCTCCGCCACTACCCTAGCCGACTATTTTACCAATAAAATTCACACTCTGAAATTGTCTCTCATAATCCCCAGTACAGACCTTACAATCAACCAACCGACCCTAGGACCTGATAGTTCAATAGCAGACATGACCTGGAACCACTTCGAAAGCCCAGACTGGAACCTATTCCTCAAGCTCTACTCCAAATATGCAAATTCAAACTGCCTACTAGATAGCTGTCCTCCCTCCATCATGAAATCTGCCCCTCCCTCATTCAAAATTGAACTCCTCAACTGGATATCCTTTTGCTTGTTCACCGGCCATTTCCCGAAAGAACTCAGCCACATCCTTGTATCCCCGATTATAAAAAACCCCAAGGATTCTACCTCCTCGGCTTCCAATTATAGACCCATTGCCAACATACCGCTATTCCAAAAAATTACGGAAGGCCTAGTCAATCACGAACTCATGAACCACCTTGAGAAGTTCAACATTCTTCGAGGGAGTAAACAGGCAGATAGACAAAGGCGACCCGGTCGACATTGTATATCTGGATTTTCAGAAGGCATTTGACAAGGTTCCGCATGAACGACTACTTCGAAAAATTGCGAGCCATGAAATCGAGGGTGAAATACTCACGTAGATTAACAATTGGCTGGCAGATAGGAAACAGAGAGTGGGGGTAAATGGACAATCCTCGGACTGAAAAAGTGTCACCAGTGGAGTGCCGCAGGGTTCGGTGCTTGGATACGTGCTCTTCAACATATTTATAAACAATCTGGAAATTGGTATGACGAGCGAGGTGATTAAATTTGCAGACAATACTAAGCTATTCAGAGTAGTAAAGACGCAGGAGGACTGCGAAGATCTGCAATTTGACATAAACATGCTTGAGAAATGGGCTGTGACATGGCAAATGAGGTTCAATGTGGATAAGTGTAAGGTGATGCATGTCGGTAACAAAAAATGTTATACACGAATACAGGATGTCCGGAGCGTTACTTGGAGAGACCCCCCCAGGAAAGAGACTTGGGAGTGCTGGTTGACAGGTCAATGAAGCCATCTGTGCAATGTGCAGCGGCGGCGAAAAGGGCGAATAGGTTGCTAGGAATGATTAAGAAGGGGGATCACGAACAGATCGGAGAGGGTTATCATGCCGCTGTACCGGGCCATGGTACACCCTCACCTGGAATACTGCATCCAGCACTGGTCGCCATACATGAAGAAGGACATGGTACTACTCGAAAGGGTCCAGAGAAGAGCGACTAAGATGGTTAAGGGGCTGGAGGAGTTGCCGAACAGCGAGAGATTAGAGAAACTGGGCCTCTTCTCCCTTGAAAAGAGGAGACTGAGAGGGGACATGATCGAAACATTCAAAGTACTGAAGGGAATAGACTTAGTAGATAAGGACAGGTTGTTCATCCTCTCCAAGATAAGAAGAACGAGAGGGCACTCTCTAAAGTTAAAAGGGGACAGAGTCAAACGTAAGGAAGTTCTTCTTCACCCAGAGAATGGGAGAAAGCTGGAACGATCTTCCAGAGGCTGTTATAGGGGAAAACACCCTCCAGGATTTCAAGACAAAGTTAAACAAGTTCCTGCTGAACCGGAACGTACGCAGGTAAGACTAGACTCAAATAGGGAGCGATTGCCGTACAGTGAGAGATTAGAGAAACTGGGCCTCTTCTCCCTCGAACAGAGGAGATTGAGAGGGGACATGATCGAAACATTCAAGGTACTGAAGGGAATAGACTTAGCAGATAAAGACAGATTGTTCACCCTCTCCAAGGTAGGGAGAACAAGAGGGCACTCTTTAAAGTTAAAAGGGGACAGATTCCGTACAAACATAAGGAAGTTCTTCTTCACCCAGAGAGTGGTAGATAACTGGAACGCTCTTCCAGAGTCTGTTATAGGGGAAAACACCCTCCAGGGATTCAAGGCAAAGTTAGACAAGTTCCTGCTGAACCAGAACGTATGTAGGTAGGGCTGGTCTCGGTTAAGGCGCTGGTCTTTGACCTGGGGGCTACCGCATGAGCGGACTTATGGGCACGATGGATCACTGGTCTGACCCAGCAGCGGTAATTCTTATGTTCTTACCAGTTGTATTTTCTGCTTAAAAATTTAATAAACGATTTTTTGGAAAAAAAAACCAAACCAACACGTTCAGTAGTGGTGAAATGCTTTTTCAAAATTCCCAGAAGCTCAGCTTTTTTTATTTTCTATATGTGTTTATAGCAACTGATGTTTAAGAGCAGTGTCTAAAAATGTTAACTTATTTTTTTCTGAAAGGATTTTTACCCATTACTGCACTAACAACAACAAAAGAACCTCCACTATGACCAACTATTAATTCTCTTACAAACCACCTCACCCTCAACAACCCGTTAATGTTTATAAAATCTACAACTTACCTCTCTAGCCAATCATTGTAACTCTGTATTTTTAAATTAACCTTTTGTAATCCGCCTTGAACCGCAAGGTAATGGCGGAATAGAAATCCCTAATGTAATGTAATGTAATGTAATATTATAAAAAACCAGAGGACTGAAAAAAGAAGAAGGGGGTGGTGAATGGCTAAACAATTTAAAAAACAAACTCTAAATGTTCCTTCAGGACTGCAGCAGGCGGTATCAGGAAATCGAGGTCACTTCCTATCATGTGACCCATCCAAGATGTCAGCGACTACTGTGAAGCAGGAGGGCTTTAATGGTTGGGATGGTTTAGATGGGCTGGAGTGAACTTTGACGGAGACTCCAGAAGATGGAACTGAAGCACAGTACTGGGCAGAGCTTTGGGTTTCTGGCCCAGAAATATCTAAGAAAAAGGACAATTTAAATTAAATCATTAATTTATAGTGAGTGTACGGTTGGGCAGACTGGATGGACCATTCGGGTCTTTATCTGCCATCATTTACTATGTTACTATGTAGGGACTGCAATCTTGGCCTGGGTGGAGTTATGATGTCATTTTCATGTGATATCACAAAAAAATGGAGGGGTTAAGCAAAAAAGGAGGTGATATTTGGATAGGGTAGTCTAGGCAAATGAGGCTGAGTCAGGGGCAGGGCTGGGGTTGGGCCTCAGTATCATATATGGTGACATTAAAGGAGGTAGGACTGGGACAGAGCATGGGTGGGGCTTGGGCGGATCCTCACTTCTGACTGGCTGATGGTACCAGAAGTGGATTTGGCCACCTGTCAAAAAGTGCAACTTAGGTTTGCTAAAAGCTATATAACTACACTATTCCCCTGTTACTCAGCTGTAATTGGGTAACAAATTGTTCTTTCTCTTTATTCCCACTTCAGAAGTTGTTATGCTATCCAGACATCTGAATTGTGGCTGACCATCCACCCGAGAATAGATTATGTGCAGATCAACATATCACGACTCTTCATAGGTAAAAGATATTACTTTTGAGACACCAGTTATGGAAACAACATTGGTCAGATGTGCAGTAAAGTAGGATTTCTAAAGTCAAATCATAATGCATACTAAGCAGGCTTCACTGCTTGGTGACCCATTCCTAAAAACAGCTTATGGGCTTTGTGATGATAACAGATAGGAAATGGAGACAACGGTAGGAGCCATCTAGTTTGCCAGTTTGTTTCTGCTGTGGGTCTCATCGTAGATCCCTCCTAGCAAGGTTGACTTGATTAATAAGAACATAAGAATTGCTGCTACTGGGTCAGACCGGTGGTCCATCGCACCCAGCAGTCCGCTCACGCGGCGGCCCCCAGGTCAAAGACCTGAGCCCTAACCGAGACCAGTCCTACCTGCGTTCGTTCTGGGTCTGCAGGAACTTGCCCAACCTTGTCTTGAATCCCTGGAGCGTGTTTTCCCTTATAACAGACTCCGGAAGAGCATTCCAGTTCTCCACTACTCTCTGGGTGAAGAAGAACTTCCTTATGTTTTTACGGAATCTGTACCCTTTCAACTTCAGAGAGTGCCCTCTCGTTCTCTCTACCTTGGAGAGGGTGAACAACCTGTCTTTATCTACTAAGTCTATTCCCTTTATTATCTTGAATGTTTCGATCATGTCCCCTCTCAGTCTCCTCTCTCTAGTCTCTCGCTGTACGGCAACTCCTCCAGCCCCTTAACCATTTTAGTCACTCTTCTCTGGACCCTTTCGAGTAGTACCGTGTCCTTCTTCATGTATGGCGATGCAGTATTCCAGGTGAGGGCGTACCATGGCCCGGCTATAATGAGAGAACCCCCCCCCCATCTACTAGCCTGTGACTACTGAGATTCAACCTCCTCCACTGTACCAGTACACCCCCCCCAGCACCTAGCAGCCTCAGACTTCCAAAAGAAATCCCCCTCCTCCACCATCTACTAGCCTGTGATTATACCAGGACTCCCCCCTCCCCAGCATCTACCAGCCTGAGACCTCTGAGATTCCTCCTCCTCCTCCACCATCTAGCAGCCTGTGACTGTACCAGGACACCCCCCTCAACATCTTGCAGCCTGAGACCTCTGTGAGAAATCCCCCTCCTCTACCATCTACCAGCCTGGTACTGTACCAGGACTCCCTCCCCCCACTATCTACTAGCCTGAGACTATACCATGACCCCCCCCAAGCATCTACCAGCCTTTGACTGTAATGAGAGCCCTCCCTAAAATACCAGCCTGTGACTGTACCAGGAGACTGATTTCTCCATCATTTTCCAGCTTGTGACTATAATGAGAGACACCTCCCCCCCCCCCCCGACACTCACACACTATCTACCAGCCTGTGACTGTACCAGGAGACGCCGTCCCTTCTTCCTCTCCAGGCTGTGATTGTGCCAGTGAGTTCCTGCTGCCTCCTCTGTGCTGCTGTAAGAAATGTGTCTTCACTGTCAGATGTGGAGGCAGCCCTCCATCTTTGTTGTGAGGGGTTGCCATGGTGATGAAAGGGCTGCTGCCGTCTGGGAGCCAGATGAAGAGGAGGAAGTGTGCAGCCTCCTGACCACACGCTGAAACTTGGAATGGGTAAACAGCCCTGGCCTGCTTTAAGGCTCAGGGTGCTGGATTTTAGGGCTGAGGGCAGAGTCAAGCACCAGCTGACGGGCGTCTGTGAGCAAGAGCAATCCATGGAGCAAGCCAGGTGAGCGTCTGCTGCTGAGCACTGCCTTCACGGGTACCACTCGCTTGCTTCATTCCTCTTACTTGGCTCATTTGTACGTCTCCTCATTTCATGTGTGGTCATGGACACTGCCTACATAAGTCTGTGTTGATTTTCTCTTGTAGTTTGCCTATATATATTGTATTTTATACATACATTTTTTTTTCTCTATCTCTGTGATGCTCGATAACACATTCCACTTTGGATAAATGCAATGTTTTAACAAGACAGCATCCCAAATGCCTTAAATTCTTGTTTGCAATGGTCCAGGCAGACAGATGGTAGAATTCATGCGTTTACGGATTTTTTGATTTGGGTAACATTTTCTGGGCTGATTTAGAACCTGTAAGACTCAGGAGACGTCAAAGAAAGGCCAGAATGAAAAGTCGCACGGTGGTTCTGATACGGGTGAAAACAAATTTGCAGTCTTGGTTCTGGCAGACAGAGGTGTTTTTCTTATTGTGACTGAGAATAATCTTATCAACGCTAGGCATTTTGTGAAGCTGGATATACGACGGCAACTGATTCTCACTCAGTGGGAGTGTATTTTTCCCCCCCCCCCCTCATGATATCACAGAGAAAATAACAGCAAATAAAGACCCTAGGACCTTTTCAGTCTACAAATTGTCGTGCTTGTCCTTATCTTCACCACTTCACTGGGAGGCAGTTCCACACACCTCTCAGCTTTCTGTAAGAAATTCTTCATGGTTTTATTATGGGACGATCAGTGTGCTGCTTGTTGGCTAAACAGTAATAATTGTACCTTTTAAATTACCCTTGGAGGAAAGGCTAAAGCGGCTCGGGCTCTTCCGCTTGGAGAAGAGACAGCTCAGGGGTGATATGATGAAGATCTATAAAATACTGAGTGGAGTGAAAAGGTTAGATGTGAATCGCTTGTTCACTCTCTCCAAAAATACTAGGACTAAGGGACATGCAATGAAGCTACTAAGTAGCAGCTTTAAAACAAATTGGAGAAAATATTTCTTCACACAACTTGTAATTAAACTCTGGACTTCATTGCCAGAGAATGTGCTGAAATCAGTTAGCCTAGCGGGGTTTAAAAAAGGTTTGGATAATTTCCTTAAAGAGAAGTCCATAGGCCATTATTGAGATGGTTTAGGGAAATCCACTGCTTATTCCTAGGATAAGCAGCATAAAATCTGTTTTACTATTTGGGATCTAGCTAGGGACTTGGGACCTGGGTTGGCCACCGTTGGAAACAGGATCCTGGGCTTGATTGGCTTTCGGTCTGTTCCAGTACAGCAATTCTTATGTGAGCCAAGTATAGGACAATCGAGCCATTGTGACATCACTGCTGAGGATGGCTCTTAGGCATTGGTGGAATGAGGCATTATGACATCACAATCTCAGCTCTAGAATAGTAACGACCCCACCACCTTGAATTTACCCCCCTAGAGATCCCACATGTGTATCCCATTTCCTTTTAAAATCTGGCATGCTGCTGGCCTGAATCACCTGAAGTGAAAATTCATTCCAACGATCGACCACCCTTTCGGTGAAGAAGAACTTCCTGGTGTCGCCATGAAATTTCCCACCCCTGATTTTCAGCGGATGCCCTCTTGTGGCCGAGGGACCTTTAAGAAAGAAGATATCATCCTCCACCTCAGTACGGCCCGTGATATATTTAAACGTCTCTATCATGTCTCCTCTCTCTCTACGTTCCTCGAGTGAGTATAGCTGCAATTTATTCAGCCTTTCCTCATACGGGAGGTCTTTGAGTCCCGAGACCATCCTAGTGGCCATTCATTGAACCGACTCAACTCTCAGCACATCTTTTTGGTAATGTGGCCTCCAGAATTGTACAGTAGTATATACTAATGCTCGAAGTATGGGAAACAAAATTCTGGATCTCAAAGTAGATGACGGCATAGTAGATGACGGCAGATAAAGACCCGAATGGTCCATCCAGTCTGCCCAACCTGATTCAATTTCAATTTTTTAAATTTTTTCTTCTTAGCTATTTCTGGGTAAGAATCCAAAGCTCTACCCGTATGTTGCTACTCTTTGGGTTTCTGCCAGGTACTTGGGACCTGGGTTGGCTACTATTGGAAACAGGACACTGGGCTTGATGACCTTCCGTCTGTTCCAGTAGGGCAATTCTTAAGGTCTCTCTCTCTCATCTCTTCAAGACCCCTCCCCCCCCCCCCCCCCCCCCGACTTCTCATGACAAGAGATAGAGGAAAGTGACTGTACAAAGGTTGTGTCTTCCTCTTCCTCAGACTCTGCATGCTGATTTGAACTTTGAGGCTGCCAGGCCCAAAGCAACAGAGGAGAAGGTGGATTCTTTATCTCCAGTCTATTCTGTTGCCTGTGGGGTTCTGCAGGGATCTATCCTGGCTTCTACATTAGAAACATGATGGCAGGTAAAGGCCAAATGGCCCATCTAGTCTGCCCATCCGCCGTAACCATTATCTCTTCCTCTCTCCGAGAGATCCCAAGTGTCTATCCCAGGCCCTCTTGAATTCAGACACAGTCTCTATTTCCACCACCTCTTCCAGGAGATTGTTTCACGCATCTACCACCCTTTCCGTAAAAAAAGTATTTCCTCAGATTACTCCGGAGCCTATCACCTCTTGACTTCATCCTACGCCCTCTCATTGCTAAGTTTCCTTTCAAATGAAAGAGACGACTCGTGCATTTACATTACGTAGGTATTTAAACGTCTCTATCATATCTCCCCGCCTTTCCTCCAAAGTATATAAATTGAGATCTTTAAGTCTGTCCCCATACGCCTTATGACGAAGACCACGCACCATTTTAGTAGCCTTCCTCTGGACTGACTCCATTCTTTTTATATCTTTTTGAAGGTTTGTTGTCTGCCAGGAGCCAGGATCCGGGATGTCACCACCTGCTTAAGAAGACTGATCAGGCCCCAAGACCACTACCCGATGCTTCTCATCCACGTCAGGACAAAAACGACACCGCCAGAAACACCCCAGAGAAGATACCTGAAGACTTTGGAGCCCTGGGTGAGAAGATGAAGCGGATGGGAGCACAGGTGGTCTTCTCCTCCATCCTTCCAGTGAGAGGTATGGGAAGAGCCAGGGAAGATCGTATCCAGAGGACCAACGAGTGGCTACGCAGATGGTGCAGAGAGATGAACTTCAGATTCCTGGACCATGGAGAGGCACTTTAAGGACTACAGGGATCATACGGGCTCCATCTAACCAGAAGAGGGAAGAACATCTTTGGACGACGGCTGGCTCACCTGCTCCGAAGAGCTTTAAACTAGGTGAGTTGGGGGAGGGTACCCATTCCCATCCTGCTGTGGTAAGTAACCTTTCTGGTGGGGTAAGTAACCACTCCATTTTTTAATCTGAGGTAAGTACTCACGTTGCAGACAGCACTGTAGGGGGCAAACTGACTCAAACGGGAAAATCTCCATGCAGACCGGGCAAACATGGAGTATGGAGGGCTATGTACGTTAATGCCCACAGTTTAAGCAATAAAATTCTGGAATTGGAGACGGAAATGAGGAATGCCGACCTAGATGTGGTGGCAATATCTGAAACCTGGTTCTTGGATTCCCATGGATGGGATATGGCTATACCAGGGTATAACTTGCTTTGTCGAGACAGAGAAGGCAAAACCGGAGGAGGGGGTAGCACTATACATCAAGGAGGACATCAAAGTTACCAGGATCACAGATGTCAAGTATACCGGGGAATCCCTCTGGGTGAACCTTGCCAGGGGAAATGACAAATGCCTGTACCTTGGTGTTGTATACAGACCTCCAAGACAACAGGACGACATAGACAAAGAATTAATCGAAGACATCGAGTCCATCACTCTGCGTGGAGACACTGTGCTGTTAGGGGACTTCAATATGCCTGGTGCAGACTGGAACAAACTTTCCGCTACGACCAGCGACAGCAGAAGGCTACTAACCTCCATGCGGGGAGCATGACTCAAACAGTTTGTATTGGAGCCCGCCAGGGATCGGGCGATTCTGGACCTGATACTCACCAATGGAGATAGTGTCACGGAAGTTTCGGTAGCCGATGCGCTGGCTTCCAGTGACCACAACATGGTGTGGTTTCACCTCAGGAAGGGATTCACTAGGTCAAACACATCAACAAAGGTTCTTAACTTTAAGGGCATGGGAGATTTTGTCTCTGAGGCACTGCAAAACTAGGACACGACAGATAGTGTGGAGGTACTGTGGTCAGCTCTAAAATCAACCCTACAGGAAGCAACCAACCTCTATATAAAAACCGTGAGTAAACGACGGAGAAATAATAAACCCCAGTGGTTCTCCACGGAGATCTCGAATCTCGTAAAACAGAAGAAAAGAACATTTGCATCTTACAAACAATCACAACGACTGGAAGCTAAAGAAGCCTATCTGGTGAAATCTAGAACTGTTAAAACAGCAGTCAGAAATGCCAAACTCCGGATGGAAGAAAATTTAGCTAAGAATATTAAAAAGGGGGATAAATCCTTTTTCAGGTATGTTAGTGACAGAAAAAGGGACACAGACGGGATAGTGCGCCTAAGGAAACCTGACGGTAACTATGTAGAATCGGACTCCGATAAAGCCGAACTACTAAATGAATACTTCTGCTCAGTCTTTACCTGTGAGGAGCTGGGATCTGGTCCACAGCTGCAGACAAGGGAGAGCTCAGAAGACCCGTTCCGGAATTTTGAATTTACTGCCAGCAGCGTCTACCAAGAACTAACAAGGCTTAATGTGAACAAAGCCATGGGACCGGATAAACTGCACCCCAGAGTGCTCAAGGAACTAAGAGATGTCCTGATGGAGCCGTTAGCTGCACTCTTCAATCTTTCCCTAAGCACGGGAAAAGTCCCATTGGACTGGAAAACAGCTGACATCATTCCACTCCACAAAAAGGGATGCAGATCAGAAACTGCAAATTACAGACCGGTAAGTCTCACATCAATAGTGTGTAAACTTATGGAAACGTTGATTAAACACAAATTAGATATGATTCTGAACGATGAGAGGCTGAGGGATTCCCACCAGCATGGATTTACAAAGGGAAGGTCCTGCCGATCCAATCTAATCAGCTTCTTTGACTGGGTAACGAAAAAAACTAGATAAGGGAGAGTCCCTGGATATCGTGTATTTGGACTTCAGTAAGGCTTTTGATAGTGTCCCACACAAGATGAGTTTGTTGGGACTAGGAGAAACATTGACTGCATGGGTTAAAGACTGGCTCAGTGGCAGACTACAAAGGGTGGTGGTAAATGGTACTCCCTCCGAAACGTCGGAAGTGATCACTGGAGTGCCGCAGGGCTCGGTCTTGGGTCCCATCCTATTTAATATCTTTGTATGGGACCTGACTCAGGGACTTCAAGGTAAAACTGCATTATTTGCCGATGACGCTAAACTGTGCAGCATAGTGGGCAAAGGCACAGTGCCTGACGCTATGACGCAGAACCTACTTTTACTGGAACAATGGTCCACAATTTAGCAACTGGAGTTTTAATGCCAAAAAGTGTAAGATTATGCACCTTGGCAGTGGAAACCCATGCAAAACTTACACCCTAAATGGTGAGACCTTAACAAGAACTGCGGCAGAACGGGACCTAGGAGTAATCATTAGTGAAGATATGAAGACTGCCAATCAGGTGGAGAAAGCTTAATCCAAGGCTAGACAAATGCTGAGTTGCATCCGAAGAAGTTTTGTCAGCTGAAAGCCTGAAGTTGTGATGCCGTTGTACAGGTCCATGGTGAGACCTCATCTGGAATATTGTGTTCAGTTTTGGAGGCCACATTATCAAAAGGATAAACTAAGAATAGAGTCGGTTCAGCGAATGGCCACTAGGATGGTCTCAGGGCTCAAGGATCTCTCCTATGAAGAACGTCTAGGTAAGTTGCAGCTATACTCTCTCGAGGAACGGAGAGAGAGGGGAGACATGATAGAGACTTTCAAATATGTTACTGGCTGTATTGAGGTGGAAGAAGACATCTTTTTCCTTACAGGACCTACGGTAACAAGAGGGCATCCATTAAAAATCAAGGATGGGAGATTTCATGGTGATAATAGGAAGTATTTCTTCACTGAAAGGGTGGTTGATCATTGGAATGATCTTCCATTTCAGGTAGTTGAGGCCAGCAACGTGCTCGATTTTAAGAAAAGATGGGATAAACATGTGGGTTCACTTCGAGGAAGTGCTTAAGGGGGCGGGTTCTTGGGTGGGCAGACTTGTTGGGCTGATGGACCTGTTCTGCCGTCATATTCTATGTTTCTATGCCTTAGAGCCAATCTCATCAGTGATGTCACAATGGCTTGATTGTCCTATACATAAGAACATAACAGCTGCCATACTGGGACAAAACAAATGTCCATCAAGCCCAGCATCCTGCTTCCAACAGTGGCCAACCCAGGTCCTAACTATCTAGCTAGATCTCAAGTAGTAAAACAGATTTTATGCTGCTTATCCTAGGTATAAGCAGTGGATTTTCCCAAATCCATCCCATTAATGGCCTATGGACTTCTCTTTTAGGAAATTATCCAAACCTTTTTTTAAACTCTGCAACGTTGACTGATTTCAGCTTAGGCTGGCACCATTCTGGTGTTTTTCAATTTCCTGGCATTCAACGTTTTATCTGTTGGAATGGGGATGTCCCAGCTGATCATAACCTCTTCATTCTCCATGATTCTCTTAGGGTCATGATCCAGTGCATTTCCAATAATGATGCTGTAGTGTTTACAAAGTTTCCAGTGAATGAGACCCGACATCTTATTGTGCCTTTCAGTAAAGACATTTTCCGCCATTAAAACATCACAGACAAGTGACCATTTCAGCATTTTCACACACAATCTACTCTTTTTTGTTGCACCAGATTTTTCTGTTCTTGCTGTAAACCCTCTCATCCATAATTCTCTCTCCTGGGTTCCAACTATCAATCGCTCATCCTTAAGTCCTGGGCCAGCTCTGTCAATGTGTATCACTGCAGACTGCTCTGTGTTAAGCTACCAAGTTGGGCTTTAGTGTAGGAAGCCATTGGTAACACCCTTAACACAGTCTCCAAGACCAGTGGTGATAGAGAAAACATGCTTCTTATCTTCTGGGCTTCTTCTCACCTCAACAGCCTCCGCTTTAAGACTAAATTTTCTTTCTTTGCTTCTGTTCCAGAGTTAGGAACTCGCTCCTCCGACATGCCAGTCAATCCAAAATCTTCTGTCCTCCCATCTCGCATCCAGGAATTCTCTCTTGTGGCCTTCAAGATAGTCTCACACGCCAACGCCTTCCTCCCTCCTCCTTCTCCTTCTCAAACCATATAGAAAGTGGCTTATCCAAATAAAGACTTCTGCCCCAGCAATAAATGCACTACCACCCCCCCTGTAGGTCTAGCTCCTTCCGCCCTGCTAGACTGGGCACTCTGACCTTGAGTCCTGAGCCTACAGAAGCAGTTTGCACCTCTCAAAGCCTGGGACTCATTAATTCTCACTCTCCTTGATCCCAGCTGGTTTAGTAGAAGGGTTCTAATCCCTCAAAGGCCTCGTGGTCAGGGTTAGGATGGCAGAAAAGAGGTAAGAAACAGATGTCCTTCCTAAACTAGGGTCAGATTCTAATAACAGCACCGTAAGTTAGGCGGGGTTAGATGCCCTAATGCTGCCTAGCTTTAATTGTTTTAATTGGTTCAATCGGCACAGTAAATGTGCTGATTAAAAACCAAAGAAAACGCCATTAAGAAATGGAGACGCACTGTTCTCCCAGGCATCATGCATAACGTGACCATATGTCCCATTTTGAATGGGACCGTCCTGTTTTTAGGTACCTTGTCCCGTTGTCCCCAAGCACAGCTTCGGGACCCCGAAATGTCCCGTTTTCAGAAAGAGAGCGACTAGAGCCTAGTTGTTCTCTTTCTGAAAACGGGACATTTCGGCGTCCTGAAGCTGTGCTTGGGGACAACGTGCAGGGGTGCCAAAAGGAACCTGGGATTTCTCCCTGCTGGCGCAAGTGGCTGGCTGTGAAAGCCGAGAGAGAATGCACGGAGAACACTGAGCGCCATGGGGACCTCGGATCGCGTGCTCTCCTCAGTCCCCCCCCTGACAGGACCGCCCCTCCCCTCCCTATGGCCCTGGCCTCGTGTTCGTCCCGGGGACTTAGGCCATGGTGTGAGGAGGAACCAGCTTAGGCCATGATGTGAGGAGGGCCCCCCCTCTGTCTGCGTGTTGGATGTGGGCGGCCTGGGCTTCGGCGGCGGCAGCCCTCACCATACTCAAGTGCATCCCCCTCTGGCGCTGCAACTGGCATGTGGAGTCAGTGGACAAGCGGCACTGCTCTTTGCAGGCTGTGCCCGACGAGATCTACCGCTACAGCCACAGCCTGTGGAAAGATGGCCCTGAATGCCAATGGCAGCCCTGCTCTGGGCTTAACGTTCTTCAAAGATGCAACAGGGGATAGATTTGTGGTTTGAAAGAAAGAAAGGGGGGCAGGGAGAGAGAAAGAAAGAAAGAAGGGGGCAGGGAAAGATAAAAAAAGACAGAAAGAACGGGGGCACAGTCAGAAGGAAGTGCAACCAGAGACTCACCAGACAACAAAACGGTAGGAAAAATTATTTTATTTTCAATTTAGTTTTCAGAATTTATATCTGCTATCTATATTTTGCACTATATTTGTCTATTTTTCTGTAGTTGTTATTGAGGTGACATTGCATATTTTAAAGTCATCTGTCTTGACCTCTTTGAAACCGAATAATTAACATTTTCTTTGCATACAGAGTGCTTTGTGTATTTTTTAATTTTATGGTTACTCTTATGAATTGTGTGTATTGTACATGAAAAATGAATGGAAGAAATTAGGGGCGGGGCTGGGGCTAGGTTGGGATTGGGGAGCAGGACTGAAAATTAGTAGATGTCCCGTTTTGAGGACAAAAATAAATGGTCACCTTAATCATGCAGTGCCTAAGGCCATTCCGGGTGTGGTTAACCCTGGCACGATTCTCCAGATGAACCAGTAGGCCCAGAGGAGACTAGTCCATGAATGCAGGGTCTTCATGTAGGCTATTGGTGCAGTGATGACTGTATTTCAGAAGCCTGAGTACTTCTCTGCATTGTACCTGGGGGGGGTGGGGGTGGGGGTGTGAATGAAGTAGGCTTATCACAGCTCTTAACAAATATCTGTGGCTGATGACATTTTATGGACATCCTGCTCAAGTTGTGACTTCATTTGGGGTTGCAACTCACAGTTTGGAAATTCCTCTACAATACCTATCCTGCAGAGGGAGCATGACAACCTGGCAATGCTCTTGCCTGTACTGTAGAGGGCGCACTTGCTCTGCTCCTGCCTCTACTGTGCCTGTCCTGCAGAGGGAACAGAGTGGGTAAACACAACCTGCCAACGCTCTTGCCTGTGCTGTAGAGGGCGCACTTGCTCTGCTCCTGCCTCTACTGTGCCTGTCCTGCAGAGGGAACAGAGTGTGTAAACACAACCTGGCAACGCTCTTGCCTGTGCTGTAGAGGGCGCACTTGCTCTGCTCCTGCCTCTACTGTGCCTGTCCTGCAGAGGGAACAGGGTGTGTAAACACAACCTGCCAACGCTCTTGCCTGTGCTGTAGAGGGCGCACTTGCTCTGCTCCTGCCTCTACTGTGCCTGTCCTGCAGAGGGAACAGAGTGTGTAAACACAACCTGCCAACGCTCTTGCCTGTGCTGTAGAGGGCGCACTTGCTCTGCTCCTGCCTCTACTGTGCCTGTCCTGCAGAGGGAACAGAGTGTGTAAACACAACCTGGCAATGCTCTTGCCTGTGCTGTAGAGGGCGCACTTGCTCTGCTCCTGCCTCTACTGTGCCTGTCCTGCAGAGGGAACAGGGTGTGTAAACACAACCTGCCAACGCTCTTGCCTGTGCTGTAGAGGGCGCACTTGCTCTGCTCCTGCCTCTACTGTGCCTGTCCTGCAGAGGGAACAGGGTGTGTAAACACAACCTGGCAACGCTCTTGCCTGTGCTGTAGAGGGCGCACTTGCTCTGCTCCTGCCTCTACTGTGCCTGTCCTGCAGAGGGAACAGGGTGTGTAAACACAACCTGGCAATGCTCTTGCCTGTGCTGTAGAGGGCGCACTTGCTCTGCTCCTGCCTCTACTGTGCCTGTCCTGCAGAGGGAACAGGGTGTGTAAACACAACCTGCCAACGCTCTTGCCTGTGCTGTAGAGGGCGCACTTGCTCTGCTCCTGCCTCTACTGTGCCTGTCCTGCACAGGGAACAGAGTGTGTAAACACAACCTGGCAACGCTCTTGCCTGTGCTGTAGAGGGCACACTTGCTCTGCTCTTGCCTCTACTGTGCCTGTCCTGCAGAGGGAACAGGGTGTGTAAACACAACCTGCCAACGCTCTTGCCTGTGCTGTAGAGGGCGCATTTGCTCTGCTCCTGCCTCTACTGTGCCTGTCCTGCAGAGAGAACAGAGTGTGTAAACACAACCTGGCAACGCTCTTGCCTGTGCTGTAGAGGGCGCACTTGCTCTGCTCCTGCCTCTACTGTGCCTGTCCTGCAGAGGGAACAGAGTGTGTAAACACAACCTGGCAATGCTCTTGCCTGTGCTGTAGAGGGCGCACTTGCTCTGCTCCTGCCTCTACTGTGCCTGTCCTGCAGAGGGAACAGGGTGTGTAAACACAACCTGCCAACGCTCTTGCCTGTGCTGTAGAGGGCGCACTTGCTCTGCTCCTGCCTCTACTGTGCCTGTCCTGCAGAGGGAACAGAGTGTGTAAACACAACCTGCCAACGCTCTTGCCTGTGCTGTAGAGGGCGCACTTGCTCTGCTCCTGCCTCTACTGTGCCTGTCCTGCAGAGGGAACAGAGTGTGTAAACACAACCTGGCAACGCTCTTGCCTGTGCTGTAGAGGGCGCACTTGCTCTGCTCCTGCCTCTACTGTGCCTGTCCTGCAAAGGGAACAGGGTGTGTAAACACAACCTGCCAACGCTCTTGCCTGTGCGGTAGAGGGCGCACTTGCTCTGCTCCTGCCTCTACTGTGCCTGTCCTGCAGAGGGAACAGAGTGTGTAAACACAACCTGGCAACGCTCTTGCCTGTGCTGTAGAGGGCGCACTTGCTCTGCTCCTGCCTCTACTGTGCCTGTCCTGCAGAGGGAACAGGGTGTGTAAACACAACCTGGCAACGCTCTTGCCTGTGCTGTAGAGGGCGCACTTGCTCTGCTCCTGCCTCTACTGTGCCTGTCCTGCAGAGGGAACAGGGTGTGTAAACACAACCTGGCAACGCTCTTGCCTGTGCTGTAGAGGGCGCACTTGCTCTGCTCCTGCCTCTACTGTGCCTGTCCTGCAGAGGGAACAGGGTGTGTAAACACAACCTGGCAACGCTCTTGCCTGTGCTGTAGAGGGCGCACTTGCTCTGCTCCTGCTCTACTGTGCCTGTCCTGCAGAGGGAACAGGGTGTGTAAACACAACCTGGCAATGCTCTTGCCTGTGCTGTAGAGGGCGCACTTGCTCTGCTCCTGCCTCTACTGTGCCTGTCCTGCAGAGGGAACAGGGTGTGTAAACACAACCTGGCAACGCTCTTGCCTGTGCTGTAGAGGACGCACTTGCTCTGCTCCTGCCTCTACTGTGCCTGTCCTGCAGAGGGAACAGGGTGTGTAAACACAACCTGGCAACGCTCTTGCCTGTGCTGTAGAGGGCGCACTTGCTCTGCTCCTGCCTCTACTGTGCCTGTCCTGCAGAGGGAACAGGGTGTGTAAACACAACCTGCCAACGCTCTTGCCTGTGCTGTAGAGGGCGCACTTGCTCTGCTCCTGCCTCTACTGTGCCTGTCCTGCAGAGGGAACAGGGTGTGTAAACACAACCTTGCAACGCTCTTGCCTGCGCTGTAGAGGGCGCACTTGCTCTGCTCCTGCCTCTACTGTGCCTGTCCTGCAGAGGGAACAGGGTGTGTAAACACAACCTGGCAACGCTCTTGCCTGTGCTGTAGAGGGCGCACTTGCTCTGCTCCTGCCTCTACTGTGCCTGTCCTGCAGAGGGAACACTCGCAGTGCTCTTGCCTGTGCTGTAGAGGGCGCACTTGCTCTTCTCCTGCCTCTACTGTGCCTGTCCTGCAGAGGGAACAGGGTGTGTAAACACAACCTGCCAACGCTCTTGCCTGTGCTGTAGAGGGCGCACTTGCTCTGCTCCTGCCTCTACTGTGCCTGTCCTGCAGAGGGAACAGAGTGTGTAAACACAACCTGGCAACGCTCTTGCCTGTGCTGTAGAGGGCGCACTTGCTCTGCTCCTGCCTCTACTGTGCCTGTCCTGCAGAGGGAACAGAGTGTGTAAACACAACCTGGCAACGCTCTTGCCTGTGCTGTAGAGGGCGCACTTGCTCTGCTCCTGCCTCTACTGTGCCTGTCCTGCAGAGGGAACACTCGCAGTGCTCTTGCCTGTGCTGTAGAGGGCGCACTTGCTCTGCTCCTGCCTCTTCTGTGCCTATTAACACAACCTTGCTCTGCCAGAAGCTCTTTTTGTTCTGCTCTCCGACTTTTGCATGCCAAGCTCTGCCTGTTCCCCAGTGGGGTCTTGCGCTTTGCAAGCTCCAACCTCGCCTGCTTGAATGCAATTGCAATGCCCTGCTGTGTCCAGAGCCTGGAGCGGTAAAGTCAATATTTACATACTGAAGAGCAAAAGGAAAGAAGCCTGGGAGGATCTGTGCCCAATCCCTCCCTTTTCTCTTCCTCTAAAGGTCATTTGGCCTTATCTCCTCCATTTCCTTCCCGGGCAGGATTCCTATGCTGAGAGGTCTGAGCGACTAGCCGCGCTGGGGGAGGAATGTGCGCGTTACCCGCAGAGAGGCAGCTCCAGGTAAGGCTCGCCCTGTCGCCTGTCGTTCTGGCACCTCTTCCGGAGCCTTTCATGGCTCCTAGCTGCAAGTTCTAAGGATTGAAGGTTCCCCTTTTCAGCCAGCAGTGTGTGGCTCTCTTG
Source organism: Geotrypetes seraphini (assembly GCF_902459505.1). Classification (NCBI taxonomy): domain Eukaryota; kingdom Metazoa; phylum Chordata; class Amphibia; order Gymnophiona; family Dermophiidae; genus Geotrypetes; species Geotrypetes seraphini. Next base: position 11,499,084 of record NC_047090.1, on the reverse strand, counting down.
AATACACTGCACAGAAGGTGCAATGAATAGGCAACGTATTTAATTTGTACGCCACCCTTTTGGGGGTTCTTCCTTCAATCCCGGTCCTGGTTTTCATTGCTCACCTTTCCTTTAGGATGATTGATTTATTTTTAGCATTTATAGCCTAACTTCAGCATTTTTCCCTGTCTGTCTAATGTACCTGGGGCAATGGGGGGGGGGGGGGGGATTAAGTGACTTGCCCAGGAGTAGCATGGGATTTGAACCCACAACCTCAGGGTGCTGAGGCTGTAGCTCACACACTCCCTGACATCTGCCACCGGCTCAAAGAGGGGCTTTACCCCCTTTCTTCTGAGCCCTTTTTTTCGTCCAACTTCGGGTCTCGATCTTTTGTTTTTTGAAACTTTTTTTTGCAGAAAAAGGTTTCCTTCCTGGGCTGAAATCTGCTAAATACTGGAAGTTTTTATCACTTCTTCAAGGACAAGCAAGATGAGTGAGTCACAAGTGGATGATGTCACTGAAGAGCCGTTTAGAGAGTTCTGGAAAGGGGGGATGGGACTGCTTTCTCTGTGTGGTCACAATCAAAGCAGTTTACATAATTTTCGAAAGGTACTTGAAGTGTTAAGTGACTTGCCTGGGGTCATTGAACACATCAGCTGCTCTAACCACTAGGCCACGCCTCCACTCCCAGTGGCCTATGTAGGTAACTTCCCCCCTTAGTGTGAAGAGTTTCCTCTCTGGTAACCAAAGCTGAGATTGTGATGTCATAATGCCTCATTCCACCAATAAGAGCCAACCTAATCAATGATGTCACAATAGCTTGATTGTAAAGGGTAAAGGACTCCTCTTACTGCTTTTTCTGTGTGGTTACAATCAAAGCGCTTTACATATTTTTTAGACACGTACTTAATTTGTACCCGGGACAATGACGAGTTAAATAACACAGGGAGCTGCAGTAGAAATTGAACTCGCAATTCCAGGGTGCTGAGAAGTCTCTATAAGTTGTATTGCCATGTGCAGGAGTTCTGCTCAGCAGATGTCCATCTTTTTTTGTTTTCTCCAGATGACCTCATAGGCATTTATTTTCTAAGCATGCATGTTTTGAACGTCTGATGTACTTTCTTTTCTTTTTCCAATCCCATTAGACTTTATAGTATATTTTTTGGCCTTTTTTTTTTTTTTTTTTTTTTCTCTAAATGTATTTATCCCCTGTGTATACATATTGTCAGTCCTAAACTAGACATAACCCGTTTCTCAAACATCCAGGTCTTAATATATTTACAGCGACGAGCAGTTTTCCTAATCAATGCAAGAGGTAGAATTCATTGCTGGAGAATGTTGTGAAATCAGTTAGCTTAGCAGGGTTTAAAAAAGGTTTGGATCATTTCCTAAAAGAGATGTCCATAGGCCATTATTGAGATGGCTTGGGGAAACCCACTGCTTATTCCTAGGAGAAGCAGCATAAAATCTGTTTTACTACTTGGGATCTAGCTGGGTACTTTGGACCTGGGTTGACCACTGTTGGAAAGAGGATACTAGGCTTGATGGACCTTTGGTCTGTCCCAGTAGGGCAATTCTTATGCTCTTATCTAAATCCCAAATAGCGAAAGCGCTCTCTTTCTAGTGGAAGAGAGTGAAATATGTTATAGCCTGGAATCCTGAGGAAAGCAAAGCATCTGGGGTTAGAAAAGGTTTGCACAAGTTCCTGGATGAAAAGTCTATAAAGCTTAAGATGGATAAGTTCCTGGATGAAAAGTCTATAAAGCTTAAGATGGATAAGTTCCTGGATGAAAAGTCTATAAAGCTTAAGATGGATAAGTTCCTGGATGAAAAGTCTATAAAGCTTAAGATGGATAAGTTCCTGGATGAAAAGTCTATAAAGCTTAAGATGGATAAGAAGGCTAACTTTTACTTTTAGCACTCTGGGTCTGACTCTTGTGACTTTTGACAGTTACCCTTTGCTAAGCTCTTCCTTCTTTTTCAATTGCTGAATACGCAAAAGTCAAAACTTCTTTTTTCCACATTTAAAAAAAAACCTTTTGGGTTGATGTGTCGTTTTCCTCCTACTTTCTATGTAATTTGTATTTCTTGTGATTCGTTGCGTGTTTTTGACGTGTTTTGCACAAAAAACAGGGGAAACAAATCCACAAAATACAAAGGAACAAATCAAAGTGGAAATGTCCAATCAGAAAGGTGCACAAAAAAGTGTCTTTCAACTCATCTGATTGATCCAAAATCTTTATTCATCCAAAGTAACTCAATGACCCGACATGTACATGTTTCGGCCTCCCGGCCTGCATCAGGAGTCTTCAGAAGAAGTCCACAAGCTTACAGGATCCCTGAATCCTTGGAGAGAAGCAGACCTGTGCTAGCCAGGATTCAGAGGACAGAAGCCAGGATTCCCCACAGAAAGCAAGGACTGAAACAATCTAATTTTTCTTCTGAAGACTCCTGATGCAGGCCGGGAGGCCGAAACATGTACATGTCGGGTCATTGAGTTACTTTGGATGAATAAAGATTTTGGATCACTCAGATGAGTTGAAAGACACTTTTTTGTGCACCTTTCTGATTGGACATTTCCACTTTGATTTGTTCCTTTGACGTGTTTTGCCCAGTTTTATGTTTTAATGTCCACCACTTAGGAGGGGGGTGGATGGCGTTTGGCTTGTGACTATGTTGCATGGCTGTGTGATTTCTTGTTTGCACTTTTTTTGGAAAATCTTAATAAATATATTTCAACATAATGTCCACCACTTAGGATTTACATAGAAACACAACAGGTCCTATAAATTCCCAGCGAGCCTTGCAGGGCAAACAGCGCAGCACGGTCAGGATTTCTCTCGATGCTTCCTAATGGACGAGAGCTTTCAGAAATTTGCCTCTTAATGATGATTTCCATTATAACTCCCCGCTGAATTACGTAAATGTTTCTGTCCTACTGCTTTAAAAAGGAGAAAGGCCCAGAATGATCCTTCTGCGGTCGAGCCCCAGCAATAGCAAAAAAAGAGAGAAATTATCCCTGACCATTTGGCCCGTCATCTTTTTCTTTCCTGTGCCATCGTCTCGATTCAGATGAAGCACAGAGGTTTCAATTGTGATGGGGCAGTGTGTACGAATCTTTGTACCACTGTCAGGTACTATAAAGTACTCTCAAGCTCTATTAGTTACCGTTGTCATACCAAACTCATAACATCACCGCCCCGTGCTGCGTGAGGCCTTGTCCGGTCATATCCTAGTAAGCATTGCCATGCTCCCCTATGTATTTTCCTATTGTTTTATGTTACCCTGCTATATTTTATTATGTATGTAAGCTTGTAACCTGTTCTGAGCATGGGATAGAAATCCAAATAAACAAATCATTTTTGTTCCTACTTAGACAAGTTCCTGCTGAACAAGTTACATACACTATTTTTCAGTGGTAAGCAAATGTACTGTTTCGTGGGGTGTCAGTAAGACCTTTGAAGACAAACTTCAAAAGATTCTTAAAATCTTCATTCATCCCCTATGACTTAATGAATTGTCATTTAGATTGATTATTATATTGTCATTTAGATTGATTATTATATATGTATGATAATCACTTAGCTTTTTCCTTTTGTTTCTTTTTAACTTCTTTTTTTCATTTTTTCATTTTTTTCTTGTTCTATTAAATATACTGCATTGCTTTCTCTAGCGGTCAGCAATTATCGCTCCCCTGCCGACGCGTTTCGCCTATCTTTGTCAAGGCATGGGGTCTAGGGAAAACACAAAAACATGCAATATAAAATCTATGAATATAATTCAGTAAATCTTATTACTAAGCCAGACTATCTCTCCCAGACATACCTAGATCATTAAATGCTCCTGTCTGTAGTGTTCAGCGGCTACTAAAGAATGGCCGCTGCGTTGATCTACTCACTGAAATATAGAGACATCCCCTGACGTCATAGGACATACGCTGATAGGACTAGTCTCGGTTAGAGCACTGGTCTTAGTTTCAAGTTTCAAGTTTATTTATATTTAATGGTTCGCTTAATAATTCTAAGCGAATAACATAACAGTAAATTTTGGGATAAAAACAGTTAAAAATATTATATAGCTTAAAAATATTATTAACTTAAAAATAAAAAACATGGTCATTACAAACTGACAATACAGACAATACTGGAATAATTGGAAAAAACATAAGGGGATAAAAGTTACAAAATTGTTGTTTCCCCGCAGGGAAGAGAAGAAAACTAGAAAGGGTAGGATAGAACACTGGGGTTGGGGTATAAGTAAAGTAAAACCTTTTCACATTTTGATTATTTTAAATTATCGAGGAAAAAATTCCTCTTTAAAGATTAAAAGAAGCTTTAAAAAGAAATGTTTTTAGATTGGTTTTAAATAAAGTGAGGTCTTTGATATTTCTAATATATAAAGGGAGAGTATTCCAAATAAGCGGGGCCTTGACTGAAAAAATATCGTGACGCCTAGTTCCTATTATTTTTAATGAAGGGACCATGAGTAGCTCTTGGGTGTTAGATCGAAGAAGACGATTTGAAACGTGAGGGATTAGTAGACGATCAATAAACTGAGGTTCATTTGTAGTTATTGTTTTGAAAACTAATAATGCTATTTTATATGTTATTCTTTGATTAATGGGTAGCCAATGAGATTCTATCAGATATGGAGTCACATGATCATATTTCTTTCCATGATGGACCAGAGGGCCGCTGCGTGAGCGGACTGCTGGGCATGATGGACCACAATTCTTATGTTCTTTCCTGGGCTACAGGTCCTAGAGTACATTGCTTGGAGAGGAAGTGAAATGTACTTTTGGCTTGTGGACTAGACTGATACGTATCTGTGGGTTTTTTTTTTCTCTTTTAAGGATCTTTTTCATTGTGGAAGACTTCCTGTGGTAGAGGTGTGATCATGCTAGCAGAAACGCTCAAGGAAATGCAGCGATCACAGGTGTAGCACGTGATAATTTCAGGTAAACAAATTATTACCAGCCATAAAGATATTTGGGAGCTCGTCTCTGTTTCAGCCTTAATACAGCAACTGGAGCCATGAAGAAGGGTTACACATTAGCATAACCCACGTGGTTCGAGAAGTATGCAGAGTCGTAGAGACGGGAAGTAAGAAATTCAGGATTCTGTAGGTTAATGGTTATCTAAAGTTCACAGTTCAAACAAGGGTCCAAGCACAGGTTTTAGACTGAATTCCGTTTTTCACAGCTAGTTATATTCAGGGACAGTAAACATTCTCCCGAGGGTTAAATGACGGAGGAGTGGCGGTGGGATCTGACCCCTGGCTGCCACCCTGGTTCTTAGCTCCCTGCCCTCAGCATTGACCACTGCAAGCACAGACTGATTGAAGAGTAATACCAGGGCAGTTGCTACATCGTATCGGAACTAAAGATTCTTGGACTGCAGTGACTGTTGCTCCCTTAGTTCTTAAACTAATACAGCGGCATTGTTTATTTATCTAAAAAATGTATTACCCGCTACATCCACCAATTCTGCAGCTTACAATAGAAACATACACGGTAAAACCACATAATAACAAATTCCAAATACGGGTTTCAGTGATATAATTTGCTGGGGATCAAAAAGAATTGTCTTCAAATGTTCTCGAAACTGCAGAACCCCCAGACAGAGTTCCGATTATGCATAAAGCTGGGTAGGAAGTGTTCCAATTGGTGGCAACTTTACCATCGAAAAGCTATTTTATAATCTTTGCAGCATGATTTGGTGGTCCTGCATCAAATGTCGGATGTTTACACCCTAAAAGCACTTAGAACGTCTACCCTAGAAACATAGAAAATGGTGGCAGAAAAGGGCTATAGCCCACCAAGTCTGCCCATTCCAAGTATCTGCCCCCCTGAATTCACTCCCTTAAAGATCCCACGTGAGTATCCCATTTTCTCTTAAAATCCGTCACGCTGCTGGCCTCAATCACCTGCAGTGGGAGTCTGTTCCAATGATTCAATAATCAAGGGGGTCAGTAGACTTAAAAGGGTGGGTCAACAGTGTGGGCAGACTTGATGGGCTATAGCCCTTATCTGCCGTCATCTTTTTATGTTTCTAATAGAGGAGTGGGATTCCTGGTGAACAGGAAAAGAACCACAATATTAGGTAGGAAAAACCTTGAACCGTAACTGTGGCAAATTCGAATCTGTTATCTATATATTATGTACTAAAAGGGAACTTTAAGGTAATCCAAGAAGGTAAAACCTTTGAAATCATGATGAAGCATTTTGACACCTACCAAATAGGACTTCACCGAGATCTGGGCTTTCTTTCCCACTTTAAAGCCATTTAAAGCTGCTCTGCCCACCCAGCCACCCCTCCCTCTTCCTATCCCCCAAATGTTTTCCTTATCTATTCTGATATTTGTCAGCATTTGCTTATTTCTGAAGGGTCACCTTCGAAAGCTCATCATTAAATCCATTGAGTTAGTCCAATAAAAAAAGTATCGCCGTATTTCCTTTGTTTTTTTGCATTATTTCTTTATATTATCGTTCTGAGCTCTTTGGGGAGAACGGGATAGAAACAGATTCAACAAATAAATGCATCCATAAGGAGAACCAGAGGCAAAAGTAGTAATTTATTTTATCTGTTTGGATTTTGTTAATCTCCCAAGTGAGATTTTCATGATGGAGTTTTTTTTCCCTCCTTTAACCCTTTCAGGACCATAAGGATCGTAGGCCAATTTTTGTGGTTTTGACGACATTTTTATGGTAAAAAGAGCTTGCAGATGCCAAAAAATTGATTTTTTTTGTGAAATATCATTATTTTTATTTAAAAAATCACACTTCTGGCTTATGGACAGTGTGGCAAGTGAATCTTCTCGTCAATCTGGCAACGACGCTAATGAATGAATGTCGGAACCAGTTTGTTTACATAAAGGCAGTATCATATGGAATCCGTACATATCAAATTTAGAACTGTAGACTATCCCAATCAAAATTGATAGGATTTTAAAGTTATGGGACAAATATGTCCCTTGGTCCTGAAAGGGTTAAGAGAGGAATTTGTTTTGTGTCCTGGCTGGATCCTTTTCTATTTTGTGGTGTCAGGTCAAAAGCGCGCCGGGACAAAGGCGCGAGCAGACAACTGAGCGCAGCGTGGAGGCGCGCACCGAAGAAAAAGACTGTTTTTAGGGGCTACGACGGGGGGTGTGGGGGGGGGGGAACTCCCCCACTTTACTTTATACAGATTGCGCCGCGTTGTGGAGGGTTTGGGGGGTTGTAACCCCCCCACATTTTACTGAAAACTTAACTTTTTCCCTGTTTTTAGGGAAAAAGTTACGTTTTCACTAAAATGTGATGGGTTACAGCCCCCCAAACCCCCCACAACGCCGCTGCGATCTGTATTAAGTAAAGTGGGGGGACTCCCCCAACAAAACCCCCCGTCGCAGCCCCTAAAAACAGTCTTTTTCTTCGGCGCGCGCCTCCGTCTTGCGCTCAGTTGTCGGCACACGCCTTTGTCTTCCGCGTTACTGTCTATGAACCTATTTTGTGACTCTCATGTTACTTTTCTGTAGCCATTTATGCTGAAAAATCATATTTAGAAATGAAAAATTTTGGATGAGCAGCATTTCTCTTACGGAGCCTCAGTTTGCTTACAATGAATCCAGCAGGTGCGACTGTCCCCCATTCTTCTTAAGAGACGTATATGTCGTCAGAGCTATTGAATTGGCCTCGAGTCACTGCTACTGTTGCTTTTAACCTTTATCTCAGCCTAACAGCAGGTATTTGGCGTCGGCACTGTTCAGTTTCTAGCCATCCAGCCTTTGGGAAATGAATAAGGTCCTGTCCACTGAATGAAATGTTTCCAAACTGATCTGTATCCAAGCTTTTGCGTTGCTGGTTTCTTGTACCCTAGGGCTGATTTTTCAGAATGGAAGCGGTACTCAATCTCTGCTGGTTGTCTCCAAATGGAAGTCATGTGACATGTATGTAGGGATTGGGAAACCTGAGGACTCGGTGTTGGATTTGTGAAATTTGGGAAGAGGGTTGAGTTAGTGCTTGAAAGTATGAGTGGGGAAAAGACCCAGGGATAGGCAGATATTAAAATGGGAAGCGTAAAGTAATCTGTACTGGACAGAGAAATGAACAAGTAACACAAGGGGTGGCTAAGACATTTTTGAGGTAAAGGGGAGGAATATGTAGAAGCTGTTAAGAGTAAGGCCAAACTGCCTTACTTGCAGTCGGGGAAGGGATTGAATTTCCAGCACATGCCCGTTCCCACCCCTGCGCCGGAGAAGCCCGAAAGGAATGCACGGAGGCCAACCCTGCAACACTCGGTCGAACAGCAGACCCTGCTGGAATCCCACCTGCTTTAGACGTCTTGTGCGTTGGCCATAAATGAATGTCCAGAGTGCCTCAGGACAGGTGCAAGTTCTCCTCCATTTTATCCCGGAAAGCCTCCTCATAGTTGAGCCAAAACACCAAAACCGAGTCAGCATACTGTAGTCTCGCTGATGAGTCCCACCCCAAATGCTAGCCAGCCGCAAGAACGACCAGATCCAATTGAGAAGGATGTGCCCGAGTACCCTCGTTCTTAGCCTGACCCCCACCTTCTATCAGCCGAAAAATGTCTATGCAAACCCTCCTTCTAACCTTATGCTGCATCTTCTTGGGAACCTTCTCCCACAACTCCGTCAGGGCCGGAACACCCCTGGACTGTCCTCCCCAAGGTCCTGAGAATCCCCTTGAACTACTGCAGGTCCTGCTGCCAAAGAAGGAAGCATGTGGCCTGCTCCTACATGTACCCTTTCACTTTTTCTTAGCTGTAACAGAATCCTTCTTTGCCCCATTTCCAGAACCAGCAACACCACCCAGTCCTGCCACTCCAGTGACACTATGCTCAACTGCCACCTTGTCCACCGTCTGTAGACTGGATTTGCTGTCCACTGTGTCTCCCAAAGGTGTTCAGCAGCCACCGATCTTACAGCCTCCGCAGGTCTTGCACCCATGTCCTGGAAAGAAAGAAAAGAGGAGCAGTGACAGAATCTGAAGGCAGTGCAGACAACCCCAGCAAATGACCCAACACCCCTAATCTGGAAACAACAGGACTCTGGCCCCACCCAACAGCACCAGCCTGCCCCCCAGAAGCAGCCAGTCCGGCAGCTAAGAAGGGGGGGGAAGGGAGGCCATAAGGCAGGTCTCCGACCAGGCACCCACTCCCAATAAGGCCAAAACTCATAGGGTGCTAAGACCTGTCCAAACCTAGAAGAAGAGGGATACCCTACCATGTCCAAAGCCCCTCCCACCATGCTGCCAAAGGAGTCTGCCCCTTCACAAACCTCCCCCATCATCAGCCCAGGAACACCGGCAGCAACCTGAGCCAAACCCAGGGACAATTCCCTGATGCTCAAGAGAAAGTTGAGGAGAGTCCACCGCCACAGGCTCTTCCAGTACCGTGGCCTTCGCAGAACGCAGCTCGGCTGATTGGGTCCCCCCCACCCCCCCTGCAAGGACCCGCTCTTCTTCCACCGATGCTCAACGGAATCGGCACACACAGCCACCAGGGCAGACAAGGCCACTATATTTGAGGGCCTTTTCTGCAATGGCCGCAACCCAGCATTGGGATCCATCTCACTCACCTGATCCGACGCTGGGTCTTCATCGAAAGAACCTCCAGCCTGCAAGGAAACCTGTAAGGGGGCCTCGTCCGAGAACACTCTGTCTGCCGCCTCTGCCATCCTGATCCAGAAAGCAATGACGCAGCAAAATCACCTCTGAGGAACAGGAAAACCCTGAGCCTCAGAGGTCCCAGCTTTTAACCCCTCCCCCCCTGGCCAATCAGTTTGAATAGTCAGGGCAGGAAGCCGACCCCCACTTGTGACTTCTTCCATCCGGGACTTTATTCCTGACCCCCCACCCCAAGGCTAATCCCAACGGGTGGCAACACGGGCCTCCCAGTCCTGTATTAATGTCGCCCATTGAGACCAACTATTGGGGCTTTTTCATCTGGCTAAGATGTTGAATGTTTTGTGACCCATCTGCTACAAACATGAGGATAACAGTGGGTTTAAGAGTGGGCAGAACTGTGTTACCTGGTTTGCTAGATAACCTTTTGGGCTGTGATCTCGGAGACAGACAGACCTACTCTTTGAATTTGACAGTCAACCCTCCATTCTTTTGAATAAATTGACAAAGCTGGGTAAAAAAAGCCATTGAGGGGGTATTTTTGTAATAGATAATGTGCTCTAACTTTTTTTCACATTTGGCCTTCAAATGTATATTCTGCCACTTAAAATTTACTTATGATTTGAGGTGGGAAGCCTGTGAGTTTTTCTGAGGAAGTTCAATGGTGTAATACGTGTAGTAATGACAAGTATTTATTTTGGGCTCCCAAGACAAACTTGTTCTTGTACGCTCCTCTCCCCTTCCCAGTGCTAAGGTTTCTCTCCTTCCTGCCAATTGCTCTCTCCTCCTCATCCAGTGCTTTCTTCATCTCCCTCCTAAGAGGGGTCAATTATTGATTTGTTTAAAATGTGATTGAGTAGGTTTCATTGGTTGCTCGTTGAGTCCATGTGGCCATCTGCACCACCAGAGAAGCTCTATCACTCTTTTCTTTCTTTCAGATGTTCTCTGAATGCTCCTTGGTTTCTTCCTTTAAGATTTTGTTATTAATCTCCCAGTGTTATTGGTTCAGAATATCATTATATTTGTCTCAGCTGGCTAGACTGAGTCATTCTCATCTCCCTTCCATCTTGGATCTGTTTATGGTGGACTAAATAGTCTTAATTATTACCTATATGGAATAATTCTTATTTCTTTATTCAAATACTAGTTGTATGGTGAATAAACCTTGAAATTCAATAAATAATAAGAAAAATGATGGAACCCAAATGGAATCCTGTCCTGAAAATCACAGCTACCCTGGTCGATGTTTGATCTGATGGATGTTGTGTTCTTGTGTTTTAGGATATCATACTGGAAACAAGAATGAATGGCCACATTTCGCATCCTGGAAACTTTGGAAATTTCTCTTCTCCAATAAAGTAAGAGACGTGTCTGGTTTTAAGCAAACTGCTTTATATGAGAGCTTCTGCTTTCTGCATCATCAGAGTAACTCTGTGGACAAAGAGCTCTCAGTGATATTCAGAACACTTTTTATAGAAGCATTGATGATTCTTCTTTTCTCTGGGCCTGGATTGCTATTTAGCAGAATACTGTGGATAAATTGTTCTTTTGGAGGGATTTGAAATGTTTACTGACTGGATCAATTCTGTTTTTTTGTATGTTTTTACTTACTTTATGAATGTTGCTGTTTCTAAGCTGCCTAGTAATAGGCGGTTGAGAAATTTGTTAAATAATAACCTAGAGAATGACACGGGGACCAATTTTCCCCCCCCCCCCTTCCCGCGGGAACTCATTTTCCCGTCCCAGCAAGATCTTTTCCTGCCCCTGCCCCATTCCTGCAAGCTCTGTCCTCATCTGCACAAGCCTCAAAAACTTTAAAATCCTAAGTAGCAACATTCTAGAGCTCAGATTGTGATGTCATAATGCCTCATTCCACCAATGCTTAAGCTCCGTCCTCACCTGCACAAGCCTCAAACACTTGAAAATCCTAAGTAGCAACATTCTAGAGCTCAGATTGTGATGTCATAATGCCTCATTCCACCAATGCCTAAGCTCCGTCCTCATCTGCGCAAGCCTCAAACTCTTTAAAATCCTAAGTAGCAACATTCTAGAGCTCAGATTGTGATGTCATAATGCCTCATTCCACCAATGCCTAAGCTCCGTCCTCATCTGCACAAGCCTCAAAAACTTTAAAATCCTAAGTAGCAACATTCTAGAGCTCAGATTGTGATGTCATAATGCCTCATTCCACCAATGCCTAAGCTCCGTCCTCATCTGCGCAAGCCTCAAACTCTTTAAAATCCTAAGTAGCAACATTCTAGAGCTCAGATTGTGATGTCATAATGCCTCATTCCACCAATGCCTAAGCTCCGTCCTCATCTGCACAAGCCTCAAAAACTTTAAAATCCTAAGTAGCAACATTCTAGAGCTCAGATTGTGATGTCATAATGCCTCATTCCACCAATGCCTAAGCTCCATCCTCAACTGCACAAGCCTCAAACACTTTAAAATCGTAAGTATTTGCGGCTTGTGTGGTTAAGGGAGAGCTTCCAGGAACGGGACAGAGACAAAACTTGTGGGACGGGAAAATTGAGTTCCTGAGGGGATGGGGACAAATTTTGTCCCCGTGTCATTCTCTAGTGTAAACAAAAGTTTTATTGACTTTGTTTGTCAAAATTCAGTCAAAATTACTGTTTAACCAGACTCTCACAGACTTTCTTAGATGGACTTGCGCAACCCAAGAAAGGATAACCATTTGTTTACTTATAATTTCAGACAAGTCCCTTGTTGTTCATTATCCCACTGTTTCAAGATGCGTTGAAGGGACTGCTTCGCTGCAAACCCGCAATTCAGATGTGAACGTGGCCTGTTCGTTTGTCATTAAACTCCCTCTTTTGCTGATAGAATCCTCATCCGTTAACCATCCGACCTGGAGAGTTCTACGTCCCGCTAGAATAGGGGTGGGCAGACTTTATACAGACAAGGCAACGTATACCTAACAGGCAGAACTGGGAAATGCACAGAGCTCTGTTTATACCCTCTGTGATAAATAAGTGAACCAAAAAAAGGAGAAACGTGGTCCCGAGTACCATCCAGCAGAAAACAAACCAAGTAGGGCATGTGACTGCTCAGGATTCTAGATCAACGTTAATCCACCGTTGGCATGAACTGTACTGTTTTCGGCGGTGGATTAAAGTTGATCTAGAATCCTAAACAGTCACGTGCCCTACATGATAAATCAATCAATAACGATGGAAACAAACTTCCAAAGTAGCTAGTCTGAAAATATTGGTGAAATGCCAAAACTCTGGTTAATAATGTTTTGTGTATATTCTTCCTATGGTCTCATGGGCCACATAAAACTCAATAGTGAGCTACCTTTGGCCCATCGGCCTCACGTGAGCTAGAAGGAGTAGGAAACGTCAAAGCTTGGTAACATGAACCTTATACAGTGGTGCCTCGCATAACGAACGCCTCGCACAACGAACGCTGCACACAACGAACTTCATGTCTTGATTCACACAACGAACTTCGTTTCACACAACGAACTTCACACAACGAACTTCGTTTCACACAACGAACTTCGTTTCACACAACGAAGTCGCCCGAGCTGCCGATGTATTGCATCCTTCCGCGCAGGCACTGCAGGCAGTCGTTAGTCACTGCGCTTAACTGCCCTCTCTCACTGTATACAGTCGTCCTTTTAAGATAAACTCAATATTTTTTATATATCATGGCTTCTAAAAAAAGCAGGAAGGTGATTTCTGTTGAAATGAAACGGGAAATAATTAGAAGGAGTGAATGTGGGGTAAAACAGTGTGACCTCGTCAAAGAGTTTGGCCTCAGCAAGACCACCATTTTCACCATTTTGACAAATTTATCTTTTTTTATGTCATCTTAGCATATTTTATGCTGCAGAACGAATTATTTTTTTTAACATGTATTGTTATGGGAAAACGCGTTTCACATAACGAACTTTTCGCATAACAAACTTGCTCCTGGAACGAATTAAGTTCGTTGTGTGAGGCACCACTGTATTCAGTTTCATCATAAGGAGTCCTAAGTTCTCATTCCAAATTCTTACCAAAGCCAATCTTGCCTTTCTCTTCTGAATAAAGGGATAATGATTCCAACACGTTGACCTAAATTACACATAATAGAAACAACATAAAATCCTCATACAATCTCCAGCTGGGCTCCACCATCCCTACACACCAGAAAGGCCAAAGCCTCGACCTTGTCTTCTCCTCCAATTGCTCTACCACCAAATTCAGCACCTCAACTCTTCCTCTCTCTGGCCTTCATCTGTTAACATTCACAACTCATCACGCTCCCCACCAAGACCCAGCCAGTCATGACCAATCCATTTAGGAACCTTCAGGCTATTAACTCTGGCATCCTCTCCACCACTGTTTTATCCCTCCCTTCAACTACTATGAAGCCATTCTCTCCTATAACACCATTCTCTCCTCCACACTAGATACCCTCGATCCTCCCATTTCACATCCTGTAAGGTGCACCAAACCCCAGCCCTGGCTGACCTCCAACATCCACTACTTGTGCTCCTGTGCCCAATCTGCTGAATGTCTTTGGCTTAAATCCCGCACCAATGCTGTCTTCATACACTTCAAATTCCTGCTGACATCCTTCCGGTCTGCCCTTTTGCTTGCCAAACAAGAACACTATGCCCATTTAACTAATTCTCTTAACTCTAACCCTTTGCTACACTAAGTGCTCTAATCTCTGGTCCCCCTCCTTCACTTTCTCCCCAGACTATGGCTGACTTCTTCTACAACTAGGTCACTCTTCCCCTCCCCCAATCTCCCTTCCATCTGTCCCTTCTGCCAACCTTCCCTCAACTCCTGCCATCTTTTCCTTCTTTTCTGAAATCACTGAAGAGGAACCTGCACATCTTCTCTCCTCCTCCAAACCCATTACCTGCTCCTTTGATCTGAATCCCATCCACCTACTCTGCACTTTCTCTCCCACTGTCATCCCTCCTATCTGCCATATCCTCAACCTACCACTCTCCACTGCAACTGTTCCTGATGTCTTCAAATGTGCTGTAGTTACACCTCTTCTCAAAAAAAACCTACCTAGACCCCATGTCCCTCTCCAACTATCACCTCATCTCCCTCCTTCCCTTCTTATCCAAGATACTTGAATGTGCTGTCCACTGCCATTGCCTGGACTGCCTTGACCCACTTCAATCAGGCTTTCGCCCGCTCCATTCCATGGAAACTGCCCTTACTAAAGTCTCTAATGACCTGTTCCTGGCCAGATCTAAAGGCCTGTACTCTACCCTCATCCTTCTCAATCTATCTGCTCCTTTCGATATTGTTGATCACCACCTACTCCTCGATAACCTGTTCTCGCTGGGATTTGGGGGTTCTGTTCTCTCCTGGTTTTCTTCCTATCTCTCCCATTGCACTTTCAGTGTATGCCATGGTGGATACACCTCCACTGCTGTCCCCTTGCCAATCAGTGTACCTCAAGACTCTGTCATGGGACTCTCCCTTGGCTGATGACTCCCAGGTCTACCTCTTCACACCAGATATCTCTACAGGAATCCAGGCCCAAGTCTCAGCCTATCTGTCCGACATTGCGGCTTGGATGTCTCATTCTCTTCTATAACTGAATAAGGCTAAAACCGAACTCCTTTTCTTTCCATTTTAACTCACCTCTCCCCTCCTGCTGTTCTCTGCTTCTGCGGATAACACCTCCTCCCTGTCTCGTCAGCTTGTAACCTTGGGGTCTTTGACTCCTCTCTTTCCTTCTCCGCTCAGATCCAACAAATTGCTAAAATGTGCCGCTTCTTCCTGTATAATATTACCAAAACCCTTGTCCACTCTCTCATCACCTCTCGCTTAGATGACTGCAACTTGCTTCTCTCAGGTCTTCCGCTCAATCACCTCTCTCCCCAGTTCAGCTGCATGACTTATATTCCTCCAGAGCCGCCATGCTCACGTTGCCCCCTCTCCTCAAGTGGTTTCACTGGCTTCCCATCCATTTCCGAATACAAGTTCATTCACCCTGCTGCTCCTCAGTATCTCCCCTGTGAACATCGTTCATTAGGCAAATCCCTTTAATCTTACCGCACTGAATGCCTGGAACAGACTGCCTGGGTCATTACGTCTGGCTCCATCTCTTGCAGTCTTCAAATCCAAGCTAAAAGCTCACTTTTTTGAGGCCGCTTTCAAATCCTAACTCCCAGTCACCATAAAATTACCTTTATCCATCCCCAACTCCTACATGTCCTGTCTTTCCAAATTAGATTGTAAGCTCTTCTGAGCAGGAATTGTCTATTACTTGTTAAATAAACTGCGCTGCGTATGAACTGATAAATAGTAGGAGTAGCAGTGAAGGGCACCTTCCCCACAAAATAGATTTTATAACACAATATCACAACTAAGTTAAGAGTTTCCTGGCCCGGGGGGTGGGGGGGGGGGCAGCAAGACTTGGCGGGAAATGAGGGTGACAGTATAGGGCAGAATCTGCCCAGAGCCTGATCTAAGGATTTGGATACTTGATAAAAATAATTACAAGACAATGATAGGGGCTTTTCCTAGAGCCCAATAAATTCCACCCACTAGGACATGAATTACCAAGAAATGTCCTCCCTGCTGATCACTGAATCATGGATAATGAACAGCACGGCAGAAAAATATCCAAGCATTGCCTTTACCAGCAGCCTGATGTGTTTTATGAGGTGCAAATGTACGAGAATAAAAGAACTCCTTTCTTTCCCCCCCCCACCCCCAGTGGTTATGGATCTTCACCGTCTGCTCCGTTGGAGAAAGGCTTAAGTGACAAAACCAGTGCAAAGACTCTTTATGGTAAGTCTGTCTTCTGCTAATGCCCTGCCCAGTCGGAAAGCTTTCTGCAATGGTTCGTCTGTAGAGAGAAAAGAGGCAAAGTCCAGCACATTCCATAACCCTGAGCTCTTAAAAGCTTTTATCTGCACTTTACGTCAGAGCTTTGATTAGTGTTTTATCAGCAGCTGATTCAAATTATATACTTTTATTATTGTTACTATATTTAACTTTTATGCTCTATGTGTAATTCAGATCGGTTAATATATTGCATTGTTGTTATTTATGGTAAATATAGTTTTTATTTGAAATTAGGCCTGGATTCTCTAACAGGCATTGATTTTTGTTTGTTTAGGCATCCGAGCTTGTAAAAAAAATGCTGTTTCAAGGTGCAAACTGTCACCTAAAAAAAATCAGCGCTGGAATTGCTCCTCTGTAGGTGCTTTAGGCCGTCAAACGCCACGGTGGGTGTGGCCGACACTACAAGTCGCATTAGGCAGCGTAATTCACGTCAGAGGTGGGCGCTAGAAATGAAGGACTGGTAAACCTTGGCCTCCATTTCCAGCACCTGCCTTTGCTGGAGGTGCAATTCTGTACCCGTCGCTGTCACGTGATTGACACCTTTAAAGTGGCTGCCGACAGAATCCAGCCCCAAGTGCATCATCTCTCTGGACTAGTGTCTCGGAGTTCCTGTGAAATATTTTTTCATTTGCATGAATCGCAGAAAAGCGGATCCTTGTTGACGTGGTTTGGTAAGAGGAGGATGCACCGGAACCACCCTGGTGATATTTTGCTCTTATGTTACTTTTCATAATAGATTAACCCCTCCCCTCCCCCCCAGCACATTATTTAGTGCTGGCCGCAGTACTAACAGCTCCGATGCTCATAGGAATTCTAGGAGTGTCGGAGCTGTGACTGACAAGGCCAGTACCATTTTGTAAAAGGGAGGTAAATTTGTTGATACTTCTCCTTTGCCTTCAGACAGTTATTGGTCCGTTCTGGAGGAATTCTTCTTAAATTTAGTGAGCACGATGGATGGATGTGAACTAGACTTCTTGCCCCATTTGTCTTAGGAGCAGATACCATTTATTTCTTCCGATCATCTTCCAAACAGAGACCTAAAGGTAGCGGAGTCTCATCTGCTGTGCTGAGTGTATAAAATCCTGGTGTGGTGTGTACGCTTCTGAGCCTCTGGTGCCTTGTCTTCCTTGATCTTCTGGCCTGCTGTCGCCTACTGTGTAATGTACTTCTTCTTAGCCCCCCCCCTGGGCTGATGTGTCTGGCCTTTGATGCTGTTTTGGGGTCCCTGACCCTAGTCTGCAATGTGTTATCAAATTTTATTAAAAATGTGATTAATCGCCTAAACAAAGTTATCCCAGGACAAGCAGGCAGCATATTCTTGACTGATGGGTGACGGCACCGACGGAGCCCCGGTACGGACAATTTTAGAGTGATTGCACTCTAAGAACTTTAGAAAGTTCTAGCTCGGCCGCACCGCGCACGCGCGAGTGCCTTCCCGCCCGACAGAGGCGCGCGGTCCCTCAGTTTCTTAGTTTCCGCGGAGCTAAGAAGACGCGTTTTCAACGGCTGTTGAAACTTTTTTCTCTTTGCCTTCCCGCTCGCGTAAACTGTTGATTATTTCATCTTATTTCTTTTCTTTTTTCTTTTTTGTAAAAAAAAAAAAAAAAAACCCTTCATTTTTTCTTTAATTTAATCTTTCCCCGGCGGGGCCTTCTGCCACCATCGAAGCCTCGGCTTTCGATTTGGCTGAAGCCGTTTTTCCTTTCATGCCCCCTCAACCGGGTTTTAAAAAGTGCCAGCGGTGTGCTCGGCCTATATCTCTCACGGACCCACACAACTGGTGTTTACAGTGTTTGGGTCCTGAGCATCAGGCCTCTACTTGCACCCGCTGTGCCACTCTAAAAAAACGGACATTAAAAAATCGCCAAATCCAGCAGCGATTATTGTTCGGTGCCGAGATGTCCGACCCCGTTCCATCGACTCCAGCTTCGGCACCGATTCAGTCGGCACCCTCTTCTTCGACGCCGCGTGATTCCGCACCGGCGTCTCACCAGTCAGGTAAGCCGGCTAAGAAGCCTTCCCCGCTGGAGCGTCCTCCGGTCTCGAGTGCAGTGAGCCCAATCCTGCCGACTGTGAGACGCCAGCGGAAGCGTTCCGCCCCTATAGAGGTGAGTCCCTCGACATCGGGCTCCTCATCTCCGGGGCGTCGAACGGCACCGCAGGTACCGCAGAAGAAAAAGGCGGTACCGGTGCCATCCCTTGATGACCGCATCACGGCCATCCTTCAGGTGCAACTTAAGGACCAATTGAAACAGCTCCTTCCTGCTATCCTGGCTCCGAACCTTCCGGTGCCGGTCCGCACCGAGCTACCGGTACCGATCGTGGAACAGCCTGTGTTACCTGCTTCCACTATTTCGGTACCGCTTCAACTAATCTCATCGGTATCGATGCCAGTTCTTGCACCGGAGCCGAGAGCTCACCATCAATCGGTGCAGACTTCGGCACCGGTGCGACCAATAACATCTCCTGACTCGATATCGATGAGGTCGGGTAAGTCGTTACACAAAACCCGACACTTACAATCATCGACACCTGAGTCTCGGGACCATACTCCCCATGTCAGGGATCCTGATCTGTGGGGAGACTCAGAGGAACCCTTTCTTTCTGAAGGCGAATGTTCCTCAGAAGAGGAGGATTCAACTGTCCCTGACCCATCCTCCAAACAAGTCACTTCCTCTTTCTCCTGCTTTTTGAAAGAGATGTGTGACTCCTTGTCCATTCCTTTGGAGGCTGAATCCAAAAAGTCCAAAGCTTTTTTGGATGCCCTTGATTTTGACCAGCCTCCAAAGGAATTTTTGAAACTCCCTCTTCATGACATCTTGAGGGAGACTTTCTATAAGAATTTAGAGACTCCTTTAACTGTCCCAGGGGCCCCACGTAAACTGGATTCTCTATATAAGGTAATTCCCATTCCTGGGTTCGACAAACCTCAACTTCCACACGAATCCTTAACTGTCGAATCCACCCTTAAAAAATCTTCAGGAGCCAGTGTATATGCATCGGTACCTCCTGGCAGAGAAGGTAGAGCCATGGATAAATTTGGTAAGAGGCTCTACCAAAATGCTATGTTAGCAAATAGAGCTAGCAATTATGCTTTTCATTTTTCTTTTTATTTGAAGCATCTCCTTACCACCATGGCTTCCTTCGAAAAGTACCTTCCTTCACGAAAACATCACTCCTTTCATACCTGCTTGTCGTCTCTTTTTCAATTACGTAAGTTTATGGTTAGATCCATATATGACACCTTTGAACTTACCTCCAGAGCGACAGCAATGTCGGTAGCTATGCGTCGCCTGGCCTGGCTTCGGGTATCCGACCTTGATGTTAATCATCAGGATCGGTTAGCCAACGCCCCTTGCCTAGGGGATGAGCTCTTTGGGGAATCCATGGACTCAACCACACAAAAGCTCTCTGCTCATGAGACACGCTGGGATACCCTGCTTAAAAATAAAAAGAAGCCTCCTCCCCCAAAACCATATAGGCAGCAGTCGGCCTATCAACGCTGCTTCACAGCTCGGCCATTACCTACCACTGCTCAGCAACCCAGGCGTCAGAGGCAGCAACAACGTCAGCCTCCCAGACAGCAGCCACAGCAGCAACCTGTGAAACCACCTCCTCAGCAGAAGTCACAGCCCTTTTGACTTCATTCTCCACAGTATAGCCAGTATTCCTATTCCTGCTCTCCTGCCTCAACCTATAGGAGGTCGACTTTCTCTGTTCCTCAGCCGGTGGGAAGTTATCACTTCGGACCAATGGGTCCTCAACATCATCCGCCACGGCTACTCTCTCAACTTTCAGACTCTTCCATCCCAAAACCTGCCAAAAGAGTCTGCTTTGAACAGTCCTCAATCTGCCCTCCTCATTCAGGAAGTTCAATCCCTCCTTCTTCTAAACGCTATAGAAGAAGTTCCTCTAGATCAAAAAGGACAGGGATTCTACTCCCGTTATTTTCTAGTCCCCAAAAAAACAGGAGATCTCAGACCAATTTTGGATCTCCGCGATCTCAACAAACATCTGGTAAAAGAAAAATTCAAGATGCTTTCTTTAGCCATCCTTTATCCTCTTCTCAATCAAAACGACTGGCTATGCTCCCTCGATCTCAAAGAGGCATACACTCACATACCGATCCATGTAACCTCAAGACAGTATCTCCGTTTCATGATCAATCATTGTCATTACCAATACAAGGTGCTGCCCTTCGGCCTTGCCTCCTCTCCAAGGGTCTTCACCAAGTGTCTCATTGTGGTAGCGGCTTTTCTACGCTCTCACCACCTCCAGGTCTTTCCTTACCTGGACGACTGGTTAATCAAGGCCACATCCGCTCAAGCAGTTCTACTGGCCACCAACCAAACCATCTTGTTTCTACGAATTCTGGGGTTCGAGATCAATCTACCCAAATCTCATCTCATCCCCACTCAGAGACTTCAATTCATTGGAGCGATCCTGGACACACTCCTCATGAGAGCTTTCCTACCATCCAATCGTCTTCAGACCCTTCAGTCTCTATGTCAGCAGGTGCTTTCACTTCCTTCCATCTCAGCCAGGCAAATGATGGTACTTTTGGGGCACATGGCATCTACAGTTCATGTCACGCCCCTCGCACGTCTTCACCTGCGCACTCCTCAATGGACCCTTGCTACTCAGTGGTCCCAAGCGACGGATCCTTGCTCACGACACATATCTGTGACATCATCTCTTCATCAGTCTCTTCAATGGTGGTTGGTATCCTCAAATCTATCCAGAGGTCTTCTGTTCCATCAGCCCCCTCATCAACTGGTCATCACCACCGACGCCTCTCTTTATGCATGGGGAGCTCACTTGAACGAGTTCCAGACTCAAGGTCTTTGGACAGCCCAGGAAAAGAAGCATCAAATCAATTTCCTGGAACTCAGAGCGATGTTTTATGCCCTCAAGGCCTTCCAACATCTTCTCTTTCCTCAGGTCCTTCTGTTGTGCACAGACAATCAGGTTGCGATGTACTACATCAACAAACAGGGTGGGACAGGCTCTCGCCTTTTATGCCAAGAAGCCCAAAAGATCTGGAATTGGGCCATAGATCACCATCTCTTCCTGAAAGCTATCTACATTCAGGGAGCACAGAATTCTTTAGCGGACAAACTCAGCAGAATTCTCCAGCCTCACGAGTGGACACTCGATCCTGTAACTCTGCAGTCTATCTTCACTCAATGGGGCACTCCTCAGATAGACCTCTTTGCAGCTCCTCACAATCACCAGCTGCCCCTATTCTGCTCCAGACTTTACTCTCCTCACCGTCTGGCAGCGGATGCTTTTCTCCTCGACTGGTCGAATCTGTTCCTGTACGCCTTCCCTCCTCTGCCTCTAATGTTGAGAACCTTATTCAAGCTCAAGAGGGAACGAGCCACAATGATTCTGATTGCTCCGAGGTGGCCCAGGCAACATTGGTTCTCCCTTCTACTTCAACTCAGTTCCAGGGAACCTTTTCTTCTTCCTCTGTTTCCTTCTCTGCTTACGCAACAGCAGGAAACCCTTCTACATCCCAACCTTCAGTCTCTGCACCTGACAGCTTGGTATCTCTCGGGCTGACATCTCATGATACTCTTCTTTCTCAGCCTGTTCGTTCCATTCTGAATGCCTCCAGGAAACCAACCACTCTGCAATGTTACCATCAGAAGTGGACGAGATTTTCCTCCTGGTGTCTTCTTCATCATCTTGATCCAACTTCTCTGGCAGTGGAGACATTGTTGGATTATTTGCTTTCTTTGTCTGACTCTGGCCTTAAGTCCTCTTCCATCAGAGTCCACCTCAGTGCCATTGCAGCTTTTCATGAGCCAGTCCATGGAAAACTTCTCTCAGCTCATCCCCTGGTGTCCAGGTTCATGCGAGGGCTTTTCAATGTGAAACCACCTCTTAAAGCCCCTCCTATTATCTGGGATCTCAATGTGGTTCTTTCCGCCTTAATGAAGCCTCCATTTGAACCTTTGGCTACCTCTCCTTTCAAGTTTCTCACTTGGAAAGTGCTTTTCCTTATTGCTCTCACCTCTGCCAGGAGGGTCAGTGAGCTTCATGCATTGGTCGCAGATCCACCTTTTACGGTTTTTCACCATGACAAGGTGGTTTTGCGTACACATCCAAAGTTTCTCCCTAAGGTTGTCTCTGAATTCCATCTCAACCAATCCATTGTTCTACCTGTTTTCTTTCCAAAACCTCATTCTCATTCTGGAGAACAAGCTTTACATACTTTGGATTGTAAAAGGGCTCTGGCTTACTATCTAGAGCGTACGAAACCCCACAGATCAGTTCCCCAACTTTTTCTGTCCTTTGATCCAAATAAATTGGGACGTCCCGTTTCTAAACGTACGTTGTCTAATTGGCTGGCAGCGTGCATTTCATTCTGTTATGCTCACTCCGGACTGTCACTGGAAGGTTCTGTCACGGCCCATAGAGTCAGAGCAATGGCAGCTTCTGTAGCTTTCCTCCGTTCCACTCCTATTGAGGAAATCTGCAAGGCTGCTACTTGGTCCTCAGTTCACACTTTTACATCTCATTATTGTCTGGATGCTTTCTCCAGACGGGATGGACACTTCGGCCAATCTGTTTTGCAAAATTTGTTTTCTTAATGGCCAACCTTCCCTCCATCCCTCTTTTTGTTAGCTTGGAGGTCACCCATCAGTCAAGAATATGCTGCCTGCTTGTCCTGGGATAAAGCACAGTTACTTACCGTAACAGGTGTTATCCAGGGACAGCAGGCAGATATTCTTGCGTCCCACCCACCTCCCCGGGTTGGCTTCTTAGCTGGCTTATACTAACTGAGGGACCGCGCGCCTCTGTCGGGCGGGAAGGCACTCGCGCGTGCGCGGTGCGGCCGAGCTAGAACTTTCTAAAGTTCTTAGAGTGCAATCACTCTAAAATTGTCCGTACCGGGGCTCCGTCGGTGCCGTCACCCATCAGTCAAGAATATCTGCCTGCTGTCCCTGGATAACACCTGTTACGGTAAGTAACTGTGCTTTTTGGCCTAGTGTACTGTAGCCTGCATGCCACATTTGCATCTTCTTCTTGGTGTGCTGTACTCTGTTCATGTTCTTGTGGGTCTGGCCTGACGTGCCTTACTGTGTTCTCTTAAGAACATAAGAATACCCCTACTGGGTCAGGCCAATGGTCCATATATTCCAGTATCTTGTTTCTGCAGTGGCCAGTCCAGGTCACAAGTACCTGGCAGAAACCCAAATAGTGTCAGTATTCCATGCTGCCAATCCCAGGGGAAGTATTGGCTTCCCCCCATGTCTGTCTCAGCTTGTGTTGCTCTGGCCTGGCATGCTCTAGTAGTATGTTCACGTGTCCCTGGCATGGGTCACGCTAGTGTGTGCATGTTCTTGTGTCCCTGGCCTGGCGTGCTCTTGTGTATGCACGTTCAAGTATTATTAAAATTTGATGAATCGCTTAATCTTAATACAAAGCAATGAACAAGTCTAAAAACATGTAATACATTCTCAATACGGGGCGACAACATCATTAACATAGACCAAACAATGGACACGAACAAACCCTAAAGGGGAATGGGGGAAGAAATACAATATGTGACAATAAAGAAGACGAATAAGGACAAACACGAAAGGGGAGGAAATGACGTCTGGTAAAAATTAAAATGGCCACGAGGTTCTAAAAAAAGTTAGCAGTTAAAAGCATCGTTAAAAAGAAAGTATTTCAACTTGCTTTTAAATCTGTCAATAAGACGATCTTCCCTTATATATATATTGGGAGGGAATTCCACAGTTGCGGAGCAATGACAGAGAAAATGAATTGCCTCGGGGTATTAATAGATTTCAGAGAAGGGATGACCAGCATGTGTTGGTTGTTAGATCTAAGTGATCGGGCGGGAGTATAGGGTGTTAAGACAATAAAGGCTGGGGTTTTATGAAGTATTGATTTAAGAGTTAATAAGCAGATCTTATATGTTATTTGGTGTACTACCGGGAGCCAATGGGACTTCTCAAGAAGTGGGGTAATGTGATCGAATTTCTTTGCTTTCCATATAAGTTTGATTGAGGCGTTTTGAATGAGCTGTAACCGTCTGATTTCTTTCAGAGGGATTCCTATGAACAAGGCATTACTGTAGTCAATTCTAGATATGACCAGCAAGTGGATTAATATATTATTTGGGTTCCAGCCATTTAGATACTGAATGGATTTGTCTTAATTTGAAGAATGTAGATTTGACTACGCTGCTAATGTGTTCATGAAAAGATGGTTTCTGGTCAAAAAATGACCCCCAGTATTTTGATGGAAGTAACTGTTTGGAGAGTGGTACCAACTAACGTAATAGGATTGAGGGCCTGGGCCTGGGGTGTTCTAGTGTGTGCATGTTCTTGTGTCCCTGGCCTGGTGTGCTCTTGTGTGTGCCCCTTCACGTTCCCCTGGCCTGGGGCACCCTAGTGTGTGCACGTTCTCGTGTCTCTGTGATCTAAGTATAACTTTTCTCTCATGCACCAACTGGGCAAAAGGGAGGCTTTAGCATGCAGTTACCCTCAATGGAGCATAATGTGCTTTGTAGAATGGGCCTAACTTGACTGCCTTTAAAATAAACCATTGTCCAGGTGACTGGAAAGATGGGAGAGCACTAGAGCCCCCACAGATGCTGATATGAATATGCAGGACCCTAATTGTGGACATTACAAAGGGCAAAGAGAATAAGTCACGTCTATTGATTTGCTTTCCAGTTTTGAAAGAAGAACATAAGAGAGGCCATATTGGATCAGACCAGTGGTCCATTGAGCCCATTAAGTATCTGCTTTGGATAGTGACGGACACTGGAGCAGAGGAGTAGCCTAGTGGTCAGTGCAGTGGGCTGACAATCAGGGGAGCCCAGTTCAAATCCCAAGTCACATAACCCACCATTGAAGGACCCTCACCCTGAGCAGCAACTAAAACAAGGTTTGAGCTAAATATATAAATCAATGCATACCAAAAGACTAAGTTCATCGATGAGAACCACCTTTGCAGACCTAGAATGTTTTCCCCAAAAATCTTTCTGTGCAAGACCCTTCCCCCACCCCACCCCACCCCCGTATGATCTCTCCACATACCCTCCAGCAGAAATCCTCCCAAGAATATGGTCATGTTATTGTTGCTTAATCTGAACTGTTTTGTGTTCCGTTGAAAAGAAGCAGTTAATATGTGTGTATAAATCATTACTAAAGACGCATCTCCAGGGACAGGTTCTTAGAGGCAAAGAATTAGAACAGCTGTTGTAGTTGGCGATTAGGAAAGCAGATAGCTGGTGAGTGTGAAGATTTTTTGGTAACTCGCCTGCCTGGTGCAAAGACGGCCAGACAACACACATTATCTAGGTGGGAATTTGAGATGGTGCTGGCCTGGAGCTAGTTGTCAGTCGCACAGGAAAGGGAGGGAGGTGGTAAACATTTAGGTAGAAAGTTGAAACCCAGGATGTGCAAAATTCTGGAGCCAAGAGGCAGGGAGGAAGAATTGAGATTTGTGAAGGAGAATGTTCTGGGGAAGGGGATGGGCTCCAGCTTCTGGTGCTTTTTAAAAATTAGATCTCTCTTCCCAGTTTAAGGTCTTCTCTAGGTTCATTCACCAACCCCCAGCCCTGAAGAGCCATAACAATTACCCATAGAAATTGATAGATGAATAAAACACATCTTAAAGCTTTGAATCAAACACACTTTAGTCAGTGTAGAGACACCGCAACATTTGACTCCGCAAATCATCATTCCCGGTTCCTAGGGAAGAGGTACGCAAGTTTCTTGCCTCTCTCTCCTTGTATATTAATGAACCTGGTTTCTCCGAGCTTCCCTTAATATCCTGCCAGGTGTCCCGTCTAGCCTCATAGACTAGAAAGAATAAGCATCTTTCGTATGTACTCCGCCAAAACCACCTCGGTGACTACTGAACATTTCCAGGCCTCATCCAGGACTTGTGCAAAGGTGACCCTTCAGCTTATGTCTCCTCCCCCCAAGGTATTTTGCTTTTAAATATTAATCTTTGAGAACTGCCCACCCTTCCTGCAAGTAAAAGTGCTCATTGATAGAGTTTTTCGGTTTCTGTTGCTCTTGGGATCACTGCTGCTGAGTGACTGCCTAGGCTGGCTCTTTTCTTATCACTCTCCAGATGGTCGTCCCTTTCTCTTACAATTCCTGCCGTGTTCTTCCTCATTTCACTGATGTACCTGAAACTAAATAAAGGTCAATTAGACTGAATGGCACGTCTAGCGTTCCCAGAGACTGTTAAGGGTTGTTGTCACTTCTTCTCCCAGCAGGTAACCTTTCACTTCGTACTCTCTACCCTCTCAATGTCTCCTTGGAAGCAAAATAAGCAGCTTCTTTCACTATTATCAATCCAGCATGGATGAGGAGGGCCATTGTCATCAATGAAAGGCTTCAGTTTTTAAAGAGAGTTAGTTTGGGAAATGTTTTCCCCTTTCTTGATGTGTGCAACATCAAGATGGCTGTCTCTGCTTGAGAGAGCTTGCTGATTTTGCGGGGCCTGTGCCAGTGTCTGATGGACTGAGTGTCCAATGTGGCTTTACTCCATGTTTTTCGCCTTGAGAAGTGGTTGAATTGATAGGGCCCTCGGTTTGTCTTCAGAAGCAGTGCTAGTGTCGTGGATGACCACCCTCGAATGGACTTCTGAATTGGTTTCTCCAAAAGGTGGGAGTGTGTGGTCTGGTTCTGCCAACGATGTTGTCGGCATCTGAAGGGATGTTAAGAGCACCCTACGGTTTTGTTTGGTGGACACCTAATGCCCTCGTTCTTGTTGCATTGATTTCCAAATGCGTTCAGCTCTTACTGACATTTATGTAGCCAATGGCTACTTTGCTGTCGGTGTAGAAGTTGACCATGTCTGGTCGAATGTCCATGTCGTCCAGTATCATCTCTGCTAATACTGCTCCGCATAACTCCCATCCCCTTTTCCTTCAAATTTCTGAAGGAAAAGGGGTTAGAGGGGTACAGATAGAAGACTACTACACAGGTCCTGGACCTTTTGGGCACGATGGAGCTGTGGTCTGACCCAGCAGAGGCACTTCTTATGTTATGTTTTTCAAACAGGAAGGCTACAATCCAACATTATCTCCAAGAAGAGTACTTTTTTACTTAAAACACCCAGGGAAAACCACCTACAATACAAAGAAAAGAAAACTGCAGAGACAGGTCTCCCCCCTTCCCATAAGCCATTTATAGTGACACACATCCAGAGCTGGAAAAAAAAACCATGAAAGATCTACAGCCACTAGTCCATCATTCTGCCAGAGCAAATCCTTAAATGTAGACAGCTTAGCTGAAGATGAGAACACAGACGATGTGCCATTAAATTAAGGTTTCATTTTTACTAGATGATTGGATCAAACCAGACCTTCACATCTTTTTTTTTTCCCCTCTGCGTTATAACTGTAATCTGGGGAAAGAAAATCTGACAGCTGTGATAATTCACGGTCTTTCGCTCTCTTGCCCTGATGTTTCTCCTGGAGTCTTGGATGCCTTGTTTTGAGGGAGCTGTAGGGAAGCTTTGGTTTACTTTGCAAGGTCTTTGTAAGAGAATTATCTAGTCCATCTGGACCCTTTGCTCTTGCAACCGATTTTTTTTTTCTACACGTATCCTTTAAATTTACCACCTTATCACCTATTGTTCTAAATGCCTGTGTTTCAATGTTTTCCTTTTGGTTTCTAACTAACCAGTTACTGACATTTCTAAGAGCATCAGGAGCAGCACAGAGCCCCCCTGCACTAATAATTGCTATAACGGTTTAGTAAAAGGGGGGATTAGTAATTTACCATGTGAAAATCCACTGAGAAACGTGATCAAAGGTCCTTAATTTCCAGAAAGAATTTGTCTGGAAGTCGGTGGTCAGGAAACTAATATGCAGAGTTCCGTCTCGGTCCTTCCCTCCTTTGTAATGGAATCATGGGTTCTCTTAGTGGATTTTGCTTTAAATATTATGCACCATTAACAAATGTCAATTGGAGGAATAATAGAAGAGAACTAAGTCTGCCAATGGTCGAAACTTCAGCCAGATGAATCTGGCGTCGGCACTTCTCGCGCCTCTGTGACAACAGCATCTTGTGTTCCGTTCTTTGGAACTAAGACTTGACTTGAGTTGATGTAAAAGATTTAGATGGGAATTTAGGGAGGTGCCTTGTCCCCCTCTGGTGTTTAGGAGTGATGAAAGGACTTTCCCACTTAATTCTTCCGTTTTTCTGTTAACTTGTCTCCCGCAGTTCTACACCTCTTCTCCAATCTTTCTTGCCAACTGGCGTTCTCTTAATTACTCTGCTGTTCTTATGTTTACTTAGCACTCGGTATAGACCCCATCTCATAGCGACGTAATGTAACTTGTGCTTTTCACAAACTAAACAAGTGATGTTTCATTCCGCACCCTCTCGTTATTATCAATAAACCTCTTTAATCTTCACGGTGCCACCTCTCTTCCTATTTTGCATTTTTATTTCATAGAACTAAATGAAGAAGATCTAGCAATTGCATTTTGCACTGTGTGGGAGAGACTCAATTTAAGCTGTTAGAATTCTGATAAATTTGGTCTCTCCCGTAATAATCCAGATTTCTGTAAGCGTTCTGCTGACTGCTTTTCTTTTACAGAGCAAAGGAAAAGTTATGCCCGGGACAGCGCGGGTCTCATGTCGACAATCTCCTGCTATCATGTGGAGGTAAGACTCTCTAATTAAATTGCATTGAAGAAAAGGCTGATAAGTGCAAAAACCAGAAGGTGAAACCAACACAAGTTTAGAGACAGAAGCGGAGAGCAAAGACAAGGGGGATTGAAGTGACAGGCAGTAGAATTTTATGGCTTATGATGAGTTGGAAATTTTTCATCTTAAAGTCTTTGTTAATTTCAAAGAACTTTATTCATTTTACCTTCAATCCCTTTCACCTTTCCTTTGATTATTCCAATCATAGGGTCATTGATGCGGTGTCAGGTCAAAAGCGCGCTGGGACAAAGGCGCAATTGAGCGCAGCGTGGAGGCGCGCGCCGCAGAAAATTACTGTTTTTAGGGCTCCGACGGGGGGGGGGGCATGGGGGGAACCTCCCCACTTTACTTAATAGAGATCGCGCCGCGTTGTGGGGGCGATGTGGGGGATTTGGGAGGTTGTAACCCCCCACATTTTACTGAAAACTTAACTTTTTCCCTGTTTTTAGGGAAAAAGTTAAGTTTACAGTAAAATGTGGGGGGTTACAACCCCCCAAACCCCCCACAATGCCGGCGCGATCTTTATAAAGTAAACTGGGGGGCTCCCCAACAAAAACCCCCGTCGGAGCCCCTAAAAACAGTAATTTTCTGCGGCGCGCACTTCCGCGCTGCGCTCAGTTGTTGGCGCGCGCCTTTGTCTTTCGCGGTGAGGTCTATGAACCCATTGATGCAGTCCTGAAAACTGCTCCCCTTTGGGAGTGCCCCTAGGACCTTATCTGTGCTTCACAGTTAGAGACTTTGTTTTTAACAGCTGGCTTGTCTCCCTCTTTTCTTCATGGAGTATGTAATATCTAGATAGCTAGGGAAATTCATGCCAGGCATGGAGGTCATGGATAAAGCTCTATGTTCCTGAAGATGGGTGAACCCACAAGGCTAGGTCTTGGTAGGAGCCGTCTTCCTCCTGCGTTATAGCAGTCTTTTTCCCTAAAATGCAGCCTGATCCAGGTAAAAAGGCCAAATAGGAAAGTTAAAAACCAAAACACAATCTGTCAGAACGAGGGGGGGAAGCTAAATTGCCCTTATCTTCACAGACTTGGATACCAGGCAACTCTTCCTCTTTTTTCTGGTTCCTATACAGTGTGTCTCCTACAGGGACTCGGGAGAGGTCATTGCCCAGTATGCTTTCCTCGTGTTGGATAAGTAAATGATGTCATTGTTTAAAAACTAAAATAAAGCATTAGCGAATTTACAGATATACATGACGATAACATCATGGTACGGTAAAACAGAGGAAAGGGGGTGTTTTTCAGCTACAGTATGTTAGAATCTGCATTGAATAGGTCAAAAGAATTCTAGGGTTAGTCTACGTCGACGAGAAAGGGTAGAGAGGAGGCGAGGCTTTCTAGGCTACCTGCAATGAATTGTCCAGCTTTCTTGTTGAAAAGGCTAATGGTTTCTTATGCTTAGATTCTTGGTATTTGGCCTTTCCTTGGTTCAACCTAAGCACTTTCTCTTTCCTACCGTGTTTCCCCGATGATAAGGCAGGGCCATCAAATAAGACAGCCCCCCCCTTTTTAGAAAAAAATGTAAAATAAGGCACCCCCCCGCAAATAAGCCACCCACCGATACCTGCACTTACCCGAATCGGGTGGTACGGTGGGTGACTCCGTGTGGTCCCTCCGTCTACCGTATTTGCCTCCATGGCTGCGTGCCACGCCTGGTCATGAAGTGAAGAGGAGGAAGTGACAGGACTGCAGTGCGCGCACGTGACTCTGCGCAAGGAAACACAGGCAGCTTCCCTCATCCCTCCCTAACGGAGACTGCAGGAGTTTGTTCACGGCCAGAACATCCAATACAGGTAATAAATTTCTGTTTTTTTTCAACAATAACTGTGTACTGTAGTCTTCTTCATGGGTAAATAAGGCATCCCCCCGAAAATAAGCCCTAGAGCATATTTTGGCCTTCCAAAAAAAATAAGACAGTGTCTTACTATCGGGGAAACACGGTAGTGAGCTCAGAATGGAAGTTCTCCTTGGAAGCTGGAAAATAAGGGGGAATGTCTTCAGATGAACAATGCATGGACCCAATTTCAGATCATTTCTGGAGTAGAGCTGGCATTTTAATGAGTGTCAATATGGCTGTTATGCTGGAAGACTCTTTTCCTTTGTTTTGCATGAAAATTCTGAGGGCTGGATTGCTCTCTCTCAATCTCTCGTGCTCACTCTCTTGCTCTTTCTCGCTCATGCTCTCTCTCGTGCTCGCGCTCGCTTACTCTCACTCTCGTGCTCGCTCTCTTGCTCTTTCTCGCTCATGCTCTCTCTCGTGCTAGCGCTCGCTTACTCTCACTCTCTCTCTTGCTCTCTCGTGCTCGCTCTCTTGCTCTTTCTCGCTCATGCTCTCTCTCGTGCTCGCGCTCATTTACTCTCACTCTCTCTCGTGCTCGCTCTCTCTCTCTTGCGCTCTCTCTCTCGTGCTCGCTCTCTCGCTCACTCTCACTCTGTCACTTCCTCTCGCTCTCTCTCTCTCTCTTTTGTGCTCTCTAAGAGTCGTATTTCCGATTGCTTTCAGACAGGCTGTGCTGAAAAAAAATCCTAGGGGCACTCTCACAGGGGAGCAGTTTTCAGGATTGCATCAAATGACTCTTTAATTGGAATAATCAAAGGAAAGGTGAAAACAATCCAAGAACACCAAGGGATTGAAGGTTACAGCTGTAATTTTCCCTTTTTGAGAAGATGGAGATCCCATAGTATGGAAACGGCATAGTTAGAAAGGAATCACTTTCTTCATTGCAGGAGGGTCAGGGGAAGCATTTCTGCCTCAAGATATTGATGTAGAAGGTGGTGTAGCTCTTTTTTTGGGTGATAAGTTTTTTGAGTTTCAAATAGGCTGTTTATTTTTTTTTTTTAATTTAAGGGCTGCGGGAGTCAAAATTAACCCTAGTGCTAGTCCATATTTATTTGGAGTCATTTTCTGGTTTCATTTCCAGTTTTTGCTGCTGACAATCAAATTGTGGAAAAGATTCTTTAGTTAAATTGAATACTTGTAGATGTTTGGAAAACGGCTCCTTCTAGCTAAGATGCAAAAATGCCACCAGCGGGGGCTAACCGATGGGCATCTTTGCGCTAACGGGCAGTGCCTGCTGATGAATTCCTCCCTGAATGTCTCTAAGTGTGAATCTTTTGTGGCTACTTTGACAGAGGAGAGAACTGCTTTACCCAGTTTGTGCGGCAGGGGTGCAAATTAATGGGAAGCGTTGTGGTGGTTTTCTTGATGGATTCCAGTGCGCATTTAATGCTAAAGTTTCGGCTGCAGTGAAGTCATTTTATGGCTTTCAGCTGTGACAAAGGCTACGCCCTTACCCTGCCTTTCCAGAACCTTTGTCCGTTTGCTGTATTCATTTGTAGCCATCATGTTTTGAAGATATAATTCTCTATTTTGCAGATTAACAAAGCACCAGCTAATCAGACTTCAGATAAGTCAAAATGCAGCAGATTTTTACTAAATCTAGTGGTTGGGTTTTATTTTCCCAGTATTGGCAGTGCCGTGTTGGCTGCTGATACAAAAAG
The DNA here is from genome assembly GCF_902459505.1 of Geotrypetes seraphini. NCBI lineage: Eukaryota > Metazoa > Chordata > Amphibia > Gymnophiona > Dermophiidae > Geotrypetes > Geotrypetes seraphini. The sequence goes on along the minus strand of NC_047090.1, from coordinate 11,466,443 downwards.
GCTGAAATTTACAGTAGATTTCTTTGTGTCCTGGTTTATCTCCGTGCTTTGCTGGCTGAGTATATTCTGGTGCTGGAGTTATGCCACATGGTCTCAGCTTATGACATTGTCTGCCACTTCAGAAGGAGACTCGGTTATAGAAAGGCTTTTTACAAAGCAGTTGAAAACTTGGCTTTTTGCAACTAGCTGAAGATGTTGATTTGGCGAATGCTGTTTGTAATTGTTTGGAGCTGATGAAACTGTGTTACTGTTTGGGACAGGGTGTTGAGGGTCGTGTGTGATATCCTGGGCTAATTTAAACCAGACTTCAGGAAAATAACACTGGTTATTCAGCACACTGGCTGCAAACGGTTATCAATAGATGGCAGGCTTGTGTCATGTCAGTCTGTCCAAGTTAGATTGTAAGCTCTTCTGAGCAGGGACCATGTACAGCACTGCTTATGCCTTTCAGCGCTAGATAAGTGATAAGTAGAAGTAGTAGTGTGTTTACAGTTGTATCTCTGTATGTCAGGGCTTTGATAATGTCTTTTAAAGAAACCCTGTGCTAATTAATTCCATACGTACAATAGATGTGCCATTTACGGTTTCTTAAGATATTTGCCAAAATACTGCTTGTTTGATTTCAATCATGGGGGTGGAGAAGTGACCTTCGAATTGGGGGAACTGGGTTTGATTCCCAGTGCAGCTCTCTGTGACTTCAGGGGAGTCACTGAACCCCCTCTTGCCCCAGATATAGAATATGTAAACCAGTTAGATTCTAACCAAGAAAGGTGGTCTCGAATCCCATAGGCAGTAGAGGCTGCTGGGAATTTATCATTCCGCCTGTGTCTTTGCAGCACCTGACAACGTTTGTTCTGGATCGGAAAGAGGCAATGGTAACCGTGGAGGATGGGATCCGAAAGCTGAAACTGCTGGATGCTAAGGGCAAAGTCTGGACCCAGGACATGATCCTACAAGTGGATGAAAAGGCTGTCAGTCTGGTTGATGTGGAACTGCAGGTGAGCAAAGGCCTGGCCTGGGATTATTTGGGTTTTAAAAAAACAGCGCACTTTGACTAATAGCCAATGGGTCAGACAGCACACTCCACCTATCAGAGATCTTAAGAGAAAGGGAGACCGGATGCCATGAAAAGAGGCTAAATCCTTCCTAACTAAAAAGGGAAAATATTTCTTCTCCGGAGTATGTTCCAATTTTAGGTGCTTTTGGAGTTAAATAAAGAGACTTAGTACCTTTTACATTTAGAAACAAGAATTGATCCAGCTACCAATATTCTTCCTTCAAAGCAAAAAAGTAATTAGGAATAATCCAGTATTTGATATAGATTTGGATCTTTCTTGTAAATCCAACATGGTGCTTATTTTCTAAGCATATGAATGTCTCAAAATGCTGAAATGGATGTCCCATGTGCTTGAAACGTTCAAATCCCCAATTTTGCAAAGGCAGAAAAGTGTCATTTTAGCACCGCAGTTCCTCCAAATAGCAAGGGGACATGTTATGAGCATGTTTTGGGCGGGATTACCAAGCAAGAAGAAGTGTCCAAGTCTACAAAGAAGGGTGGCCTTAATTAGACCTGTTTCAGTAATGTCCAGGGTACAAAAAGGTGCTTTGATTGAGCAGTTAGCCACTGAAGGGATTAAGGCAAGACATCGTAATCCTCCCGTGGTTGCTGTCGTGCTCCCTGAGCAGGTATATAACAAGTCCATGATCCTTTACGCTTTACCCTCTCCCCTGAAAGTGAAATTGAAAAGGGCTACTAGGCCCTACGATTGCTTGAGGTGTTATGAGCATTCTTGGCAAAATAGGAAGCAAGTCCTGGTGGTTAGGCCAGTGGTCTTTATCAAATCCCACTTTGTTTGGTTATTGGGAAATCTCCAGAAACAGAAAAATACCTGTTGGATCTAAATATATAAGTCACCTGCAAGCTTGAAGGCGATTGAAGTCATGGACATACATTCAGGGACAGTAAATATTTTTCTGTCCTTGGAGGACTCACAGTTACAAAATAGATGTGCTTGTGGGATTTGAACCTGGATCCCACTGCATTAACTAGGCTGCCCCTCTGTTCTGCAGGGACATCTAATTCCCTTAAATCTCTTGCAGTGCCTTGAGAAACAATACGCCGAATTGCTTTGAAGCACCAAAACGCTTCTTATGAAGCGATCCCAGTCCTAATGTGTCTCCGTTCTCCATTTACCTTCAGTGTATTTAGAAACCGTCCCTCCCCCACTTCCCTTTTGTCCCAGTGTGAACTTGTCCAATATTTGTAACATTTGCTAAGATAGATTTTTTAAATTTCTTTTTAAATTTCATTTTATTGTACACCGTTCAGACACTTGTTTGATAGAGGGTATATCAAAAATAAATAAACTTGAAACTAGTGTGGCCATTCAAAGAAAGCTGCCTTTCCGACGTCCTTGTCCCTAGTTTTTTTGCCTGTGATTGTGGAATGTTTTAGTGATTTTAGAATGGCTCGCTAGTCATGATTTGATTATTAATTGGATGGAAGGCAAGGTAATTTGTCACAATATACGTACCGTCCGCATCTTTCCAGCTTAACAAGGCTGTGAGGTGAGATGAGAAATAAATTATTCTGTTAATTGAGAACATATTCCCAAATTAGGAAGTGGCATTTCATAAGATGCGAATTCTGAGCCAGTTCTGTCTGTGTTTAGAGAGATTTCCGACCGTGGTGTTTCCTGCTCGGATTATTGTCTGCAGGCTTCGCTGTTTAATATACGCTACGATATTTGCCACCTTACTTCAGAATGACTCTGTTCTGAACAGTCCTGCAAAATTAAACTCCTAACGGTTGATGACGTTTTGTTATTAATTCCCTCGTGGCAGCAGGGGACTTCTCAGCCTATTTATTTAAAATACTAATGTTTAAGCCCTTTACATTAACGGGTGCTAGAATATATGTATGTCTGTCTTTCTTTCTGTCTGTGCTTCTCCCTGCCCCTGTCTCTATCTCTATCTCTGTCCCTCCCACTGTCTGTCTTTCTTTCTGTCTGTCTCTCTCCCTCTGGCCCCCTGTTTGTCTGTCTGTCTTTCTTTCTGTCTCTCTCCCTGTTCGCCGTCTTTCCATCTCTCTGTGGCCCCTTGCCTGCCTGCCTTTCTTTGTCTTTCTCTATGGCCCCCTTCTTTATCCTCCCCAAAGCAATGCAAGATTGCTCCCTGGCCCCCCAGCACACCCCTCCCCCCAGAGCAAAACACGTTTGCTCCCTAGCCCCCTTTGTCTTCCCCCCTCCCTCCCTGTGCAGCAGCATCATATCCTCCAACTCCACTTCCTTGTGAAGCAACATTTACCTATCCCCACCCCACTTCCCTGTGCAGCAGCATTCCCTCCCCCTTTATTAAAGGTCTAGATGAAAATGGCAACTCGGGAGGAGCCCACCTCCTCCTCATCATAACATTCTGGGATTGAAAGAAAGCAACGCTAACCCTTGATGGGAGCGCCGCTGAGATGCCTACGTGGATTTCAGCCGTGGTGTCGCGTGACGGTAACGCTTGGCTGTTGCGCAGGCACCACTGCCTTTTTTTTTTTAGTTCCTCCTCGGCGCCGTAATGATCTCTCTTCAACGGAAGGCTTGCGGCTCTATGAGACGAATCGCCTTCTCTCTGCGTCCCCTTGCCTCCTTCCTTCCTTCAGATGGCAAGAGTCGCTGTGGCCGACAGGCTCCGCACCGCCGCGCGCATGCGCACTCCTACCTGCGGGTCCCTACAGCTCATGGAAAACGGGAACACGCAGGTGGGAGTGCGCATGCGCGCTTTATTATATTAGATATTTTCATTATGTCTCTCCCGCAATTCTAGGCAGGTTCGAGTAGACAAATACAAATAAACACAACATTAAATCAGTAGGAATATATATTAGTAATAACAAATTAATCCCCCCCCCCTTTTATGAAGCCACGTTAGGATTTTTTTATCGTAAGGAATTCTTTGAGCGTTGGAGCTTTTACCTCCACCTCTAGCAATAAAAAAAACCCCTAACATGGCTTCATAAAAGGGGAGGGTAAAAGCTTGAGCAAAAATATCACACTGAAATCAAATCTTCCTGACTAGAGAATGACGCGGTGACAAATTTGTCCCCGTGGGAACTCATTTTCCTGGTCCCATCCCCACGAGTTCTTTTCCTGTCCCTGCCCCATTCATGCAAGCTCCGCCCTCATCTGCATAAGCCTAAACCACTTTAAAATCATAAGTGTTCAAGGTTTGTGCAGTTAAGGCTGAGCCGACAGGAATGGGACAGGGACAGTGACAAAACTCGCGGGGATGGAATGGGGACAAATGTGTCCCCATGTCATTCTCTAATCCTGTCCTCATTAGAGAGAGAACTTCACAGGCAAGGCACCTACCCACCCCTCTTTCATTTTCCTCCCTCCCGAGGGCAAACACTGCTCACATTGGAGCAAAGGGTTCAAAGCACCTGACAATAACCCATGCCTGAGTTTAAAAGCAATCAATCAAACTTTAAACCAAAGACAAAAAACTCGGAAGAGCCAATACTGCTCGCTCAACCAAGATCAATAGAATTCGAACTGCCGCAATTGGAATTAGTCACAGCGCTTTCAGTGTAATAATCATAGTATAGTAATCCGAGCAGGAAACACCGCGGTCGGAAATCTCTCTAAACACAGACACAACTGGCTCAGAATTGGCATCTCATGAAATGCCACTTCCTAATTTGGGAATGTGTTCTCAATTAACAGGAAAATTTGTTTCTCGTCTCACCTCACAGCCTTGTTAAGCTGGAAAGATGCAGACGGTAGGTATATTGTGACAAATTGCCTTGCCTTGCCTTCAGAGGTATGAAGAATTTGAGCTACAAAGAACGCCTCAGAAAACCGGGACTGTTCACCCTCGAAAAGAGAAGACTGCGAGGAGATTTGATAGAGACTTTTTTAAAATATTAAAAGGATTTTTATAAAATTGACCAGGAAACAGCATTACTGACATTTTCAGATGTGCCACGGACAAGATGGTCATAGCCTGAAACTGAGCGGCAGCAGGTTCAGGGCAAATGTTAGGAAGTTCTGTTTCACACAGCGAGTGGTGGGCGCTTGGAACGCTCTCCCGGAGGAGGTGGTGGCAGAGACTAGTGTTCTGGGTTTCAAGCGCAAGTTGGATGCACACCTTCTTGCAAATCACATCCAGGGATACGGGAAATCCGGGTCTCCAATAAGGAGCACCTAACCGGGCCTCCGTGTGTGCGGATCGCCGGACTACATGGACCTAGGTTTGATCCGGCGAAGGCGTTTCTTATGTTCTTATGTTCCATCCAATTAATAATCAAATCATGACTAGCGAGCCATTCTAAAATCACTAAAACATTCCACAATTTAACTTTTAACATTTAACATTTTCCTAGAACCAACCCACATGGCCTTAGATTCAGATCAAGTTGCCAGCAAGGCACAAGACCAGTTAACCATTAACCAAAATTGGAACTCACTGCAGGTTTGCCTTTTGGACTATGTCCTAATTTAGTGGCTCTCAAACTTTCTCAAGCTGGAGCAAAGGTAGTGGCCACGGCTCGAGGCACCCGGAAGTGCGCGGTCATCACTGTGATGACATCACGTGCATGTGTGACATCATTACGTCAAAGTCTGCGCATGTGCAGAGGCCCTGAGATGCCAGTAGGAGGTGCCAGCAGGGGAGAGAAGGAGAGGCCCTGGCGCCGGCTGATTGCCTAAAGCGGTGTTTCTCAACTATTTCAAGCTAAGTAGAACAGAACAAGTCATTTCTATACCACATAACTGGTAAGTTCGATGCGGTTTACAAAATTTAACAAATAATACAAACTAGAGAGAACTGATTAATTTGCAAACAAATGTGTCTTCACTTGCTTTTGAAAATGGTTGTAAGACATGGAGCTCAATAACAAAGGTTTCGGTTCCTTGTCCCAGAAAGCAAAAATCGATGGTATTTTATGTACCCGCTAAGTCTAGCAAATATCAGCTGAGTTCCCCAACCACAGACCTCCCAAGCTCCGCCCTAGGCCCGCCCAAGCTCTGTCCCAGACCCCACCCCCTTTACTAATTGCAATGCAATTTTTTCATTCATTTTTCATACACAGCAGATATAGATTCTCAAAACTGACACATTTCAATCAGTGTATTGAAAATAAAATCATTTTCCCTACCTTTGTTGTCTGGTGACTTTATTTTTCTGTGCTTTTAACTATATTTCCAGGGCCTTCTTGTCCATTGACTGGTTTTCTCTCCAGCTTCACTTTCTGCCTTGCATCCATCTTTGGCATTAACTTAACATTCAGTTTTTCCATTTTTCTGCTTTCTTCGCAAAATCTACTTTTCAATGTCTTCCCTTCCCTTCCTATCTCTCTCCTTCCCTCCCCATTTCCATGGTCTGACAGCTCTCTCCTTCTCTCCTTCCCTCCCCCCAGTAGTCCGATATCTCTCTCCTTCCCTCCCCATTTCCATGGTCTGACAGCTCTCTCCTTCTCTCCTTCCCTCCCCCCAGTAGTCCGACATCTCTCTCCTTCCCTCCCTCCTCCCAGTGGTCCAACATTTCTCCCTCCTTTCCACCAGTCCAACATTTCTTTCTCTCTTCCTGCATGCTGCTTGTCCTCCTTCCCTCCCCTAACCAACTTCTTTCCATGAGTCCAACATTTCACTCTGTCCGCTCCCCCTTTCCCCAAGTGTAACATTTCTCCTTCCCTCCTTTCTGTCTTCCCCATCCATCTCACTCTCTCCATGAGTCCAACACTTTCTGCCTCCTGTATGCTTTCTCTCTCTGTCCTTGCCTCTTCCCTCAAGTGGCATCCCTTCTTCCTTCCCCCAGCCCAATATGCTCTCTCCCCATGCACCACCTCACCCTCCCCTCCAGTGTGCAGCACTTTTCCTTTCCCTCATCCCCTGTCCAGCAGTACCTCTCCTCTCTCTAGCAGCAGCTCACTGTGCTTTTAACTTCCCTACACAGCTGCTGCTAGCATTAGTTTAGACGCAGTTCCATCAGGCAGCCTCGGGGCCTTTGCTGAGCTGGCCCGCCTCTGAAGAAAGAGGAAGTTGCATCATTGAAGTGGACCGGCCTAGCACATCTGGAATGCTGTGTACAATTCTGGAGGCCTCATTACCGCAAGGATGTGCTGAGACTTGAGTCAGTCCAGCGAATGGCCATCCAGATGGTCTCGGGACTCAAGGATCTCCCGTACGAGGAACGGCTGGATAAACTGCGGCTTTACTCACTCGAGGAACACAGAGAGAGGGGGAGACGTGATCGAGATGTTCAAATATCCAACAGGCTGTATCAAGGTAGAAGAAGATATCTTCTTTCTCAAAGGTCCAACGGCAACAAGAGGACATCCATGGAAAATCAGGGGCGGAAAATTGCACGGTGACACCAGGAAATACTTTTTCACCGAGAGAGTGGTTGATCGCTTGAATAATCTTCCACTTCAGGTGATCGAGGCAAGCAGCGTGCCTGATTTTAAGAAGAAATGGGATCGTCACGTGGGATCTCTTCACAGAGTTAAGTAGGGGAGGGTCATTGGGGCGGGCAGACTAGTTGGGACGTGGCCCTTACCTGCCGTCTATTTCTATGTTTCTATGCCTGATGGAACCATGTCTAAACTAATGCTAGCAGCAGATGCGTGGTGAAATTAAACACACACTGAGCTGCCGCTGCTTGTCCGGGGGTGGGGAAAGAAGCCGAGGAAGGCAGGCGTCCCGGGAGATATGCGACAGCAGCATAAAGTCACTAGACATGCAGCACCGGCGCCGTACCTCTGGCCCTACAGGATTTGACTCTCGCGGTGAGGTAAGTCAGCTGGCCAGCGCCTCGCTTCCTTCTCAGTGTGCCGCAATACCTAAATATACCAAGTAAATCTGCCACATCCCTGCATTCACATTATAACTCTGACTCTACCAAGGCTGTGTTTTAGTAGCTTCATATTATTAAAGAGACCCAGGTTGCCTGAGGAGATGAGTTTCCCTCTCAAGTTATTTTAAGGGGGGGGGGGGGGGACTGCCCTGGAAGCATCACAGGGACGTGAACCTCCAGGTCATTCTTTTTCCTGGTGCTCAGGAGAAGACCTGGGAGGCTTCTTAGATTATATAAGGCCCAATGTTTGGAGAAAGAGAGCATTTTTTTAGTTCCAAAATTTTTATTGAAGTTTTATATAATAACATACAATAAAGCAGGAGAAACATTAAACACATTGGTCTTAACATTGTTAACACAAAGCTTAGGATATTGAGAGACAAAAATCCTTAAGATAATCTCCCTTCCACCTATCCCATTCGCAGAGAGTGAAAAACCAACATCCATCCATAGCTACATCCCATACATCTCCATCCCATACATCTCCATCCCATACATCTCCATCCCATACATCTCCATCCCATACATCTCCATCCCATACATCTCCATCCCATACATCTCCATCCCATACATCTCCATCCCACCATTATCTGCAAATTCTTGTCTAGGTGCCCATAACGATCTAAATGTAGCCCCTTTACCTCTCTTCTCCATTATGACTGCCTCATATTTCCCAATTAAACAAACTGAATTCCACCATAATTGGAACGTTAACAAGGATGCATTTTCTCCAAGTTTTCAAAATGGTTTGGATTGCTCCAGCAGCAAGTATGGCTATTAGTCTTTTATGAGTATTGGTGATATCAACTGAAGCAAAGAAATTAAAAATCACTCTGGCGTCACGAGTGGAGTGCCGCAGGGTTTGGTGCTTGGACCCGTGCTCTTCAACATATTTATAAATGACCTGGAAATTGGAACGACGAGTGAGGTGATTAAATTTGCAGATGATATGAAGTTTTCAAAGTAGTGAAGACACAGAAGGATTGCGAAGACCTGCAACGTGACATAAACATGCTCGAGAAATGGGCCGCAACATGGCAAATGAGGTTTAACATGGATAAGTGTAAGGTGATGATGGCGGTAACAAGAATCTTATATACGAATACAGGATGTCCGGTGCAATACTCGGAGAGATCCCCCAGGAAAGAGACTTGGGAGTACTGGTCGACAAGTCGATTAAGCCGTCTGCGCAGTGTGCGGCGGCGGCAAAAAGGGCAAACAGAATTCTAGGAATGATTAAGAAGGGGATCACGAACAGATCAGAGAAGGTTATCATGCCGTTGTACCGGGCCATGGTACGCCCTCACCTGGAATACTGCATCCAGCACTGGTCGCCATACATGAAGAAGGACACGGTACTACTCGAAAGGGTCCAGAGAAGAGCGACTAAAATGGTTAAGGGGCTGGAGGAGTTGCCGTACAGTGAGAGATTAGAGAAACTGGGCCTCTTCTCCCTTGAAAAGAGGAGACTGAGAGGGGACATGATTGAAACGTTCAAGAAGTAGATAACGACAGATTGTTCATTCTCTCCAAGGTAGGGAGAACGAGAAAGCACTCTCTGAAATTGAAAGGAGACAGTTCTTCTTCACCCAGAGAGTGGTGGAAAACTGGAACGCTCTTCCAGAGGCTGTTATAGGGGGAAAAAACCCTCCAGGGATTCAAGACAAAGTTAGACAAGTTCCTGCTGAACCAGAACGTACGCAGGTAGGGCTAGTCTCAGTTAGGGCACCGGTCTTTGACCTAAGAGCCGCCGCAGGAGCGGACTGCTGGGCACGATGGACCACTGGGTCTGACCCAGCAGCGACAATTCTTATGTTTTTATGTTAAGGAAATATTTATATGTAATAATGTTTGAACATGACTCCTCCTCACCTGTTGCCAGACATCATGAACCATAGAGAGCATTTTATGCCTGTTTTCTGCCATCCAGCAAGCAGGTTATGCCTAAAGGGTTGAGGGCATCAGGTCCACAAAAGGTTGTCCCCTTAGTTCTGTGAAAAGGGCAGAGGAAAAGCATAAAACATCCAGTGGGGTCTTCTGGTGCGTGGACAGGAGGATCCAGGGTGAACATGGAGACTGGAAGGTTTCCCTCAGGAACTATTCCTGCCATCTTGTAAGAACATAAGAACATAAGCATTGTCTCTGCCGGGTCAGACCAGGGGGTCCATCATGCCCAGCAGTCTGCTCCCGCGGCGGCCCCCCAGGTCCAAGACCTGTAAGTGATCCTTTACCTAAACCTCTTATTCCCTAATCATATAATATCCTGTATAGTAACTCTCTATCTATACCCTTCAATCCCCTTCAGGAAATCATCCAATCTCTTTTTGAAGCCCAATATCGTACTCTGTCCTATCACCCCTTCTGGAAGCGCAGGGCGGAGCTCGGTGATACTGGACTGGAGCCAGACTGAAAGGTGTGACCAGAAAGATAACCTCTAGCACCCAAGAAGGAAGGAGTGTCAAAGCGAGAGGGGGAGCAGGTTGTGTGCCGAAAGCGATTTACTTACACAGATCGTAAGAGCCTGGACTTTGATTTAAAGAAGCTGCTGTGTATTAATTGTTTTGAGTTTCGGTTACACATCAGGGAGTGTTTGTTTCTGAGAACCTTTTTGTGTAAGTGTGAACATTGAATGGGTTGTGTTTGTCCTTGGCTTTCCCTCCTACTCCGACACTGGCCACGCAAAAAGGAAGAAACAATGGCCAGGATTCACTAACCTGCACCCGATCCGGGCAGGTCTGACGAATTCATCAATTCGGTTTGCTTTGTGAATCTAGCCCTGCCTCCAGAAGGAATGTGAACACCAGAGGTAAACCGTGCGTCGAAGTGTCAGAAGAGAGTGTGTGTGCCAAATTCCTTATTTCAAGCGATGCTAATCGGTTTCTATGCGGGACTCCCGCGAGCAGGGAAAAGCCAAGTTACTCTCCACTACGTCAGACTTCTTTGGACTCTTGACGCTGAAACACGGTGTGATTAGCATTAGGCAAAGTAAAGACGCCCTCATTCGTCACTCAGCCCTTAGGAAGTCCCATAGCACTACTTACCTGGTTTGCAGGTTCCTTTTCTTAATTCACATGCTGCTAACAAGATTTTTGCTTGTACAATATAGTACATGATTTTATTTATGCCAGTTAAACACAATTTCTAAATATTTTATGGATTTAAATCACTTCTGTACCACCTTCCTGAATAAACAAAGGGCAAAGTGACAAAAAATGACGGACTTACATGTTCTACAAACACGTCACGTGGCCATTTTTCCAATTTGTTTTATCCCCTCTTATGAGCAGGAATCCAGGGACATGTGCCAGTCTTTTAAGGGTGTCCATTTCAGTCGCACAGTCTGTGCCAAACATTTTGGGCAGGTCACAGAAATGCGAGACCAGAGATCCTCCCTTTCCATGCTTAAAAGGTCCTACCTTTCTTAGTCCAGCCAGTGATGTCGGGTTAATCCGAGCATCCTGTATGTTCTCCTGCATCCTAGGATTTCCAATGTGAAGAAAAGAATCTTGTGATTTGACTTAAAAACTATTTGCAGTACTCCAGGACAAAGCCGACAGAAGGAGTGAGCAGGTGTTGGTTTATTTATTTATTGGGATTTACTGAAATTTCACCATAAATTTCTTCAAGAGCTAGCAGGACACTTGAACTATGGAGCTGTAGCTCATAAAGGTCACAAGATCTACAAGTCTCCATAACAACTGAAATGATTCAAGAAGACATCAAGTAAGGGGCAAACATCTACAGCAGGAAACTGAGAAAGAAAGGAATTAGATTTCTCCCCGAATAGGGCATATTGTGCAAAGCTTTGCACAGGGGATCATAGCACACCCGTGCTACCTTAGGCCACGTGTTCTGGAAACATCTCCCGCTTCTGGACACAACTAGTTACTGATATTGTGGGGATTTGGAACTGCACATGGAGGCTGCATCCCAGCTTCCTCTTTACTCTGAACGCCCACATGTGCCCCCTATGATGGGGCTGTAAAGTCTTTCTTCGAAGGGCGATAGTGATGGGCAGGAAAACCATATTACAGTGCTGGCTTACCCCTCAGGTACCCACACTTTGTCACTGGAGGTCCCTGATGATCCAACAGGCACTTCTTGAAAGACAGGATTTCTCTAGTCTGTCAATGCTGGAAACCTTTTTATATCACGTTAACCTCAATTATTAGAGACTAGATTTTACGTTGAATGCATTTGATTTGGTGAAACTGATGTACTCTGATAGCCTCTGTAAGAGTTGCTGTTGTTCTTTGGGTGGGAGAGGTGGTAGGGAAGGTTGAGTTGGGTTGGCGATATAGGTATGGGTTCCTTTGCACTAGAGTTGCACGATTTTTCTATGTCGCTATATATCAATAAAAAAAAGATTTAAATATGTTGGGATTTATTAATGACCTTTATGAAGAGATTCACCCAAGGGTGATTTACATCAGGTAAAGTTTAACATAACACAAGATTGTTAAAATGATAACAACAGTAAAATGACCAAATAAAAGTATAAATATAAATGAGGTAAACTTTCAAACAGCGAATTAAACCTAGTAATAGGACTAATGTGAAACACACATTTAAGAGCAGAGCAGATCAGAGAGCACATATGATAAATGTCGGAACAACACAAACGACAACATGGAAGAACCTAAATACAATACAAGATCTGCCAATGACACACCTAATAAGCACTATCAGAAGAGTCAAATATCATAGGTAGGAGATGTAGCTGGGGACAGGATAAGTAATACAAAGTTAATTGGGAGAAATAGGTGGGTGGGAAAAGATTTGAGGAACTGGTCTAAGGTCTATGTGCAGAACGAGGGTATTAAAGGCTTGGGAGAAAACCTAATTTTCACCTTCTTCCTGAAGTGGAGGTAGCCTCGAGTAAGGGTATGATTTTTCTTTGGGGGGGGTTTCTGATGAGTCAGATTATGCTGATATAGTGAAGAGGTGAGCTGTAGTGAAAACATGCAGAGCGTTTCTCATGGAATGACTTCCAGCCCCTCCCAAGGGTGTGTGACCGAGAGACACTTAATAAAGGAGCGGTTCCCTAACGGCTTTGCCACTGCGTCTCCTAGAGGAATGTACTGAGCCCTTTTGGGGACTTTATTTCTCTTTATTTACCTGCCAGAGCCAGCTTTACGATCAATAGCTTATTCATTAGTTTCATTGAATCTCGATTATTGTAACTCATTGTATTGTTGGCTTACTCTAAGTATCAACTCGGTAGGTTACAACTTGTGTGAAATGTAGCTGCCAAGATTCTGACAAAGGCTGCCAGAAAGTATCTTGTTGGCCATTGCTGATAGCATTGCGTTGTCTCCCAGTTGAAAAAACAGAGGTCGGTTTAACGCGTCTGTGTTTGACCTTTAAATCTATACATGTGTTGGCAGTTATGCTCTTTGCCATCTGAGTTATGTGGCCTTGCCTTTTCTGCTATCAGGACCAAAACAATCTCGGTGACATAACAGATAATTTATTCATATACCACAATGCCTTGGAAATCAGTGGGGTTAAAAATGGAAGAGGACTGAGTAATTCACAGCAAAATACACATCAGCATTTTTCCAAAAATTTAACAAATTGATAAGTTTTCAATAATTTGCTAAAATGCAAATAAGAATTTGAATTATCTAATAATCGGAAAAAGTCGGCATCCCAACTAGCGGTTTGAAATGAAAGTGAACGGTGGAAATGTCGTTTCAGTGAGGAGCAAATAAAGTTGCGATGCACAAAGAACGTCTAGATCTCGTAAAAAGTAAAATGGACAGCAAGGTAATTAGGAGCCAAACCGTGCGAGACCTTATAAGACAGACGTCCAAAGTTTTAAAAAAAAACTCTGGCCTCAATAGGAAGCCAGCGTGACTCGCGATAATAAGGTGTCACGTGGTCTGACTTGAAGAAAGTGGCTCAGGAGAGAGGGAACCAGTAGTCCAGAGATTCTTTCCTAGTGACCAAAACGTTTCGCCTTTCTTATTCTCTCCGACTGCACATGGAGATGGCGCATGGCTGTGTTTGTTAGTTCATAGACAACCCCGCGAAAGACAGAGGCGCGCGCCGACAACTGAGCGCAAGGCGGAGGCGCGCGCCGAAGAAAATGACAGTTTTTAGGGGCTCCGACGGGGGTTTTTGTTGGGGAGCCCCCCCCCCCAGTTTACTTAATAGAGATCGCGCCGGCGTTGTGGGGGGTTTGGGGGGGTTGTAACCCTCCACATTTTACTGTAAACTTAACTTTTTCCCTAAAAACAAGGAAAAAGTGAAGTTTTCAGTAAAATGTGGGGGGTTACAACCCCCCAATCCCCCCACAACGCGGCGCGATCTCACGCCCCCCCCCCCCCGTCGGAGCCCCTAAAAACAGTAATTTTCTGCGGCGCGCACCTCCGCGCTGCGCTCAATTGTCTGCGCGCGCCTTTGTCCCGGCGCGCTTTTGACCTGACACCGTGTTTGTTGTTCCCGCAGAACGAGCTGGAGAACTTTCCACTGGTAACCGTTCAGCATTGCCAGTCTGTGATGGGGGCCTGCACTTACGACTCCATTCTCGCACTGGTGTGTAAAGAGCCCACCCAGAGTAAACCCGACCTGCACCTGTTCCAGTGTGACGATGTGAAGGTAAGACCAAAGAGAAGACCTTCTGCATGAACCCTCACACTTAAAATGCGCTTCATTTTTTTAGCCGATGGCTTGTCAGTTTCATCTCTTTATGGCATAATCTGGGAGGGTTTCCATGTATCTTTCCTTTCGTGACTCGTTAGTTTAAGCCAAACTTTCTTGAGCTGCGGCACACTAAAAGTAGTGGCCGTGGCTCGAGGCACCTGGAAGTGACATGCATGACATCATCATGTTGACGTCCGCGGATGTATGTCTGTGGGCCCTGAGATGCCAGTGGGGGGTGCCGGATGGGAAGAGGGCCAGATAGAAGGATAGGTGCTGGTGCCCACTGATTGCTATGAGAGGCTCAGCCTGTAGGCAGTCGGCTGGCACCGGTGCCTCTCCTCCTCCTCAGTGTGCCTTGGCACACAGTTTGAGATACACTGGCTTAAGCCCTTTATTCTGGGATTTTTTCACTGACTACTGATACCTTTAAGACATTTGTATATTCCTCACTGCCCATCTACCTTTCCCATCGAATACCCGGAAGTCTCAGACCTTAAGATTTATGGTGCAGGAGCTACACTGTTTTGGCAGTTCTCCTCTGGTCCGTTTCTCTCCTTTTGACTAACGGTCTCCGGAGTGGGTCCTTGTATCTCATATGAGCTGCTCTGCTCCTCAGGATGTGAGGGCTGAATTAGAATGTGGAGCTTTTCTAGGGTTTTTCCACTCCTCGTCTCCCTTCATGTCTTTTCGTTCCAGGCTAACCTGATCCAGCAGGATATTGAAAGTGCAATCAGTGACAGCAAAGGGGGGAAGCAGAAGAAAAGGCCTGAAACACTCAGGTAAAGGCCAGTAAAGTAATCTTAGAAAGCTGCCAAATGAAGAGACTGAAGACAAGAATTGTATAAACCTTGTTTGCAGGGATTGATTTTCCTGACGGTGCTGTGAAAAGTTAGTTTTTGAAGCCGATGTTGCAGCCCTGATGCAAGAGAGGGTTGAGAGATTCTCCTACTGACCTCTGGTAACCTGAAGGGCTCTGGTCTGCACAATTCTGTGTGCACCTTGCAGAGAAAGAAGCTTTGTGTAGGAGGGAACCGCACCCAGAACATTTACATTTATGCTAATAAAGCTAGTAGATATTCTGTGCAGATGCAGAGAAATGCACATAAGAATAGTCATAATGGATCAGGCCGAAGGTCCCTCAAGCCCAGTATCCTGTTTTCAACAGTGGCCAACCCAGGTCCCAAGGACCTGGCAGAAACCCAAACAGTAGCAACATTCCAGAGCTGAGATTGTGATGTCATAATGCCTCATTCCACCAATGCCTAAGAGCCAACCTCAGCAGTGATGTCACAATGGCTTCATTGTCTTATACTTGGCTCACATAAGAACATAAGACAGACCGAAGGTCCATCAAGTCCAGGATCCTGTTTCCAACAGTGGCCAACCCAGGTCTATGAAATTCCATAGAGTAACAAGATTTTAGAATCCAAAATAGTTGCAACATTCCATGTTGAAACCCAAAAGAGTAGCAAGATTCTGGAATTCTAATTTTATTCAGTGGCCACCTTGACTTTTACAGTGTAAAGTATTATTCATGTGTCTGGTAACATCCATAAAAAATAAATCATTTGATGTATACAGAGCAGTTTAATAATGGTGAAACCCTAAAAGCCGTAATCTACACTGCCTATTGAGGGGACACTGGCTTTGTGACGATGCCATCCTGATGAAAGCCGGCTGGGAAGGAGTAACGAGAAAAGGGACAGCACTATTTTGAGGCACAGGAAGAAACGCTATGGCTAGTGGTGGCACTTCCTGGGTTTTGGGTTTTTAGAGCTTTCACCAATATTAAACTGTTCTGTATATATCGAATTGTTGAATTTTTATGCCACATGAATAAGCGTCAAGGTAGCCATTGAATAAAAATTAGAAATTGTGTATCCTATGAAAATACAGTTTAAACGTTTTCTTTACAAAATACCGAAGCTTTAGTCCATTCAGCACCTTAAAAAAAAAATTAGGACAGCTCTGAGTAACGCTGTCCAGAATCCATAGCATTTGGGTCGAGTAAAACGTGTGATGTGTTGACGGCCGCCTCATTGCATTTGTCACCGAGTGTGCAAGGTTTGTTTCTCCATTTTCCATGTATAGTTTAACATTGTATGTCATAAAATCAGATTTTTCAGCTCATCCTAGATGAGAATTTAGTGCTTTTTGGTCTCTTAGCCTGACATGTGCTTACTTTCCCTTAACTATTAATTTTATACTGTTCCCCAGTTCCTAAGTGTTTTTCCCTTATATGTTCCTCACTTTTCTATTACAAGTGTATTTCTCCCCCTTTTCCTTATGTTTCTATGGCCTACGGGTCAATATTTACCCAGTTTGTACGGTCTGTAGTCTTGTAGTTTACTATAGGAAAGTTTGTTTAATTGTCATTTTTGTTAAAATGTTAATATTTTTTACTTTGTACAACGCTTTGTAGTATCGAAAAGGCGTTTAATCAAAAATTGAATAAACTATAAACTATATAGTACCTGATTGCATCCAGCATTGTTCTGGGCAAAGTGGTGACTGGCTGTCTTTGATTTTTCTAAATAAATGCATGTTACTGACCCTTCTCAGAACTTAGTGCTGATGTTTCACCCATTTTCATCCTAGGATAATTTCCAATCCAGACACAGCTATTCCTCCTCCACCGAGGGCGCCTGCCCCGATGCCCCCTGGAACCGTCACGCAGGTGGACGTTCGAAGCCGTGTGGCAGCCTGGTCCGCTTGGGCTTCCGAGCAGGGAGACTGTGAGTGTCTGACAACCCAGAGAAAATCAGACTAGAAGGGAATCCTCTTCTGTCCTTTTCCACATGAAATGAGCCCCTAAAATCATTGGGTCAGATACTGGGCCAGGCAGTGGCAGCCTAAGTATTTTTCTGGATGCACTCGTGATGCCTTCGCTGCTCTACTGCTGGTGTTGGGGTAATTTCATGGCCAGTTCTTGCTGCATCCGCCGGTGTCAGGTCAAAAGCGCGCCGGGACAAAGGGGCGCACAGACAATTGAGCGCAGCGCGGAGGCGCACGCCACAGAAAATTACTGTTTTTAGGCCTCCGATGGGGGGGGGCGTGGGGGGACCCCCCCACACTTTACTTAATAAAGATCGTGCCGTGTTGTGGGGGCGTTGTGGGGGGTTTGGGGGGTTGTAACCCCCCACATTTTACTGAAAACTTCACTTTTTCCCTGTTTTTAGAAAAAAAGTTAAGTTTACAGTAAAATGTGGACAGTTACAACCCCCCAAACCCCCCATAATGCTGGCGCGATCTCTATTAAGTAAACTGGGGGGGCCCCCCAACAAAACCCCCCCGTCGGAGCCCCTAAAAACTGTAATTTTCTTCAGCGCGCGCCTTTGTCTTTCGCGGGGTTGTCTGTGAACCGCATCCGCCCTCTGCACCGGGCCATTCAGACAGACTTTTAGCTCTGTGCTTTTTGTATAACAGACAAGGATCCGTGTATGGGGATGTTTCACAGTGTCATAGTGTTGAAGTTTATTTTTAGACGTGTAGAGATAGGTGGGATGGATGAAAACAAAATATATTGCAATATCTCTGTGTAGCCTACCATAAATGAGGCACAGATATGCAAATTAAGTTAGAAAGCAAGGCCGAAACTCAGGGCTCCTGGATTCCAGTGTACTATTTGAATCCTTCCCCCTCTCTCTGCTCGGCATCTTGATATGCTGTACGTCTGCTATCGGGGTATTTTTGGTAACTTTCCACCGTCGGTGATTTTCTTGTGAAAAAGATGTATTTCAAATCAAAGGAGCCTTTTCCCAATTCTCTTATTAGCATATTCTTCAGCTTTACAGATGGTTCAGTTCCATTTCAGTCTAATAATTATACCTTTGCCCTGAGTACTTTCTCTGAACTGCTTAACTTCTGTTTTAGAGGACATAAAATATCCAGACCGCTAAATAAGCATCTACCACATGTATGCAATAAACTTATCCCTTCAATGTTAGGTAATCCCAAATATATTGTTATTCTCCACTTGAATCTTTACTATGTAATTCCATCGGATAAATTCAGATATCCTCTAATTTGTAACTCTCAACTGTATCATGTAATGTACATGAATCTTTGTTATATAATTCTCTCGGTAATGTCCAGATATCTTCTAATTTGTAATCCGCTTAGAACCGCAAGGCACAAGCGGAATAGAAATCACTAATGTAATGTAATGACTTTAGATAGCACGGAGCTGAAAATGTGTCTGAATGGCCTGTTTTTATTTTATCGTTGGTTTATAACAAGTGCTATAAACTGCTATGTTGGCAATTGGAATATCTGTAAACATAATGTGACTTGAATGTGGATATGGAAGGGGAAGGAGGGATGGGACGTGATATACTGCCTTTCAAAGCAGGGTCCTTATTATATAAGGTACTTATTTTGTATCTAGAGCAATAGAGACTTAAGTGACTTGTCCAGAGAATTGAACCCAGTTCTCCAGCTTCTCCGGTCTGGTTGGTGTATCGTTCTGAGTTGTCTAATATTCACTTTTCCTCCTTAATGTTTTATTGTTCGTCTTTTATTTACTTTAAGTTGTGGACAACATTGAATGCTCTTGCTTTATATGACTGTTCACTTGTCTTATCACTTATCTTTATTCCTTTTGTCACATCTGCTCGTTATATATGCGAAGGATGGAAATGTATACAGATGTGCCATAGGATTGCCGAAACCCTGCTGCACAGGTTTTTAACTCTTTCAGTCTGCTGCAGGCAGCTTTTCCTGTAAAATATTTGCTGTTTCTCATCTTGTCTGTGCAGATGAAAAGCGAAACTACCAAGAGCACGAAGAGACAACAGAGATGGTTGCAGCCAGAATTGACAGGGATGTTGTAAGTATCGGCTTATCGTAATGGGACCAGACAACTGAAATGAACGCTGTGTGGTGAGAGTTTGTCTTTCTGACTAATTTTAAGCAACTAAAACTGAAGCCATAAAGACATTTTTAAAATTTGCCTAACAGTGGAGAATGAAAGCCAAAGTGAAAAAAACACACTTTAGTTTTAATTTGCCGAAGAGGAAGGAATCGGTTTGACTTCTTATTGAGCTTTTGCCTCCTCTTTGGCCAACTTCATTTTATTAATTTAATGGTTTTAATTGGAATTAAGGTTGTTTGCCTTTTACTGCGTCTGGCTGTGTTCCTAGGGTCCACGCCCGATAAAGATGTCGTCTGTGTGCCTTCCTGAGGCTCTTATGAAGATCCAGTCATTATCTGTGCTGTATTAATGCCTTGTGTGTACCAGTGTGATGCCTATGGGAGGTTCTGCTGTCCGTGCTGTGTACAGGTGTGCCATCTGCATTAGGTTGTGATTTAGATCAGCTGTCTGTGCGGGGTTCATGATTTGTGTGTATCGCGTGGTACCTCTTTGGGATTCTAATGACGATCAGGTGACTTGCCTATGTTTACGTTTGGCATATGTATAATGCCTGTATGGGATTGTGATGATGTCTGCGCTGTATTTATCGCATCAGAGGAGGCGGGATGCTGCAGAGGGAAGATCCAGGCACTGGCCGAAGGCAGCACACACTGTTTACAGAATCTAGGAGCAGGGAGGAGAGGAAGCATTGCCAGGTCCCTGGGGAGGAAGCCAATTCAAACTGGCTCAGGGTACCACAATCCCTTCAGCCAACACTGACTGTATTCCTGCTTTGTTTGTGTCAGCATGATGCTTGCAAGTTTTATTTATTTATTTATTTAGATTTTTATCCCGTCCTCCCAGTAGCTCAGAACGGTCTACACAATGGAGTGTAATTGGACATATAGGATATACAATAGGTTTAAATGTTTGGACATACAAGACTGTGCAGTAGTTTAAATACAGGGAGTATACAGCAAATTAAGAGTAGAGTTTAAGTATAAGTAGTTTAGTTTAAATACAAGTTATTTGAGTTTAGATACAATTTCTCAGAGTACAGACTAAGAGAGGACTATACTGAAATTTAGGGAGAAGATAGACAGGAGAGAGAAGAGAGAGGTGGGGCTTAAGGGGGGGTGACCTTTAGTTGAAGAGGAGGGTCTTTACCATTTTATGGAACGTCAATAATGAGTTCTGTAGTCTGAGTTGAGGGGGGAGTTGGTTCCAGAGATGTGGAATGAAGTGGCTGTAGGATCGTTTGCGGGCAGTTTCTGAGAGGAGGGACCTTCCGGGGGGAATGCATAGGCGTATCTCCGATTTTGAGCGGAGGGTGCGAGTGGGGGTGTAGATGGGAAGCTTGGATTTTATGTAGGAGGGGGGGTGGTGGTATAAATTCTTTTGTGTGCTATTGCCAGGGCCTTGAATGCACAGCGTTGGCTAATTGGGAGCCAGTGTTCAGCGCGGAGTGTTGGGGAGATGGGATCATGGTAGTTGAGGTTGTGTAGGAGGCGGATAGCTGCATTTTGGACCCGTTGGTGTTCTTTAGCTGCACTCATGACTGGAATGAAGGTAACACCCCTGTAAGTGGTGTTGGGGGAGACTGCATCAGTACACCCAAAAGCATTCAGAGGGAAGGGGCCAAAATGGTTCAGGTCTGCACCAGAAGATGTACGAACAGAAACAAGACTTGAAGACATATACATTTGAGATACGTTAGAGCCATTTACATATTTGAAAGATATTAAGGAACAGATCTACTTTTTTCTCCAAATCAGAGAGGCAATAGAACTTGAGGGCATGAAAGGAAGGAAACGGAAAAGTAACCTCAGGAAATCATTTTTCACAAAGAGGGTGATGGATGCCTGGATGGGGTTGAAAACAGTGACCGAATTGAAAAAGGTGTGGGACAAACTCATGAAGATGGAAGAAAAAGTGTAGAGCATTTCCACTCAAGTAAAAACCTCAACTATCTTTTCATGTTTTACAGGGAAAAAAAGGCAAGGGGTGGAAGGAGAGTTATGATGGGGTCAGTTAGCAACCCTAAAGACCAAGGGGGAGTAACCCACAAGGCATGACAAGTACAACCCTGGCCACCTTTCTGGGAAGACTGGATGGGACCATTCTGATTTCTATCTGCCGTCATTTACTATGTTAAGTGTGTGATGCTTGTATGAGATCGTTTGGGGTTTATAATATTTCATTTTAGGCTGGTGGTAATGGACTTGGAAGGATTTCTCAACATTAAACCTCAGACTAACTCCCTGTCCATAACACAGGCCAACAAAAAAAAAATATTCTTGGTGCCTTGGGTTACTGATTCAGAAAATTGCATTGGATAGACTGCATCAGCTCTAGTTTCTTAGATATGGTTGAATTTATTCTTTTTTTTTTTTTTACCCCAGTTGGAACTAGAGACTGACACGGGGGAAAATTTTCCCCCCATCCCCGTGGGAACTCATTTTCCTGTCCCTGTCCCATTCCTGCAGGCTCTGTCCTTGTCTGCACAAAATGATAAGTGTTTGAGGCTTGTGTGGTTAAGGCCGAGCTTACAGGGATGGGGCAGGGATGGGGGAATTGACTTCCTGTGGGGACGGTGAAAGACTTGGCCCTGTGTCGTTCTCTAGTCTGACCCTAAAGACCGTCCTATGGCCCAGAAATAAAGAGAAAAAGACACTTGAATGGAATCCTGAAATTCTAATGCGTGTCATTAAAGGGCCGACGGGCTGGGCTTTATCTTCTGTCATTTACTATGTTACTTTTTCTGTTCTGGAAGTCCAATCGAGAGCTCGTATGCCAAGAACAATTTAACCTTCTTAAAAGATACTGTTACAGCACCAGTCCTTCAAATTCTAGAAGAGCTACAAAGGAGTGAAGATGCTCCGAGCGGGGTTTGAACTGATGCAAATACTGATGTAAAGGGTAGATGCGGATGGAAGCATGTGACTTCAGTGAGGTGCATTTCTGAAAAGATCCCCCAATAAATATCCAGGCAGCAAGGTCAGGCTGAAAACAAACCATGTTGTCAGAAAGTGCATCTTCTAGAGCAGTGTTTTTCAACCTTTTTACACCTATGGACCGGCACAAATAAAAGAATTATTCTATGGACCGGCATCGGTCCGTGGACCAGCGGTTGAAGAACACTGGGCTAAGTTGTGGGCCAGGCCCCGCCCATCTCTACCCAATCACCACTGCAGACCCCGCCCCATAATAGTACTAATTGCACCTTGCACGTCCCGTGCCTCATCTGGAAGCCTTCCCTCTGACGTTGCAACGTCAGAGAGAAGGCTTCCGGTTCAGGCGCAGGACGCCCGTAGGAGCCACTGCCCGTGGCTTTGTGCACCGAATCAGTGAGGAAGAGGGAGCTGGCTCGAAGATAACGCCGCATCGATCGCACCGTGGACCGGCGGTTGAAGAACACTGTTTTGGGCCTGATGCACGTACTCACCCTGTGGACCGGCAGGAAATTTCTGTGGACCGGCACTGGTCCATGGACCGGTGGTTGAAGAACACTGTTCTAGAGGGAATGTTACCTGTAGGGCACAGCAGTGACAAAAGCCACCTCATGCGTGGAGGGAAGAGATTCTCGCAGGAGTCAGTACAGCAGGGTTTGAGAACTGATTTGATCTACTATTTAAAAAGAAAAATCTTGTGATGTCACAACCCGGCCTTATCGCAGTCACTGTATCACTCTCTCTCTCTCTCTCTCTCGCCAGCAAATCCTAAACCATATATTAGATGATATAGAGTTTTTCATCACAAAACTTCAGAAGGCTGCTGAGGCATTTTCAGAGCTTTCTAAGAGAAAGAAAACAAAGAAAAGTAAGAAGAAAGGACCAGGGGGTGAGTTTGCGTTTTCTGGTAGTTGTAAGATGCCATTTTGGGCTCTACATGTTTTTTTTTTATCTCTGGTTTTTACTTTTGATATGCTACTGTGAAGGGCGATATTTCAAATGATAAAACCAAAGTTTAAATGTGCCTGTAAACCTAATTCTGTGTTCATTCTTGGTGCAGTTGCATTCTACCGTGTTTCCCCGATGATAAGGCAGGGCCATCAAATAAGACAGCCCCCCCTTTTTAGAAAAAATTGTAAAATAAGGCACCCCCCCCCCCCCCGCAAATAAGCCACCCACCGATACCTGCGCTTACCCGAATCGGGTGGTACGGTGGGTGACTCCGTGTGGTCCCTCCGTCTACCGCGGGGGTCGGCAACCCGCGGCTCCAGAGCCGCATGCGGCTCTTTTCCACCTTTGCCGTGGCTCCGGTAGTGTGTCACGCAGGCATGCAACTTACAAGTCCGGCGTCGCGGCGGGAAATAGCCATGCTGAGCAGTGAGCTCAGCACATACACAGATGAAAGCCTTGCTTGCTGATTGGTCCGGCGGCCGTGCCGCCGGACCAATCAGCAAGCAAGGCTTTCATCTGTGTAGTGCTGAGCTCACTGCTTAGCATGGCTATTTCCCGCCGCGACGCCGGACTTGTAAGATGCACGCCTGAAAAAGAAATCATCCTGGCCGGGGTCGGTGTCATGCTCCGGAGATCTACAGCCTTCCTATCTCCCTCTCCCTTCTACCTGCTTCCGGCCACATCCCCTGCTCCGCGGCTCTCTTCGGCAACTCAGCAGCAGCGATCGACACAAGCTTCTGACGTCGGGGGCCTACCCTCTGCGAGTCCCGCTTGTTTCAACTTCCTTTTTCCACAAAGGCGGGACTCGTAGAGGGAAGGCCTCGATGTTGGTAGCTTGTCTTGATCACCGCTGCTGACAAGTTGCTGAAGAGAGCCGCGGAGCAGGGGGGTGTTGCCAGGTGCAGGTAGAAGGGAGAGGGCCAGATGCAGGACTCATGGATGAGGGAGCAGAAGAGAGAGAGAAAGAGAGAGGGGAGGGAAACAAAAGGAAATATTTCATACTGGGCTGGGCCGGAGTGGAGGGAGGGTGTAAAGATTCTAGCTACAGGGTGCATTAACAAAGGAAAAGGGGGGAAAGCTGAAAATGGAGATAGTGACACAAAGAAGAGAAAGGGTAAGCAGGACCTACTGAATAAGGATAGAGATACAGAGGGGACATGAAAGGGTAAATAAGGCATCACCCCCGAAAATAAGCCCTAGAGCATATTTTGGCCTTCCAAAAAAAATAAGACAGTGTCTTACCATCGGGGAAACACGGTAGGTCTAGATTGCCACTTTCAGGGCTTTTAGGTGGACTCTTGACATACACGCACACACACAGCCATGCATCTGGTGCGAACTGTGCAGATGTGTTGATTGCATGCGCTGCGTTCTTGCTAATTTCTAAAGAAAACTTGCAGGTAATTTCTCTCTCAAAAATAATCCCAAAATGCCTACCTGAAGCCTGATCATGTCATTTGTAACCAAAATTGAGCCATGGAGAAGACGCTTTTGAATGGTTTCTGCAGCATGAAATGTCTTTTTTTTTTTTTTAATTCATTTTGACATAAACAAGTGTACAATGGAATAACAAACAATTTGAAATAGCATCACTTGACATTCTAGAATAATATATACCAAGAAAGTTAAAACCCCTACCCCCCACCCGACTTCATCAATAACCGAAATACACCCTATGAATATAATATCTTATTTTTTGATCACATATACAATTAGTAAATCATCCATATACCCATCCCCCACCCAAAGCCACCAGTAAATCATAATGGGGAAAAAATGTTAATTATTCATTATAATACTTTAAAAATGGCCCCCACACATCTTTAAATTGATTATAACAACCTTTTTGAACTGCTAGCGCTCTTTCCAATTTATAAACTTGACAAACTGAGTTCCACCAGAAACAATAGTTCAGTCTTTTATAGTCCTTCCAATTGTATGTTATTTGTTGGATGGCAACTCCTGTCAAAATCATTAATAGCTTATTGTTATTAGCAGATATTTGACCTTTATATCTCAAAGACACACCAAACAAAATTGTATCATAAGACAACCCTACATGATTTTCTAATAAGCTATTTACTTGATCCCATATAGGAATGCCTTAATGAATGGACAGTAAAACAATAAATGATCTAAAGTTTCGGCTTCAAGATGACAATGCCAACATCTATTAGACTTAGAGCAGGGGTGTCCAATGTCGGTCCTCGAGGGCCGCAGTCCAGTCGGGTTTTCAGGATTTCCCCAATGAATATGCATGAGGTCTATGTGCATGCACTGCTTTCAATGCATATTCATTGGAGAAATCCTGAAAACCCGACTGGATTGCGGCCCTCAAGGAGGGACTTTGAGACCCCTAGATTAGAGTGTCTATGTCAGGGATGGGCAACTCCGGTCCTCGAGGGCCGGAATCCAGTCGGGTTTTCAGGATTTCCCCAATGAATATGCATGAGATCTATTTGCATGCACTGCTTTCAATGCATATTCATTGGGGAAATCCTGAAAACCCGACTGGATTGCGGCCCTCAAGGAGGGACTTTGAGACCCCAAGATTAGAGTGTCTATGTCAGGGATGGGCAACTCCGGTCCTCGAGGGCCGGAATCCAGTCGGGTTTTCAGGATTTCCCCAATGAATATGCATGAGATCTATTTGCATGCACTGCTTTCAATGCATATTCATTGGGGAAATCCTGAAAACCCGACTGGACTGCGGCCCTCGAGGACCGACATTGGACACCCCTGACTTAGAGCAATCCAATTTTTGTAAACAAACAGGGGACCAGAGTGCTCTATGGAACAGGAAAAACCATGTTTGCCTCATAGATGCAGACATTGTACACTTCATCCTCCAGGACCAAATTCGTGGCCATTGCGACGCACTAATTTGATGCTTAATCTCAATGCTCCAAATATCCCCAAGTCCAGTCTTTGGTTTTTTATTTATATATCCAGATAATAATTTGTACCACTGCGCGGCCTGGTGACCCAGAAAATCTGCCTGAAAGCATAAGAATTCTAAGCTAAATTGATTATTAAGAGATTTCCATTCAGGGAACCCTGCCTGAATCGCCTGCTTCAGTTGCAACCATTTATAGCTCTGTTTTTTTATCAAGACCAAATTTAAGTTACAACTGTGAAAAATCCAGGAGTTTACCTTTAGATATAACATCATTTAGTGTTCGTATACCAGCTTTAATCCAATCCTTCCAGACAATCTTAAATCCGCCTATTTGTATCCTGGAATACTGTGTGCAATTCTGGAGGCCGCATTATCGCAAGGATGTGCTGAGACTGGAGTCGGTGCAGAGAATGGCCACCCGGATGGTCTCGGGACTCAAGGATCTTCCATACGAAGAACGGCTTGACAAATTACAGCTATACTCGCTCGAGGAGCCCAGAGAGAGGGGAGACATGATCGAGATGTTCAAGTATCTTACGGGTCGCATTGAGGCAGAGGAAGATATCTTCTTTTTCAAGGGTCCCACGACAACAAGAGGGCATCCGTGGAAAATCAGGGGCGGGAAACTACGAGGTGACACCAGGAAATTCTTTTTCACTGAAAGAGTGGTTGATCGCTGGAATAGTCTTCCACTACAGGTGATTGAGGCCAGCAGCGTGCCTGATTTTAAGGCCAAATGGGATCGGCACATGGGATCTATTCACAGGGCAAAGGTAGGGGAGGGACATTAGGGTGGGCAGACTAGATGGGCCATGGCCCTTATCTGCCGTCTATTTCTATGTTTCTATGTTTCCATATTTTGATAAGTAGATTTTTGAATTGTAAGAGGTGTTAAATTGTTAACATATCTTAATGTTTTCCAAGTGTCCATTAAAATTCTATTGTTTTTCCGTATTCTAGGCATATTAATACTAAGCAGATGACGAAGTTTTATGGGAAACATAAGTTGCCATTCCAACCATAACCAATCCGGTAATTTATCCATGAGATCTGGGAGGACCCAATACATACCTTGGCGCAATATATAGGACTGATGGTACCTATAAAAATTTGGAAAATTTACCCCACCCTCCGCAATTGGCTTTTGTAATGATACTAAGGCAATTCTTGCACTTTTACCCAGCCAAATAAATTTACTCAAAATACTATTTAATTTTTTGTAAAAAGACCCCTGAAAAAAACCTGGTATCATACCCATTTGGTAACAAACAACAGGCAAAATCATCATCTTTACAGTTTGGACTCTTCCCCACCAAGACAAATGCAACGGATTCCATTGCTCACATAATTCTGTAACCTTTTGTAGTAAAGTTTTTTCATTCACTTTTATTGTCTCATCAAATGTATTTTTAATCCAAATTCCTAAATATTTTATTCCTTCCTCTTTCCAAATAAATGGAAAAGAATCAAATAAGCCTTTTGTACAATATACATTTAAAGGAAGAACTTCTGATTTAGTCCAATTTATCTTATATCCTGAGAACTTCCCAAATTTCTCAATCAACTCAAGCAAGCATGGAATGGTTTTTCCCGGATTTCTCAAATGAAGTAATATATCATCTGCATAAGCAGATACTTTATAATCTTTTCCAGAACGAGGAATCCCCTGAATCTCCTCTACCTGTTGAACAGCTAATAATAAGGGTTCAAGAACTATATCAAAAAGCAAAGGAGACAAAGGACAACCCGGTCTAACCCCCCTTTGCAACTTAAAAGAATCTGAAAAATTATTATCTAATATAATAAAACTGTAAGCCGCGCATGCGCACTTCCTATGCGTGCGTCCGTTTTCCGTGAGCTGTAGCTAGGAAGTGCGTATGCGCAGCTTACGGTCTGGCCTCACGTGAGGCAAGACAAGTGCGCATGCGCGCCCTTCCCTGCTCTACACCTGCGGAGCGGCGGCTGCCGGCCGCTAGCACCCCCTGCCCTCTCCGTCGCCTCCCGGCTCCAGCGGCGTGACAGTTTTCAAAGAGGTGCAGGATTCTTTCTACGCGGAAACACCAGCTTTAACGGCGCTGGCTCCCGACTCCAGCCTCCAACAGATGGCTGCTTCCCATTGGATCCGGCTGCTGGCAGGTCTCGCGTGCAGCAGCCAATGGGTGCCAACCACGGGTCGGGCAGCACCAGAGGGGGGAATCAGGAGAGACGAGCATCAGAGGGTGGAGGAGAGGCAAGGTAGAAGAAGAAAATCGGAGAGGAGGAGAGAAGCAGAGAGAGAGAGAGAGGACAAAGAGGAGGGGATGGTGAAGGAGGAAGAGAACAGAAAAGAAAAGGAAAGCATAGGAAGAGCATTAGAGAGAGAGAGGAGAGGACAGTTTGCCAGTCTGAGAAACTCCCTAACCCCTTATGCTGCTGCACAGGGAAATGGGGGAAAATGACAGACAGACAGCAGGAGGGAGGGAGACAGAAAGAAAGAAAGACACAAGGCCAGGGAGAGGGACAGAAAGACAGACAGAGAAAGGGGGCCAGAGAGAGAGTCAGCGGGAGAAGGAAAGGGGGCTGCTTTGGGGGGAGGGGTGTGCTTGGAGCAAACAGCTTTGCTCTGGGGGGGAAGACAGAAGGGGCCATGGAGACACAGGGAGAGGGATAGGGGGCTGCTTTGGAGGGAGGGGTGTGCTGGGGGAGACAGAAGGGGCCATGGAGAGATAGGGGAAGGGGACTGCTTTGGGGGGAGGTGTGCTGGGGACAGACAACTTTGCTCTGGGGGGGAAGACAGAAGAGGGCCATGGAGAGACATTTGGGGGGGAGGTGGGTGCTGGGGGCAGACAGCTTTGCTTGGGGGGGGAGGGGGAGACAGAAGGATACAGACAGCGGCCAAGGAGAGAGAGATAAAGAAACACAGACAGACAGACACATCTATTCTAGCACCCGTTAATGTAACGGGCTTAAAGACTAGTTTATATATAATCTAGCAACAGGAGAGCTATACAACGTTTGGATCATTTGTATAAAACCCAAACCCATACCAAACCATTCCATAGCCTGATACATAAAGGTCCATTCTATCCGATCAAAAGCCTTCTCTGAGCATGAAATGTCTTTGAGAGTAACGCAGAGCAGATGTGTGTGCCATTATTGCAAGCTGTTTAATGCTTAACAGTTCAGTAAATAGGTGCCAGTGAACGTACTCTACCAGTGAGGCAAAGGGTAAGACCTTTTATTTACAGCATTAAATCAAAATTCACAAAAGAAATGTAAGAAAAAGACAACATATAACAACCAATAAAATTCACAGTACAACAACTATCTATCATAATAAAACCCTTAGCGCACATGCGCACTTTAATCTCCGTGCCTCCATGCGTTGTGCTTCTGTGCCACACATGCATAGTACAATAATTCGCCTGCTACCGATCACCTGTGCCTGCCTCAGCTGATTTCTTGCCTTCTGTCCCGATCTCCGACGCTGGCTGACTTCCTGCCTTCTGCCTACGCTGCCGGGACACATCTTCTCACCCCTGGACCAGCAGCGGCATCAGCCGCAGTTTCATCAAGCAGCCATGGGGCCTTTGCTAGGCCGGCCCACCTTGCATTAATCAAGTGGGCCGGCCTAGCA
The DNA here is from genome assembly GCF_902459505.1 of Geotrypetes seraphini. Taxonomy (NCBI): domain Eukaryota; kingdom Metazoa; phylum Chordata; class Amphibia; order Gymnophiona; family Dermophiidae; genus Geotrypetes; species Geotrypetes seraphini. The sequence continues at coordinate 11,436,684 of NC_047090.1, read as the reverse complement.
AAAGCTCTGAGGCTGCCCGGGCTAGCGGATGCTGGACAGGGGAAGCAGGGAAGGGAAAACGAGTACTACTGGACAGGGGGGAGGTAAAAGGAAGGGAGAAGGGCTACTGCTGGATAGGGGGGAGCAGGGAAGGGGTGCTGCTGGACAGGGGGGAGGTAAAAGGAAGCGTGAAGGGCTACTGCTGGACAGGGGGAGCAGGGAAAGGGTACTACTGGGCAGGGGGAGGTAAAAGGAAGGGAGAAGGGCTACTGCTGGACAGGGGGGAGCAGGGAAGGGGTGCTGCTGGACAGGGGGGAGGTAAAAGGAAGCGAGAAGGGCTACTGCTGGACAGGGGGGAGCAGGGAAGGGGTGCTGCTGGACGGGGGGGTAAAAGGAAGCGAGAAGGGCTACTGCTGGACAGGGGGAGCAGGGAAAGGGTACTACTGGACAGGGGGAGGTAAAAGAAAGAGAGAAGGGTTACTGCTGGACAGGGGGGGAGCAGGGAAGGGGTGCTGCTGGACAGGGGGGCGGTAAAAGGAAGCGAGAAGGACAGGGGGAGTAGGGAAAGGGTACTACTGGACAGGGGGAGGTAAAAGGAAGGGAGAAGGGCCACTGCTGGAAGGAGGGAGCAGGAAGGAAAGAAAGGCCTCAGTGCCCCATTGTGCTAAAAGTTTACACATCTATTCTAGCACCCGTTAATGTAATGGGCTTAAACACTAGTAAAACAGTTAAATAAGAATAAAATGAGAACCTGCTCTCAATCTGGGTTCTCAAGTACAGATACCAGGGGAGAATTTTGTAAAGCATAGCGAGGGCCTTTTATAAAACGTAGGACAAATGGCGCAGCTGTTTTTATAGAGTCTCTGCTTACATATTGCCAGAGGTGGAGGTTGTGATGCACATAGAATACAGAATTTGTCCAAACGGCACTCAATTTTCCTATATAAATGTTCTTGTGAGGATCATCAATCAAACTCTCACCAAGACATATACCAAACTCAGTATATGTCTCAAATTCCTCACCTCCAGCTCCTCAGAAGATTTCACTGCCCTGGGCTTTATGTACTACCTCCTCACTGGAGCCGCTTCAAGGGTACTTAGCTTTTAATTGTGGTCTTCTTTTCAGGCAAATTTAAAATTGAAAAGTAAAGTTTGTTAGTACAAACTGATAGCGGCTCCAGTGAGGCGGTAGTACATAAAGTCTAGGGCAGTGAAATCTTCTGAGGAGCTGGAGGTGAGGAATTTGAGATATACACTAAGTGTGCTATACTGAATATCTTGGTGAGATTATAAAATACACAGGCACAGGTAGAGTAACACGCACAGATGTGTACCTCCTTCGGATGAGGGGAAAATATGTCACCAGCACGTTTGTGCTCTCAGGGCTGCTTCCGGGTTGACTTTTTTTTGTAGATGCACGCGGGCATGTTTTGGACTGCACCCTTAAGCATCCATTTGAATCTCCACATCTACTTTGCATCTTGTGTTGCAGAAAACCTCAGGTACCTTTGTACCCACACCGAGTCTTCTGTGGTATGTCCGAAACAGCCCCACTTAAAGTTTAGGCTCTGTTAGACGGCAGGCAGCCTTGCTCGCAACTCATCAGGTAGTATTCTTTGAAGCATACTGAGCAGTGCGTATATCCGCTTTTAAAAGAAGGCCTTTCATTGTTTTATTTCCTCTATTGCAATAGTAATTCAAAACTCCTCCTGTAACAAGTCAGACTCGTTTTGTGGCCTTCTCCGTCTCTTGGCCACCAGACTCCCATTGTTTATGTCCAATGCGTGCTTTGTCTGCTGGAAGTCTGCACAGGGTCTCCCTTCTGTTCATCATAGCACGATGACCTCATCGGGTCCTTGTTTGCTGTTAAGCTTTTAAGGCCATATGAAGTGACACATTCTGCTACTTTAGCAAAGTTCTGGAACGAATACAGGGATATTGAATTACAGCTCACAGAGTTCTTAGTTCATCCCATCGATTGCAAAGGGTGTCTTAACAGCAGCCATGAGCTAAATTCCAAAGAAAGATGGCAGGGTGGAAATGCTTGCAAGAGATCTGCTTAATATTTTGTTTCAGATTCTTCTGAGCTCTAGGACAACGTCCACTGACTAGAAGATGTTGTGAACCCTGACCCCCCCTGCTGATATATGCCATTAAGGGCTGGATGCATGAAAGTCAGCTTTAGAGATGACCGCTATGACTGACCCGATTCACGGCTCACTGCGTGCCTTCCCCCTCGATCGCCCATTTTCCGATCCTAGCCATGCAAAGTAGCCAAGCGATTGATGCACTAACATCGCTTGGCTTTAGCTGTCGGAAAATTTTTTGCGCCTTTTTCAGTCAGAGCTCAAGATGTGCTACTTTTGCCTTCAGGTTGAGGAAGCATTCGTGGAGATGGGTGGCGGGTAGGTTTGGTGCTAAGCGCATTCTATGGGATCTTCAAAACTAGTGCGTGTAATTGAAAGTGGAATAATTTTCAGAATGAAAGCGAGTAATCCTGCTGGCTGCTAACTAAAACCTGTGTCCAGACAATTATAAACTTCACCCGGTGTGCAGTGGGTGGTGTATGTCATAGAAACATAGAAACATAGAAAGATGACGGCAGATAAGGGCTACAGCCCATCAAGTCTGCCCACACTACTGACCCACCCTTTTAAGGCTACTGCCCCCCACTTTAATGACCCGCTCATTTAAGTCTATACCCTAGTGACCCTATTCATTGGCATGACCCTCGCAGGGATCCCACATAGGTATACCATTTATTCTTGAAGTCTGGGATGCTGCGGGCCTCGATCACCTGTACAAGAAGCTTGTTCCAATGCTCTATCACTCTTTCCATGAAGAAGTACTTCCTGGTGTCTCCACGAAACTTCCCCCCCCCCTGAGTTTGAGCGGATGTCCTCTTGTGTTCGAGAGTCCCTTGAGAAAAAAGATATCATCTTCCACCTCGACCCGTCCCGTGATGTACTTAAATGTCTTGCCACAGCAGCTCTGCTCCATTCACTCCCATTGCTGTATGACTGTCCATTGATCTCATGGTTGTACCTTCTAGAGCAGTGGTCTCAAACTCGCGGCCCGGGAGCTACATGCGGCCCGCCAGGTACTATTTTGAGGCCCTCTATATGTTTATCATAATCACAAAAAGTAAAATACAACAGTTTCATGATTTTATGTCTCTTCAGCTATAAATTACAATATTATTATTAAGACTTATCCAAAAGGAAAGATTTATAAACTATAAAGCATTTTACCTCATGCAAGATTGTCATTTCTTTAATAAGACATTAGCTATTTTTTCTGAGGCCCTCCAAGTACCTACAAATCCAAAATGTGGCCCTGCAAAGGGTTTCAGTTTGAGACCACTGTTCTAGAGGGATCATTTGTGTTCTTTTTTATTTTTTTTGCACTTGGCCTCATAACAGAGAACTTACTTCTATGTTGCTTCTTTTCCTACAGAGGGCGTTCTAACTCTCCGTGCTAAGCCACCACCTCATGAAGAATTTATCGACTGTTTCCAAAAATTTAAACATGGCTTTAACCTTCTGGTAAGCAGTTAAGAGTGTCTGTGGACGAATGCCCTCTCTTTGCCCTGAAGTAGTACCGTAAGCGGAGGTGGGGGAGGCAGTCTACTGGGGGGTTTCCTGAGGGGAGCTTGATGGAGGCACCGTGCCTAGTGCGTTTCAGAAATCAGGAGCAAAGCTTGTATTTGATCTAAATAGCACAGAATTTACTTTCCTGCCTCCTCAGTCTGTGTGTGAGTCTGAACCTCTATCCCTGACCCTTTTCTGCTGCTTTTCTCGTCACCTGTTGTGGATTATAAGTTGGGGCAGACTGACCATTGAGACAATAGGGCTGTGCCCGATCCCACAGCAGTAGGGGACCCGCTTCCCCCTAGCCTCCATTTAGTTGAATCACTTTTGATAGGTGGCTTTAAGAGAGGTTTGGACAATTTCCTGGAGGAAAAGTCCATAGTCTGTTATTGAGAAAGACATGGGGGAAGCCACTGCTTGCCCGGGATCGCTAGCATGGAATGTTGCTACTCTGTGGGTTTTGGCCAGATTCTAGGGGCCTGGATTGGTCATCCGTGAGAATGGGCTACTGGACTTGATGGACAATTGCTCTGACCCAGTATGGCTGTTCTTATGCTCTTACGTTAGGGACTCAGATTGCTGTCGGTCTGATTATATGCAGAATTAATCCAATGGGAAGTAGAACAGGGTTCCTGGGATCCTGCCTGCCTTAAACATACAGTGTGTGATATGTGAATTTATTCCAGGAGGGCTGTTTAACTCCAGTAAGGATTCCACATCTCTTAAAAGTTACCAGTCAATGCTCAAAGTGATTTGACTGATCCAGAAGAGCCTCTTGCTTGGTTAAATTGCTTGATATTTGAAGGTTTTTAGTGGGCCAGAGCCGATGAATTTCAGCACTAGGCGCCCCTGCCCGGTTCGATCCAGTCCAATCTGATCCAATGGTGGTGCTTGGGCACAGCTGGTACTTGACTAGACAGTAGCACATCTAAGGGCAGGACTGCAAAAGACTTTCCTGCTTTTTGCTCCTGAGCTAAACCAGGATTGATTGTAGTATTAGCTTCTGCCCCCCCCCCCCCTTTGATTCTGATCTCCCCTCCAAAACCCTTTTCATAGGCATGATTGGTTGTGATATAAAAGGACTAGGGCAAACATTTTATGATATGGTTGGTACCTTGTTTAAGAGCATCAAGGTGACCTTGAGATACAAAATGGTACAGTAGAAATTGGCCAGTCGATCCACTTTCCTTGTGTCTGCGTTTATCCCATGTTCTTCCTAATCCGTAACTGGCTTTCCCCCACTAGATAACGTCATGGGGTTTCCCCTCTCCATTGATAACATGCAAGAAGAGATCACTTCAATTGCATTTCCCTGGTTGAACAAATAACCAGACTTTATTTACACAGCAAACAATTACTGAGTTTCCTTGATTTTTTATATGGTTTTCAGATGCTTAGCACCCATCTCATAGTAATTATGCTAATGAGATTCTGGAGGTGAATTATTTTGCTTTGCTGGTTTGTAGGCTAGGAAGCAGTTAAATAATTGTGCACTTGGAGGTTTGCAGTCTGTGAAATTATCGCCTGTTCTTTCTTCCTTCAGGCCAAGCTAAAAATGCACATCCAGAACCCGAGTGCCACAGAGCTGGTCCACTTCCTTTTCGTTCCATTAAATATGGTAAGAGACCAAAGCCTTCACTCTACCAATATTAATCGTTAAACTAAGATCTCTTATCAAGTGAGGGGGTTGTGCACACACCCATGAAATTTTGAGCTTTGTGGCCAAAACCAAGAAAGTCCTGTGAAACCCTTTGAGCCAAGTGGGTTTTAGCCCAGTAATCCCTCGGCAGACACCAGAGCTGACCGGGATTTTCCTCAGTTTTCCATTGATGCTCTTCCTTGTCTATGGGAGATCTGAATGCATTTTTGGAACTCTGCCAACAGTACAATGCAGTCCAGCATAGGCAGACCTGAAGACAGCCTGGGTTAATAAGCTGGAAAGCCAAAGCTGCTCCACATCGGCACTGTTCTGTCGCTTTCTCCCTCTTTCTATTCTGTGCTTATTCTCTCCTACTTTGACCTTCCCCAAATGTTTTGTGACTTGCTTCCATCCCTTTCTACTCCCTGGGGCCTTAATTCTGGGAGGGAATTTCCTCCTAATGCCTGGAGCTAATGGAGGCGCTGGAGCAGGGCCATAACCCAGTTGCTGGCGTGAGAAAATCTTCTGCTAATGATCTGCACCATTGCAAAACTGTTCATTATTCCTGCACTCTGAATATAATTATCCCACTGAGATGGAGAAGGAGACCAAAGAATCGCTCCTCTTGCACTGCTCTTTTTAAAGACATTTCAGGGCTGCATAAGTGATACAGTAATGTCAAATTGTGTATTGTAGATGGTACAAGCCACAGGGGGCCCAGACCTGGCCAAGACGGTGCTGAGTCCACTATTGCTGAAGGACACACTGGATTTCTTAAATCATGCAGTCGCGAGTGAGGAGCGCCAACTGTGGATGTCACTGGGTGATACGTGGACCAAAGCAAGGTAATGTTTTCAGATGGTGTCTCTTTCATTGCCTCGCCTACATTCTGAGCTTGCCGTGGGTCTAAGGAGAACTTCAGTTCAGTTCCAAGGTCACCTGTCTGGCCATCTCTTCTTTCATTTCATCAAGGTAGTGAGATGCAGCCAGAGCCCTATCTCATAGCAAGAAAACCCCAACTTAATTGCAACTCGTAGCTCTAGGAGTTTTATATTATTTTGAGGTGACGGTGAGAATTTGTGCTTGCACTCCTTCCTGAATTTATAATAATGTTGTTCTTGTTTTGCTGAATCCTGTTTTGTGCTTTAGAGCAGTTGATGACTGACCCCTGGCCCGTGTTTGGTCTTCAAATTAAAATCATTAGTCGTTGCACCAATTCTTGAGGCCCTCTGTGCTTTTTTCTTCTGCATTGATACCCTCTCCTGGGAGTTCATCAAAGTTCCTCTTCTAGTTTTGGTCTTTATTCATTCATATCCCACCGATTAACTAGGCGGGTTACAATAAATACACTTAAAATAAAATAAAAGAAGAACAAACAAATAATAAATCTTGTTACTTAAACCAGTGGTTCCCAACCCTGTCCTGGAGGAACACCAGGCCAATTGGGTTTTCAGGCTAGCCCTAATGAATATGCATGAAGCAAATTTGCATGCCTATCACTTCCATCATATGCAAATCTCTCTCATGCATATTCATTAGGGCTAGCCTGAAAACCCGATTGGCCTGGTGTTCCTCCAGGACAGGGTTGGGAATCACTGACATAAACAATACAAAATATGCTTTAAAGTGCTTTTGAGAAATACTCAGCTATAACAACCATAGTTGCAATGGTGAGTTGTTCTACAGCAAACTTAATCAATTCCAAAATATGCCTGAGTTAATCAGTTTGTCTTAATTTTGAGTATTATGCTCTGTGCAGAGCTACTTCCTTACTCCTGCCAGTCAAGTAGGAAACCTTGTGAGCTCTGCTTGTACTTCTCTCATCTCTCTCTCCCTTAAGCTATGACCCTATGCCTCCTTGGAGAAGTAGAAAATAATCCTGTAGCCAGGACCTGCCTATCCTCTCGCACTCAGGATGTGCCGAGGAGGGTGTCAGGTCAAAAGCGCGCCGGGACAAAGACGCGCCCAGACAATTGAGTGCAGCGCGGAGGCGTGCGCCGCTCAAAATTGCTGTTTTTAGGGCTCCGACGGGGGGGGGGTGTGGGGGGAACCCCCCCACTTTACTTAATAGACATCGCGCCGCGTTGTGGGGGGTTGTAACCCCCCACATTTTACTGAAAACTTCACTTTTTCCCTGTTTTTAGGGAAAAAGTTAAGTTTACAGTAAAATGTGGAGGGTTACAACCCCCCACACACCCCCACAACGCCCCCACAACGCGGCGCGATGTCTATTAAGTAAAGTGGGGGGGTTCCCCAACAAAACCCCCTGTCGGAACCCCTAAAAACTGTAATTTTCTTCGGCGCGCGCCTCCGTCTTGCTCTCAGTTGTCAGCGCGCGCCTTTGTCTTTCGTGCCGTTATCTATGAACCGCCCAGGAGGGAAGGGTTAGGACAACTGATGTAGTTTGTAATTTGATCATTAGGCATGAGGATCACCTGGGCTTAGGTAATGGACCACACGTGCTGGGGAGGAGCTGGCTATCTTGGTACAAGTAGATACCAGTGACATAGGGAAACGTGGTAGGGAGGTTCTGGAAGCCAAATTAAGGCTCTTACGTAGAAAGCTGAAATCCAGATCCTCCAGAGTAGCATTTTCAGACATGCTTCCCGTTCCATGTGCAGGACCCAAGAGGCAGGCAGAGCTCCGCAGTCTCAATGTGTGGTTGAGGTTTTGGTGCAGAGATGAGGGATTTAGATTTGTTAGGGACTGGGCCATCTTCTGGGAAAGGGGGATCTTATTCCGAAAGGAGTGACTCCACCTTAACTGGGACAGAACCAGGCTGCCGGCACTAACGTTTAAAAAGGAGAGAGGAAAAAACACAATTTGAGATGTCTGTATACAAATGCTAGAAGCCTAAAAAAATAAAATGGGAGAGTTTGCGTATATAGCACTGAATGATGAGGTAGATATAATAGGCATCTCGGAGACCTGGTAGATGGGGGTTGCACTATATGTTAAAGAGGGAATTGAATCAAATCGAATAAACATTCTGCATGGCATAGATAGCAGTGTGGAATCCTTATGGATAGAAATTCCAGGTGTGAAGGGAAGGAATATAAATAATAATAATAATAACTTTATTCTTGTATACCGCCATACCCAGGGAGTTCTAGGCGGTTCACAGCAATTTATCAAAGTTATAAACATATCAGAGATTACAAATAGTGCACGAACAATAATGAACAATTGACATAGAATGATGTCGTTGAGGTTAGCTGGAGAAGGGAAGTGTTCCCTCTAAGCTGAGCAGGTGTCCTCCAGCTGCATTGCTACCACTAGGGGGTGGAATATTTTCAGTCGCTAAGGACAGGTATGTTCCCTGGAGTCCTGCAGAACTTGCCTGTCCCTCACAATTGAAAAATGTGACAGTAAAACAGCACCCTCTATTGGTGAGACTGTGGGTGGAGGACTCCTGCTCAGCTTAGAGGGAAAGGAATATTACAGTAAGAAGGAGAGAGAGGGGATTTCAGTGCATTGTAGAGGGGGGGGGGGAGTAGTGGGGGACAGGGTATCAGGGGTTGTGTCCGTGGAAAAGGTGGGGTTATACTACCGTTCCCCGGGACAAAATGAGCAGACAGATGAAGAAATGTTTTCAGAGATTAGGAAAACTGGAGAATAATGGGTGATTTCAATTTCTGTAAAACTACCACAATAAATGACTTTGGATGGAGCACAGATATCACACACTAACAAAAACAGCCTGCTCCAAACTCTATAGAGAAATGAAATGCTCCCAAGAGTCACCTCCACACTCGCCCCGCAAAGCCAAAATAAGCAAAATAAACTTTGGCGATTGAGAGCTCAGCTAGAAAACAGGCAAGTCCCTGGTTTAGATCACTTTTTTCGCCTACAGCAGTGGACTTTTCTTCTGCTTTGTTAGAAGTGTTTTTCCTGTTTCAAGTTGCTGTTTTTCTTATTCACCAGTTACAGCATTTCCTTTGGACATGAATTGCTCCTTAGGGGGCTTATTGGACTG